>NC_140977.1:10364576-10554576 GCF_056783735.1 Eptatretus burgeri | reverse complement strand
TGCTTACAGATGTTGAATGATGCATGTTTCCCCCCCCCCCCCCCACTCCCTGGAAACATGAGAAAAACCGATGATTTCCAACTTTCACCGAAAATCCCACTCTGATCATTTCGCTTAGCCTGTCCGATCATCTATTTGTATGTTCTTCTCTCCTCTCCCTCCCCCCCCCCCCCACCTCCATTATAAAATGCGACCTTCTCCCCGACAGGCCTGAGCGTGTTGTACTTCCTGCTGCTGGTGTTCACCCTCTTCTTGAACTTTGACCAGGTCAAGGCGGTCATGTACTGGCTCGACCCCTCGCTTCGTAACGCAACCCGTGAGGCTGACATAATGGTAACGATCCGTCGCGTGTTAATGGTTTATTCTTTTCGGCATTTCTCACTGCTTGAACTGATGCACCAACTATGACTAATGGCGATTGATATCGACAATGTTGGTAATATTAGTCGATCCTCATGATGAAACTAATAACCCTTCCTTTCACACCTTCATGTAGAAGGTGTGTTGGTTGGAATGAAGTGTGTTGAGCAGAATTATTTTTTTTTGCATACAGAGTCGAGGCTCGTGGAAGAGCTAGAACACGGAACGGATCAGGACGTAACTGAAGAAACGGAAGAGCAGAAAGGGAAGGCTGAAATGCCAACAGCAGGGCCGAGGGAGACGAGGGATACCGGTAAGGATGAGGCGTCGAGGAGAATCAGTGGGTGGATAAGATGGATACGGAAGAAAACTCAGGAAGGAGAAAATGGAAATTTTGGGGGAGAAGGGGGACTGGGGGTGGGGGGGGGATGGTTTAACGGGGGTCGAAAAAATCATGGTTTTGGATTGGGGATGATCTGAGATGATGAATAGCTGTTTTGAATACTGGGAGGGAAGAACGAGATTGAAGAGAATGTGGAAGTTGGTTCCACAGGTGGGAAAAAAATAGGACGAATGAGTGGAGGTGAGCAGTGATCCAGGGTTTTTGGAGTTACGCCAGAAGGGGGTTGCTAGTGGAACGTGTGCATCCTGCAGAAACCTAGGGGGACCAAAACATGGAGAGGGCAGAGGGTGCAAGCCCACAAAGGAGGCGGAAGAAGACAGAGAGATCATCGAACTGTTTGCCATGGTGAAGTGGTAGGCCCATCGACTCGGCTTCACCATGAGAGATTCCAATGATCTTGAAGGCCTTGAGAGAAGTTTCAAGTATTAGGTGGGGCTTTGATGGCACAGCATTGTTCTCCACAAAGTCCAGTGGTTTACGTGTATCCACGTTGAACTGCATGCTGCCAGCTGTTTTTTCCTGAGAATCGAATGAGAAGAAGCAAAAGCGGAATTGCAGACATTTCCAAACAAATGCGAGATGTCTACTCCTCCCATACTGCCCTCTCCCTTCCATCCACTTTGACCCCTGCAAAATTGAAAAGAACACCCCCAGACCAATGTCTACCTGCTTCAATCCGTAGATGTTGTGATAAGGTATCGTTTAGCCAATTCTCGTCTAGATCGGTTGAAATGACAGGGATTGGCAAGGCAAAAAAGAAAAGTGTGACCTTTGACTCGTTAACAATCCAACCGGGGCCTAAATCGAGGATATTACAAAGGGTTTCTTGTGTTGGACCATGGTACATCAATGCCAAATTTGAAGAGGATTGGCCCAGAAATGAAGGAATGGTGTGTGTGATTGTAATTGGGGAAAACGAAATAAACCACGGCGTTCATCGAACGCCTTACCTCACGCAGTCTTGAGAGAAAGGACACGGGAATGGTCGTTTTAGGCCTCCGCTGACTAAGTCGCCGGTGGCATTATGTTTTTGGGTTGTCCGTACGTCCGTCCGTGCGAGTTTTCCATTTTCTCTGCAACTGCTCATCCGATTGACACGAAATTTTCAACATTGGTGCGACTCATGTGGAATGTTTTCGTGATTATTATGACATCATAGGTCACCTCTGTATCTCCGAAACCGGTCCTTAGAAAAGAATCGAACTTGGCACATGCGAAGTACTCCCCATAGGAAACTGGTGTGATTTTTTTTTTGATGATGTCATATGTAGCTTTGTTATGACATCAAAATTTGCATACGTCGAACGCTTTTGGCCGATCAGTATGAACATTTTTTGAAGGTCACCAAGGGCTAAATTGTGTGGTGGAAAAAAATTGATGACATCATCGGTCACGTGGTTCGACAGCCATATTGTTTTAAACATAAAAACCTTCAAAAATCTTTTTTTTTTTTCTGAAACGGCTGAACAGATCGAGGCAAAACTTCACAGGTATGATCGCCTGTCCTCGAGGAACAACATGTTCTCCACTTATGATGTCATCGGTCACATGGTTCGCAGCTATGATTTTATGAAAATAAACCTTTAAAAATCTTGTCCTCCACAATGGCTTAACAGATCGAGGGGAAACTTCACCCACATGTTCCCCAAACCTTGGTGGTAGCAGGGTGTTCACGAATAATTAATAAGTCACATGGTCTGGCAGCCAGAATGGATTGAACAGAAATCTTTTTTTTTTTTTTAATCTTTCTCTTGAACTGCTTCATCAATCGAAGTGAAACGTCACAATTATGATCAAATCATCATGGGAATATATATTTTTTTAAATTTCAACTTGATCGGATGCATGGTCTGGCAGTCAGAGTTATTTGATATTTTGAATCTGGGTTCTGGGATTTAAATGAAACTTGGTACAAGTATGTATAATAATGTAATAACGTGGGTGGAGACACATCTGGCAACGTCACGATGTCGAAGAGTACCCTTCTAGTCATCTCTTGTTTTGCGTTTCTGAGCACCCTCTATCTTGGCTTTGTTCGTGAAGTTTGAATAACCAGGTGTGCGATGGCAACCATACGAAGTTCAAACGGTACAATCCAGAGATGAACCTTCTGCCAACTCGTCTCAGAAAAACTGTCGATTTTGGACCGATCTTTGAGAAAAAAATAAGTGTCAATAACATCTGCTTTTGAATGCATCTGCCAGTTGTAAACAAAGGTGAAGGCCAAATTTGAACGACCCTCTTTAAGCGTGCCATGTATCCTGCTGACTCGACGCTACGTGTGTTCGAGGCTGATATGATTCTCCCCACTTCCTCTCCTATCGATGAATATTCTCTCCTCGTATACCTCGTACTTCGGCCCATTTTCTTCACAGGTCAAGACTTGACATTATCTGAGCGGAGCTTCCATTCAGAGGAGATGTTTAATCGACTGTCCTTTCTGCTGGCACCTTGAAGACATGGAAGAACCCACGTCCAATCAATACTTTTGTGCCGACATCAATGATCACGTGGTGATCGTGTATTTGGAAAGCGATTAGCCTTTGGATCCAATACGACGGATTAGTAAAGAAATAGACACGTATCTTCTCCCCATGCAATTGACATCTGTCTTCGTGTCAGTCTGTGACTCAGTTGTTCGGCAAATGAGCCACTTAGCCTCAATCAGATCACTGGCTCTGAGCTTGTGCTTTCACCTGACTTCGTGGGGAAATGGTTCGATAGTGCAGGTATTCGAAGACAAGGGCGTGGGTTACGTTCAGGTGATAGCAAGTGGCATATGAAATTGGTGCGGCCCTGAAAACCCCTACGCGTGACCTGAGCTCCGATTCGGTTGTGCGTCGCTCCCTTTTTGCCAAACTTCGACCTACAACAAATATGGCTCGTTCACTCGGTTTTTACAGTTATCACTGTTGCTAAGATTTTGATGCTCATGCAATACTGCCCCACACGCACTCAACCCCGTAACCTTTATCTTTTTAAAATCTTATTGTCCTGCTTTTATTTCTGCCGCTTTTAATGTGCTCAGTGTTGGCAGATATCAAACTTGGGCAATTGGAATTAACCGGGTGTCTCATAATTAAATATATTATCGGTGTTTTGTCTATTTTGGACACAGGAGTATGCCGTGAACTGTCACGTGATCACCCTGGAGCGGATTGCGAGCCACTTTGACATCTTTGCGTTTGGGCATTTTTGGGGCTGGGGCATGAAGGCTTTGTTAATACGCAGCTTCGGCCTGTGCTGGACCATCTCCATCACGTGGGAACTCACCGAGGTGAATTTACTCGATGGAACGCGGCTTTGAAGCAACTGCTACGATGGACCAAATTGTGGGAACGTACGTTTGTGGTTATCTTGCAGCTGTTTTTCATGCACCTGTTGCCAAACTTTGCGGAATGCTGGTGGGATCAAGTGCTTCTCGACATCGTGCTCTGCAATGGTGGTGGAATCTGGCTTGGCATGGTGACCTGTCGCTTCCTGGAAATGCGTACTTACCATTGGGAAAGTGTTCGGTCAGCAGCGGGGTTTATTATTTGACTCATTGCTGTGCTCTTTGTGTCACTTCCCTTTCATTTCTTTCCCTGTGTTTTGTATCTCTCACTTCCTCGTTCTTTCACATCATTTAGCTTCCTTTGCCTTTTTTTTCTGCCTCATCTAAGGCTTGTGGAGATCATCACATCCCGGGTGGGCAAATATGAAGTGAAGAGTTGCGAAGGTTTTATTTTTTTTAATATATAAGGGTGTGGGCTCATAGTGGAGCTAGATGACGAAGGGTCGCAGGTTCACAAACTACCAATGTGTGTGGTGGACATGCACCAGGAAGAATGACACAAAAATGTGTAAGAATGTCCCGGAGAAGAGCAGAATGGGAAAGAATGAGCGCGAGTAGAGAAGAACACGGGTGAGCGCGTGAAGTCGTGATGGGCGGCGCATTTGACAGACTGAAGTGAGGACGACGAGACAACAGACATGGGGTTCTGGTAACATGCTCTCAAAGGTAGAGAAACCATGTTGGAGGAGAACCAGAGAACCAGATCTGGCTGGATGTTGAGGGTCTCAAAACAGGTCAGCAGGTGAATAGAATTTCCTGGTTGCAAAGTCATCACGTGGTTTGGTGCAAAATTAATTGTTAGCTGCGGCACATTTGGCACAATGCATCTGTACTCATCATCATCAGGTACCACGCATCCCTTATGCAGAGTGTTGGTGCTGCCGAAGCAGTTACGAAGCTACAGTCGTGGACGGGTTGCCACTCGGACTCAGGGAGTCACGGCCGGAATTGTCAGCCAGCGAGATTTAAGATCCCACGGTGTCGGTCGAGAAGAGTTGGTTAGCTATTTCCGGCACCCTGAACAAATTACAACTTCGTCCCCTAAATCCCACAAACTGCTGTTAATCCCCCAAACTGCTGTTCGTGGTTTGGGGGTTTCGGGGAGGAAGTTGTAGTTGGAGTAATCTGGTTTTTTTTTTTTTCCAGACATCGAGGTACACGGATTGCTATCTCGATGTGTGGTTGCCGTGTGGGCCGGTATACTCAAATACATTCACACACCCAGAAGTTCGCTCGTCTTGCATGAACGGCCATCTTCAGCTCCGGAGGGCAACCAAGCTGTTTTCAACTCATTTTTCAATTCCGATACGTGTGTTGCTTCGGCACTGCTCATCGTTTGCGAGTAATGGGGGTTTTTCAGTCAATGGTTTTCCCTTGCTTCATTTCTCCTACCGGTTCTTCTTCCACTTGTCATTTGCAGGAGCATCCACTCGACCACCGGCAAAATCAAACGTGCCGTGTTTCAATTCACCCCAGCCAGCTGGACGTCGGTACGCTGGTTGGATCCAACCTCATCCACGCAGCGCGTTGCTGGGATCTACCTTTTCATGATCTTTTGGCAGGTACTTGGAGGGAATTCTACGGGTGCAGAACTTTGACCATGTAACCCAACTTTGCGCCAGTTAGTTGTTCCCATAATTGTTACACTTTCACCATAGGTTACCGCCAATTGTAGATGCGGTGCCATTATTGCAGTTCGTTTTCTTTTCCCCCACGTTATTATTCCTCCAGTTTACTCTTTATCTATTTATTTTTTATTACCCCTTGACACCACTACATTTCCTGACGTTAGATTGGCGAGCGATCCTCTTAAGTGTCTCTTGTGACTTGCAGTTTCCCATAACTTCGTCCTGTCCTTGTGCTGTGTGCTGTAAGAGTACGGTCCATTGATTATGATGATGCCAATCGATGTCCTTAATTCACGGATGGTTTTGACTATGAAAAACATTTTGATTTTCGTAGGCCGATTTACCGCACTGTAGCCTCACTGTTTTTGGATTTTCAAAAAAGCAAACCATCCATCACACAATATTATTAATCCCATGCTTCCTGTGCCGTTCCCTGCAGCTTACCGAGTTGAACACCTTCTTTCTGAAGCACATATTTGTGTTCCAAGCTGGTCATCCGCTCAGTGTTGGGCGTATCTTCCTCATCGGTATCATCACCGCACCAACCATCAGGTGGAAATCGAGCGCTGAGATTCAGTAACCTAAACCAGGGAGAAGTAAACAATTGTTTCCCCACTTCAGAGCTGAAAATATTGGGGTTGTTAGGTCGAGGAATGCTATTTATTTGGACAAGGTTTCATTTTGTGCGGAGGGGTCGGGGTCAGGGGTTCAGGGAGGGTAACGTGTTGGGTTAGGTAAACAAGAGTATTGTGTTGAGTATTATTTATGTTTATCATCCTTGGGTGTACACGGTAAATCTCTCTCTCTCTCTCTTGTCCAAGTACTCTTACGAGCCAATACCAACCCGACAAGTAAACTCATCTGACAAGTTTCGAACCGTAATCCTTACACCCTCCTCCCGCCACTCCCAGATTTCTTATTTTAAAACCCATTTCCACCGATTGTGCACAATTTCATTTCAACGTTTCGACTTTTTTGAGTCGTGTTCTTTAGTAGGTCTTTGTTATTTCTCTTCCTTTACCAAAGTTTCAGCGATGTAAATTAACCTACTCCTCATATCTCTTCCTGCCCTCTTCACACTTGCCTTGCCTTCCCTCCAACTCGATGAACCTGCACTGTTTCTGCAAAATCCATATCTTTGGCAACCTTTCCTCTTTTAATTTTCCCACCAAAAGAGATCAGATTTGCTTCAACGAAGAAAGGGCACCGAACGGCAACGTCCTCCAGATGTCCTGTGTGTGAGCCTCGTCTGCGAGCGGGTGTGGATATGGGAAGGGTGTGTGTAAAGTGTGGCCCATCAATTAAGGTGCGTAGCGAAGTGGGAACTGAAATTGACGATATTTTGTGACTCTGGAAAATCCCCTTTATCTCTTTGCTGATGACTCCACAGTCTGCCGTGACATCCCTCATCCTTCAGGTTGGGAGGCTGCAGCGTCACCCCTTCTATTCAGACCTTGATTGAATCACGAGCCCGTCAAACACTTTGAAATGTCTTTCAACCCTGACAAATCCCGCACTCCTCACTATCTCTCTCCGAATGGACAATCTGGCAAACCCTTCCATCTACTTTCTTAACAATCTTCTTGAGGAAGTTCAGTCATTCAAACTCCTGGGTCTTGATATCAGCCATGATCTTTCTTGGTAAACCACATTTCAAAGTTTTCCTCCAAAGCCAATCACCAACTGGGCATCCTCTGTCGTACAAAGTCTTGGCACTTCTGAGCTCCTATTCACCGACGAGGCTTTCATCCGCAGCTTGATGGAGTACTGCTCTCCCCTCTGGCCTGGCTCCCCTGCCTCACACCTCACTTACAGTAGCTTGGCACTGTGGAAACCCAGGCGTTCAAGATCATTAGAATCTCGCTCGATGAAGCTGAGTTGATGGGCTGATCACTTTACCATCACAGACATGTCAGTGGTCTTTCTGTCTTCTAACACCTCCTTTCTGGTCTTGCACCTTCTGCCCTTTCCTTGCTCTATCGCTCCAAGGTTTCTGCAGGGCACACGCGGTCTTTCAGTAATCCCCTTCTCGTGAAGCTCCCAAAATCCGGAATCATGGCTCACCTCCACTCATTCGTTCTTCTCCCCCCCCCCACCTATGGAACCAACTTCCTCAGTCTCTTCAAATTCATTGTTCCCACCAGGGCTTCAAGACCGCTGTTCACCACCACCTCAGGTCATCCCCCATCCACAATCATCATCTATTCTACCCCCCATTAACTACCCCCAAGACCACCTCTTTCCAGGTTTCCAATTTTTCCTTCCACTTCTGTGATTGAGAGGTTGTGGCTCCATCCATCTTGCCCACCCCGTGTGCCTCCCCTCGCCCTCATTCTTCCTCGCATCCCTCATTTCTCCAAGTCTCCCTCTATTTTTTTTCCCCCTTCAATCCTGCTGTGTGGTATGTCCGTCCCACCCCCAACCTCTCTTTCTACTGTTCTTTTCATTCTGTTACATCCTGATTTGTTCTGTGTTCTAGCTCTTCCACAAGCCTACTGTAAATAAAAAAGAAAAGGGGGAACTGGAAATGAAGGTTTAACGTGGGTAGAGAACCTGAAATCGAATTTGTTTTCTCATCTCCCCTCCCACTCCTCTCTCCCATTCCGCTTCCCCATCCCCAATGTGCAGGCAATACTACGCTTACTTGACTGACACTCAGTGCAAACGTGTCGGAACCCAGTGCTGGGTGTTCGGGTAAGGTGTGCTGCTCATCATGCAATCACCTTTCACAAAACCAGTCTGCACTTCCCTGTTTCCTCTTTCATCCCATTTTCCATCTTCCCTCATTTGCCTTCACTTCTCCATCTCCCATTCTTCAACCATATACGATGCCACCTCTTCCATTCCACGAGTCTTTTACCTTGTATCTCTCTCGGCATCGTTGGTTTAACTTTGTTGCACTTTCTTTTTTCAGTGCCATCTCTTTCTTGGAAGCGGCGGTGTGCGTGAAGTTTGGCTCTGACCTTTTCTCCAAAACGCAGGTCATCTCCGTCCTTCTCTGGCTCATTTGCATGGTACGATTGCCCTCACGAGCTTCCCTCCATCTCCAAACTTTTGCGAGTCCTGTTCTCGCGCACGTTCGACATTGTGGAAAAAGAAGGCGAGAGGAACCTGAAGAGGTTGTGGTTTGAGAGATGTCCAGTCAAAGGAGAGTTTTTGGGATATAATTTGGGGTTTAAGTTTATTTCGGCGAAAGGCTCCGCAGCAACAAAAGTCCGATAATACAACGTACGTGTGTCGTCGTTCATCTTGAGAGTGTGATGCAGAGGAAGCAACTTCACCTCTGAGCTGTCCAGCCTGTGTTTGAATCCCAACCCGACTACAAACTGTCGTCCCGGCCCAAATCAACCCGATTCGAACGTTTGGCCTTGCCAGTCCGTTTGTGAAAGGTGGGAATGTATAGAGTATCAGATATCAGGTGTCCCCAAATAATGTTTTAAGTAGTTACCCCACACAAGTGAAGCGAAAAAGCATTGTTAAGCAATTGGTTAATTTACCGTTTTTAATGACTTCATAATGGACACGTACAACAGGCAAGATTAACTAATGGAACGTGTTCGATCATTATAAAAAAAATAAAATAAACCAATGTCACCCGCAGGGTGACCCGTATCTTGCCAAAAGGTGACCACGTGTGACTTCTTTAAGGTCACACTGAGGTGAACAGAGCTGCTATCTACCAGGAGCGACTCCTGGAGGAATATCTGCCTACGAGAGATTCCGATGAGAATCGTTCTAGAGTAACCATGAAAAATATGCTTTTGCCTCATAACATCACCAAATGACGTTATAATGTCTCAAGCTTGACATATCTAGAAAGCACTCATCGACGTGTTCAATTTGAGGAACTACACGATATGGTTCCTAAAACTTGAAAATATGACCTTGGGGTCAAATATGTTTGACCTCAGACGCTAACCATGAAGATCAAGGCCAATCGCCACCAAAAATTAATCAGCTGAGCGCCAGACCATGAACTATATTCCCATGAAGTTTGAAGACGATCCGATCAAAATTCCTCAAAAAAATAAGGGTTTCGTCGACTCCCCTGATTTGCGACAAAGTGACCTTGACCTTCAAAATTTTGTGCGCTGAAAGGGACCTCTATAGGCCTCGATATGCGAAGTTACAAAAATTTCCAATGATAACTGTGCTCTGCAGAATTGTTTATACGTGATTACAGACAAACAAACAAAAAAAATAAAAATAAAAAAAACATACAAGCTGACTAACATATCTTGCAAAAACTTCGTTTTGGCAAGATAAAAATTCTAACAATCGTTTAAAATCATTATTTTATTAAAATTGAATTAACTGCACGTGGGTATCTTGTTCTATGAACGCTCTAGTAGTCTAGTTGAACGAAGTAGTTGTTTTATTAGAGGACGTGTAAAAATCGTAATGTTTGGTCACAAAGTCAATGCAAGAACTTTAAAACCTCCACAAGCTGATGTCAGCATCCGGTTCAGCCGGCTTAACCATCCCTCCAAAGGCCGTCGGTGATGCGACTTCTTGCTAGCAGGGCCACTAGGGTAGCAGTTTATAGGTAGGTTGGGAATTTAAACCAGACCAAGCAGTCCAGAGTGGAGACCAGATACCCGAGCTATCCTGAGGGTGGGTAACAAGCCCATTTCGGTTTTGTACGGAGGATTTTATGCCATTGTTACGTTCTCTTTCACTTCGTTTTATCTTATTTGAGAAGATGAGCATGCAATGGAGGAGGCTCCTGGGGAAGGAATAGGTGGATAAAGCAGGTGACTGAGGTTTAGGAAAATCGTTTTAATTTGTTCGACCTACATGTTCTTCGATAATACGTTTTTTTTTCTTCTGAATGACACATCCGCGCGGAACACTTTTAATGAATGACGCCTCGCTCTCTTTGTAAAAACGAGTTGATCGTTAATTCATTTTTGTTTTTGCTTGTTTGTGCTCATTTCGCAGGCAGTGATCACACTCCTATGCTTGTACGGCATGGTGGCCTATGCTCGCTGGACCCCAACCCGTGACAAGGTATTGCACGTTCTGCGGTCCTGCAACTTGCAACGACCTTTTTAGAATAGTAACATCAAGCCGTATGCAAAATGCGGTATCTCACAGTGATGCGGTCACCGAGCACCTGGTGGACCCATTATCACCCCCTCTCTTCCAGCCCCCACCCCCCCCCCCCGCTATTCCCACAACCTCTCAGACCCCACTGAAGTGCTATTAAAGCCCGATATGTTAAAACGCTGAACCGCAATGCTCGGGCAAGCCACACAGACTCGCGATTAACAACGAGCTAAACGTCACAATCTCCCCATTCAAGTGACGCCTCGTTCATCCTCCGAGCCTTACCAAGCCCTACGCGAGGTGAGCTGTGGACGCACATTGTAAAACTGAGTGCTGTTTCGGTCTTGCGGTACTTATGCTGATATTGCAATCTGCCAATTAAATCGGCGTTCCTTTCTTCATTCCGACTGAAGAACTTTCACTTTGCGTTTTTTTTGTTTTTTTTTTTAATTGGCAACAGAACGGATGATGACTTAAAGCAGGTGTTACGTTGATTCGAGTTTGTTGCAAGGTGTAACAGTTGACACAACTTGCTGTGACCGAAGTATCAACGGAGCTTATTGTTCAACAAACAGTTCACCGCGCGGTTGCATTGAGCATGCACATCATTTGAAACCAGGCCGTGGTTGGTTGTAAAGGAATTTGACTCTCACGTGAGTGCGTGTAACTCGATGCAATGACGTGACAGCGGGTTCACCCAGTCCGAACTCAGACTACATTGGCAGATGGCTCTGCTGAAGCTGCACGCCAGCCACCGTCGTGTAGTTGTGTTGTCTTTACCCACCCACAGACAGTTCTTGGACTTGGATTTATTTATTTTTTGTGTTAAACCCCGCAAATCCGTGATGCAGAACATTTAGCATTCATCACTTAACTGGTGCTTTCACTCTCAAAACATGAGTGTTCCAGAACTGCGTGCACCTTTAACCAAACTACTCTGGCGAACATTGACTTGCGTTGCAAAATCCCATTCGGTCTTTCCGTGCCGGGAAAGTTCTGGACGTTGCTTTCCAGTAGCATGTGAGAGCGATTGGCCAAATCGCATACAGTGAGGGCTTTATGTCGCCAGGCTGATCTACATCGCCGTGAGGGTGGACGCACCTTGTCGGGAATTGTGCCCGAGTAACGTTGGTGTGTACGTGGCCTTTTGTGGGCTCGATCCATCCCAAAAGTATAAGCAGGATATTTACACCTTCTGGCAGTAGCATTCCGAGCCTCTCTATCGCTCACTGTGTTCACCATTTCATTTCCCGACTGATGATGACGATGACTCGGAAACATTTTGCGCGTCAAAATGGTTGGCTCTCCGACGGTGCTGCCACCCAGCCATGTTGTGAGGAACAAACAATAAACCCAGAATGAAAGATGCAGCACGATGGTGGAGAATGATGCCGAAAACGCAGAACGAACGAAACCTCAACCAGTGGAATATCTCGAGCATTGTTAATAATGAATCGGATGAGAGAGCAGGACACACTCCCCAACAGGAAGAATTTCAATTTTAAATTGGGAGGGCATTAAAATGTTGCGTAAGTACACGGTAACGACCGTGGTCGTCGTCCTACCGACAATCCCTCTCTCACTACTAAATAATGTGGCTGTAAGAGCCGGACATGAGTCAGGCCTTTGTTTGCAAGTGTAAACGTTTGTTTTTGAGGAATCGGCCTTCATTTTCAAAGATCAAGCCTCGAGTGTGATTGAACAGTTGCTGTTCGTCAAGGTCGTAACACCTGAAACCACACCGGAGAGATCGCCCTCTCCACGCCCCAAAATTATTTTGTTCATCAATTGACAAAAATAATTGAAGTCCATGAAGTTGTTCCTAACACCCATTTTTTTCTGTCTCACCAACCCATGCAGTTCCTTTCAGAGTGTGAAGACTTTCCCAGTTACGCCGACTCGTCTCCAGAACCACCGGCCCAAGAATTGAGAAGTAGGTCGTGACCTGGTGTCGTGGGTCCTTCGTTACCTGTTACAGGCGTGTGTGGTGTGTGCGTGCACGCGTGTGTGGTGGCTGCTCATGTCTGTTGATGTGTACTGTATTCTCTGAAGTTCCGTCTTGATGTCCTACAACCTGTCCATCCTCTCTCTTTTGACTTCCAGATTCACGTCTTCGGTACACACGATATCTCTTGTTGTTGTGCACCGCCTTTCTTTGTCCGCTTTTGGTGCAGTATATTTGGTCTTTGCGTCTGTGATATCCTGCCGGTGTAATTATTTAGGTTGTGCAGAAACTCGTACTTTTTCTCCAGAACCGACTCCTCTTCATGTTGCTACCAACCATGCTGATCCGTTAAAATTGCATCTGGTACACGTACGTACTCCAACGAAGTGTGGCTCATATCATACGGTGCCAATCGAAGCACGCCGGTCTTGACGTGTCTCCTGATGTCTTTAACCGTATCCCTGAAATTCTCTCTCTCTCTCTATTTATGACTTTTGGTGCAATATCGAGCGCTCGATCTCGTGCCTCAGTTATTGGTGCTTCCGACCGGTTACCGCACCTTGTGATGTACATGGGTTTGTCCGTTTCCATACGTATGGCCGTTTGCTCTGCAATGTCATTTGCTTTTCCCATTTCCTCCGTCGTTTCTCTCTGGTACTCCTTTGTTGGCATCGATTATTTCACGATTTCACTTCTTTCTCTCTCGTTTTGAGCCGCATCGTCTAAGGAAGGAGGCAATTGGACACCCTTTTTGCGCACTGTGCGGTGTGGCGACTAGGCACGGGAAGATAAACGACTTGCCTGATGGCACTTCTGAACACCCGACGGGGCAAGTGAATTTAAAAACACAAATCGTTCGTAATAGACTTGTCTTGATGGTTTTGGTGCTTGTCCCGTAGGTTTTGCTGGTTTTGCACACATTTTGCCTGAGTTCGTGGAACCGTGTCAGGCATTCTTTAATGACATGATGGATATCAGCCCGCTGACATTTGAAAGCCATACACAAATCAAGATAGCCTGTTAATGAGGATTAAACTGAAGACATTTACTAAGGAGGGTCTTTTGTGGAAAGTCGAGAGTAAGACGGTGGTTTGTAATGTGCTCTGTGCACCTCGCCACGCACAATGCTGAGAATCATTCATCCCATCTCATCTTCTATTATCTTGTCCATCCTCCTGCCCTTGGTTCTCTGAATCCTGTGGTGAGGCTGTTGCTTTAAAGCAACTTGTATGAAGGCAACCTCAGATCATTCCACCAAGCCTGCAACAAGCGTGTGTCTCCCCTCAGGAGAGCCAGAAAACAACATCTGTCGAACCTCAAGAATGAACTTTCAAACTTGTCTCCCTCCTCCAAAAACTTGTGGCACCTTGTCAAGTCGGTCTCTGCAGTATGCTTCCCTTCTATCCCCACCCTCTCTTCAAATGGCACCACAGCCGATTCCACTCGTGAGAAGGTCGAATGCCTCAAATCTATGTTTGCTTCCAAATATTGTGTCCTTAATCTACACATACACCTCTCTCGTACCCAACTGCTCCTGAATGATGTGGCTTTTGGATCTGAAAAGGTGGAAAAGTTTGGCAACCCTTGACTCTGACTTTGACTTTGCAACTGGACCAGCCGGCATCAGCTCACGTGTCCTAAAAACTGGCTGGTCGCTCTGCCTTTGTCATGCTGTTTCTACTCTCCCAACAATGAATGTCGGCCCTCAACATCAGGCATGAGATCAAGGCCATCTCTCTGGACATATCTCGAGCTTTCAATACAGTCTGGCAGCCTGCCTTTCTCTCCTATGGAATCCAAGGTCAGTTCCACTCGCGGATTACTGACCTACTCCACTCTCGTAACTAACGTGTGCCATTCAACGGAACCCTTCCTTCTCCTCTCCCCGTCAAGCCAGGAGTACCCCAAGGCAGTGTTTTCGGCCCCATATTATTCGTAATCTTCATCAATGATCTCACTGACTCTGTAAAATCCTCTTATCTCTCTGCTGATGACTCTACTCTCTGCCGTGGCATCCCTCATCCTTCTGACAGACAGGCAGCAACCTCTTCCCTCTCCTCAGACCTTGACAAAAACCCAAACTGGTCAAACACTTAGAATATGTCTTTCAACCCTGAGAAATCCCACACACTCACCGACTCTCTCCGAAAGGACCGTACTGCAAATCCTCCCATCGACTTTCTCCCTCCACCCTGCTGTTGGTGTTTCCCCTTCTCCTGCTGTTGCCTTTGTTGTTGTGTCCTGATTTTTTCTAAGTCGTCGCTCTTCCACGACTGTAGACCATGTAGACAAAAAACAAAAAAAAAGATTCGGCAGCCATATTGCTTTTTTTTTTAAACTTCAAAAATCTTCTCTGAAGTGGTTGAAGAGATCGAGGTGAAACTTTACACGTATAACCGCCTGTCCATGAGGAACAAAAGGTTCACACATATGATGTCATCGGTCACATGGTTTGGCAGCCATATTGCATTTACCCTAAAACTTATAAAAATACACCACTCAAAATAAGTCCTGGCGAGGGTCTGCAATCTCTGTTCTTTTTCTTCTTTTTGTTTTCTTCATTAATCATTGTGCAAGTGAATCTTCGACTGCATTCTTGGAGATGGGATCGAGACTGGCGACTGTAATGACGACTCATCCTTTGTCCGTTACAGATAGCCACCAGCATAGGAGAGGACGTGATCAGGCACCCGCTTCGCATGGGAAACGCAGTGCTCGACGTCGCAAGGCAAATGCCCACACGTGAGGACCCATAATCTGACCAGGCACGAGTAGCCTAATGGTGCTGTCAGACTCCGCTACGTGACACCCAGGCGTTCCTGGAGCTCCGACAGGCCTCCACGATGTCGACTGCAGGTTCAGTGTGGCCTCGGTGAAGTGAATGAGGCATCCAACTTTCTTACCCAGGGCCGTGGCCGTATCCGGGCCGGTCGGATCCTCGCTGTGTTCGGTTTGCGGGGCTTTTGGCACGACAGTATGCGATGACCCAGATTGTTGGGTCTAATTTGAATTACCCGATTGAGTTTCACTCGCTTCTTTTTTGGCCAGCCGCGAAGGTAAGGCTTCTGGCTCGGTCGGTTCTGGTCGAGTCTCATTCAGTTTGTTTGGCGGAAGGGAACCGGAACCGGCGGCGCTTGTAACGGACATCACCCGCGGAGACCCATCACGGTCCCACATTCACTTGTGCATGCTCATAACTATCCCCACCCGTTTGCACGTGTTCTGTCCTTCCTTCTTAGTGAGCAGGTGAAATGTACTTGAAACGTAACATGGTAGCAAAAATGGAAAACCAAATTTGACATGAATGTTGTTTTGCATGCCTTTGTAATGCGAATGATTCCCGTCCTCGTGTTTGTAACCTGCTTGTTTTGCTCTACCTGTTTGAGGTTGGTGTTTGCACGAGCGTTGTGTTGCACGTGAGGCAGTTTGTTTGTTTGTGTTTTTTTGTTAAGGGGGATGATGAAGGTTTTAGAGTGGCGTTGATGTGTGATGAAAGGTTGAAGATGATTATTCGGTCCGATCAAAGCAAACCAGACTGAAGTGAAGGTTTTTTTTCGTTCTCCGTACGAACACGGTAGTTTTTGTTTGACGAGGCAATTTTGACACTCCTTTTAATGAGTCAGTTGTTTGCATTAAAGTTTTTTTTTTTCTTGAATAATATTTAAAATGTCTGTCAGTCTGGCACCTGGTCTCACGATGGGATCCGAGGTTCAAACCCCACATACCGTTTTCGTTTGGATCTGTTGTTTCCTTGTTTTTGTTCTGGGTTTGAGGACAAGGTTGTCCAGATGTTCATGCCGATGATTGAGAACTTATTCAAGGTTAAAATGAAGACGTTTGGTCTTAGCAAGATGAAAGGAGCCTCCACATGCTGGATGAGGTAGTAAGTATAGAGACATGGTACAAAAACGGTGCATGGCTGTGCATGTTCAGAGGAAACCCACACATTTCAACAGGTCATGGTTCTGTGAGTGGAGAGAACAAGTGTTTTTCTCAAATATTCCCCACCAGGTTACACTGCTTACTACCTTGTGTGGTAGTTTTTACACATCCCAATCACCAAATAAACTTTCCTCACATGATTTTCAATAACCACTTGAACATAAAATGTTCACCTGTTGATGTAGGCATTTCACCGACTCAACCCGAAATCTGCGAAACTTGATACGCTTCAGGGATCCTTGCAAGAAGAGAATTTATATTCGAGATCATTTGTTGTGATGGACAGATGAGTTTTTTTTTCTCAGGATGTACAACCACACCCATTGTACTAAAAAAAAAAAAAAAAAAAAATAAAAAAAATAAAAAAAAAAAACTATTTGAACACAGTTGTCTGCCTTCAGTATTTAACTAACAGGGAACATGGCTGAGAGGTGTACACAGTCATCTCTGAACTGTCTCACCTGGTTTCAAACCAACATCTTGGTGTTTTCCATGAAGGGTGAGGTATCTATCTAATAAAATGGCCATTCAGTATCAGGAAATGGTCGAGGATCTTTAACATCAGGTTTGTATATAGCCAGTTATCCTTGATTGCATCACAAAAAAAAAAAAATATATGCATGTGCCACGCATAAGAAATGGCTCACGAAATAAAAACCAAGGAATCGAAACAATCACAGAGCAAGAGATTTTATTTTCAAACAAACCAGGAAATTCAGTCCATTCAATGTGAAGCTCCAAACAAAAAACAAGAAATCACCTGTGTGTTTCAACTCATTTGCTTTGTTTATCCGGAGCCTCGGCGTTACAGATGTCACCGGAGCGATCGGAATCGTGATCCTGGTTCAATGGAGTCTTCTGCATGACGGAGTCGAACCCCGTTTTGAAAGATTCGAGCACGCTGGTTAAACGGATACGACCGCTCTCTGCAACACGTTGGATCCCGACAGAACTCTTCCTGAACACCTCTCGCCCGGCCTTGGTCGACACAGCATGGAGTCGACGGTAAAAGTCGAGAGATGAGGAGCTCGATACGACAACCTTTTCTTCATGACCTTCACCTTCTGCAAGATGCACAGGTATTAGTTTCTCAAAGTACAAAAAACAGCATCAATCCCCCAATGCCCACAGCAGTGACACACCTGGCTCATCTTTTGGCAGGTATTGATCCACCTGAGAAAGCATTGAATCTGCACCAGACATGACCACCTGTCCAAACTTGGTTTTCAGTAGAGAGTCTGTACCGTCCAACACGGCTTGCTTGGATCTCTCCAACCCTGCTCCGACCTGGGACTTGGACCAATCCAGAAGGACCCTCATTTGTTGTTGGGCATTTTGCAAGTTCTTCTTCACATCATCAAGAACCTGCAGACAAGGAAATATCCACCAATCACTGCACAAATAAAAATTCATTACTAAAGTCACAGCGGTTATGCTTTGAGGCAAAGTGAAAAAATTAACATGCCAGGAGGAGATGATTGTTTGTGGGCATTATTGAACAATGCCACGATAGGTACAATTGAGTTGCCATTGGTTGCGCATGTTTCTCGATCGAAGAACTTCACCGTGACCACACAATTGACACGCTTTCAATCTCACACCACTTCGCGCGTTTTCTTCAATAAGGCCGTTTTGGACTCCTGATTTTCTGAACCTGAAATTCCGTCACTTTTCTGAAACAATGGTATACTATTACATGGTGGTGCTTCCGAGAAATTCTTCCAACGTCACGGGTCAGGTCCCACGTATCGTAGCCTACCTTTGAGGAAACCCTACCGTAAAAACCTATCTCTTCCGTCAAAATTGACCAAATCAAATCGGATTTTTTACATGTTGTACTTATGGACATTACGCACAGCTTCAAGGAAATGAAATTGCGAGAAAAAAAAAAGTTCGTGGGCGTGGCTCTGCCCACAAGGGGCGTGGGACGCCCCTCATACAAAAAGACTAGACCATGTCAAACTTGTGTCCAAGTTTCATCAAGATCGCATCAAACGTCACCGAGCTATGCTCTGGAGAGTGACACGCAGAATGAAAATAGGTGGTCACTGCTGGCGCCCGTGAATCAAAAAAAAAAAAAAAAGTTGTGCCAGGCACAACAAATCCTGCCCATTTAAGGCATAAAGTTATTTTGGAGATCAAATTTCAATTTGATACATCCTTAACCTGAATGTTGATTATAAGGAATACAATAAGGAATATTTTAGTCTTAGTTTGAAGTCAATTCAACCATTTTTGACGAAGTTATGAGCGAAAAAACGATTTTGACCTTTGACCTAATTGGACCCAAAAGTTAATGGGGTCATCCGAGGTTCATTACCCACCTGTGGATACAATTTGAGTGTTTGAGCTAGCCGTTTTCCCATAACCACGTTTTAGTTTTAATGGAAAATTTGGAATTTTGACTGATGACCATGACCCCCAAAAACTTCGGACCCTACCGATCTTCACAAATATGCATTTTTCACTGTAGGCATGGGTAGGATTATAAGTGACAAATAGAATAAAGTTCACTACAAGTTTAGTTTGAAGTAAATCAGATCATTTTTTGACGAAGTTGTGAGCGACAAACGATTTTGATCTTTTCGTGACCTTGACCGTTGATCCAATCGGACCCAAAAGTTAATGGGGTCGTCCAAGGTTCATTGCCCACCTGTGGATTAAATTTGATAGTGTTTGCTAAAGCCCTTTTGCCGTAAAGTTGCTAACAGACAAAGACAAACAAACCGGACGATTATGATACATTTCTCCAGTTCCAAAAGACACGAGTCTGCACACCAAAAAAAAAACATTACAAAACAGGAGGATCGAATTACTTCCTCCATACCTTGTTGGCAGGTTGGTGCAAGATCGGTACTTTCTCTTCCACAAGATCCAGACCCCGGCAAGCGAGCTCGTCGACAAACTTAACTGGAGAAAAGTGTGGGAAACTCCGATCACAGATCTAGATAAATCACTCAAAGAGGACAACTTCAAGAACTACCTTCATCCTTCTCCAGGAGAGGGGGTGGGAGAGTTCCACAAACTTTGTTTAAAATATATAAGCACAAGTTGAGACTCACTCTGTGGATGAAGAATCCTGGCAATTGGTTGGATCCCACTGGAGACGATCACAGCTACTCCCACAACTCCCTGTTCCACCATATTACCCACAGAGAGAAAAACAGGCCGAGACTCCTTCCCTCTCTTGTAGGCCTGAACCAACTCATCCACGGCAGAACTGAACAACGGGAGTGAATACAATCTCTGCACCACATTCTGTGGACAAGAACAAAGTTAACACAATGACATCTCATGCTGAAACATCATGGGATTGGTTGTTTTAACGTCAAGAAAAGATCTGATGCTGGGAGTCAAATATCAAATCCACAAAACTAACCTTACGGCACCATCGATCAAGGTTAAACGAGAAAGAGTAAATCAGATTGGAAATCCTCTCCAGGATTTGTGGCAAATAAATGGAAGGACATCAGGGGTTCTACATGGTATGTAACACTTGTCAGTTAAACAAAAAAATTAATGAAACATGAGCTAGTTGCATCCGATTCACTCAAATACAGGTAATCATGCACTCACGGCTCACCTTCACCCCTTTATTCCAAAGGTGGGGAAAAGGAGGAATGAACTCCCACATTCTCTTCAAAACAGCCGTTCACCTCCTCTTATCTTCCCCCATCCAAATCCATGATCTTTTCTACCCCTGCTAATCCACTGTCATGTCCATCTTGTTTAACCGGTGTACCCCACACCACAGATCTCACAAAGTCTGGTCCCCACTGCTTTTCCTTTCCTTCTCGCCCGGTGTGTGTAAAAACCCACCACGGACAAGTCCAGTAACCAAACACTGGCAGGAATGAACAGGTTTATGGAGGGGCGGGATTCAAACCTCCAGATATAAACCCACGTAGATGGGAATTCTTAGAAGAAAAAATAAAAAAAACACAAGGCAACAGGGTATTGCTGGAAGCGCAGCGTTGCCACAGATGCAGTGCCCCCTTCTCGTTAGGGTAGGAATTTGTAATTTATTCAGATTGCCGGTGATAGCTCGCAGACTCTTCGCAAAGCACACAATGGGGTCTTTAACGTTCACCACCTTGTGCCGGCACATAGGACGGCCATTTCAAACATGACACACCTTTCCCGTTAAACACCACGATGAAAGTTCGTACCTAGGTCGCTGAGACACGAGTGTGCTCACCTCTAGGACATCCCATCCCACCAGCCCAAGATTGGGATGGAATCAAACAAATCACAAGAACAGTTGATGATACCTGCACTAAGGACTCAACCCAACCATCCCATACTCCATGTTTAAATCCCAGCGGATTCACTCCAGTTATCCCAAGATTCGAACTCGATCCACCAGGTTCAGATGAAGAACCAACGAACCCACCTTGGTACCGACAGTCTGAACCTCCACGGCCATTACGTTCAAACCGAGAACCGTTTAACGGGGAGAGAAACGGGGAGGATTACCTGGACCGACAAGGGTTAAATCAAGGTGAGAACCACCAGGTGGGGACCGGGAACCTGAACCACGGGACAGAGAAGGGAAGGACAAAACGAACGCATTTTTTTACCTTTTTATACAAAAACACGAACACCTGCTACTCTGACGTCACACCGGTGCACACTTCCAATTAAACATTTTATTCCGTTCCGAGGATTTATTGAAACAATGATATTTACACAAACATGGAACATTCTAGATGTTTCAACGAAGTGTTTCTCGATGTGTTTTATTTCAATCTTGTAATCATAAACGTGTTCAAGAAAAGCCGCACACAGGAGATGGTCGTTTGGCCCGTTATACCTGTGCCTGCACCCGATAGTTGTTCGTTTGGCCCGTTATACCTGTGTCTGCACCCGATAGTTGGTCGTTTGGCCCGTTATAGCTGTGGCTGCACCCAACAGTTGGTCATTTGGCCCGTTATACCTGTGCCTGCACCCGACAGTTGGTCATTTCGTCCACTATACCTGTGCTGCACCCGACAGTTGGTCATTTGGCCCACTATACCTGTGCCTGCACCCGACAGTTGGTCATTTCATCCACTATACCTGTGCCTGCACCCGACAGATATTCATTTGGCCCACTATACCTGTGCCCGAACATGGCAGGTGGTCATTTGGTCCACTCTACCTGTGTTCACACACGAAAGGTGGTCATTTGGCCCACTATACCTGTACCCGCACACGGCAGGTGGTCATTTGGCCAAGTATACCTGCACCCGCACACGACAGATGGTCATTTGGCCCACCGTAGCTGTGGCGGCACATGGCGGGTGGTCATTTGGCCCACTACACCTGTTCCCGCACACAGGAAATACAGTACCTATTTTGGGGGGAAACCCATTGTAGACTACCTTTGGGCCTGATTTTTTTAAATGCCATGACCAAACTTTGGTACGTACACTGAGATGGACGTTGTGGTTAAGTTTCATTAAAATCATACATGTAGTTTCAAAGATGTTGCAAGTGTTTGTGGATGGACGGACGGATGGACGACGTGCCATCCCATAAGCTCCCCGGAACTACATTCCAGGTGAGCGCAAAACTTGGGTTCGTTGATTACCAAAACTGAGCAGTGGCTGCTAAAATGGAGGGGCCGATTGAGACAGCTTTCCTATCGGGGTCGTACCCCGGTCATTAATAACCTCGTGACGTCAATTCATTATGCCTGGTGTTGGCTTAATGGTTGTGGTTGTGGGCTTGGGATCTTTGAGTCCTGAGTTTAAATCCTGCTTTTCTGTTAAATTAATACCAGGTGGGGTTGACTCAGCTTGTCATCCTTCTGAAGTTGGTAAAATGAGTTCCAGCTTGTTGGGATGATTGATGTATTTGAGTATCCTCTGTTGGAGTGGTGATCTGTCCAGTTGCAACATTTGATGGTTGCAGAAGGACCCGCTTGAAGCAGCGCTCTCGCTCTCGTGGCTCTTGTGGTTTGCCAGGAATGAGGGCATTAACACTTAAATTTTAGATCTTCTTCTTGCGTATGGCAGCTTGGCTGCCGGGTAGCTATGATTTTGTTTGGGCACGGCTGCGCCACTCATCATCCCCGATACCAGTACACTGGTACTCATTTCACCGACCTTAGAAGGATGACAGGCCGAGTCAACCCGACCTGGTGTTAATTCAGCGGAAAAACGGGGCTCAAACTCAGGACCCTAAGATCCCAAGCCAGCCACCCTAACCACGAAGTCAACACCAGGCTTAATGATTTAGACCAGGGGTCTCGCACCTGCGGCCCACGGGCCACATGCGGCCCCTTAGACGGATTTATGCGGCCCGCGGTGCCGTATTAAGTTTACATTACAATGCGGCCCGCGATACTGCCAATTTGTCAGGGTCAATGATCAAAGTGTTCTGTAATTTTTATTATGATTTTGATTCATAATAGACACATGTGTTTTTAACACGATTATTCATTTATCATATTCGTTGGCAAGAAAAATATATTCAGCACTAATTTTTGTTTAAATTTCCGCATATTAATTATATATATATTTTTTGGGAATTTAGCGTCCTTTTTTTGGGTGCGGCCCTCCGCTCCTCACCACTTTGGTTTTGTAGCCCTCCACCCAAAAAGGTTGGAGACCCCTGATTTAGACGTACCATATGATGGCTGCTTCTCACACCAGGAGCCTTTGTAGACATGTCTTTGATATTCAAGATTTTTTTGTCCACCTTAAGTCATTCATTTTCTGTTTACGAATTCACTGAAACTTGGTTCAGAGAATCTCCCCCTCCATATTTGTACAGTAGAATAAGTCAACATTTCACCAGAATCGTTCAAAATGTGAAAAAAGTGTGAAAACTGGTACACATGACTATTTTTATATGCTCTTTCATATAAGAGCAGAACACACATGATCAGACTACAATTACGGCCGCCATCTTGAATTTCAAAATGTCCGCCACCGAAAACTATTTTTACGATATCTTGGTCACCAAGAGGCCTAAGCACTTGAATAAAGAGTCTAATCCAATGTCTTCACACACAAGGAATCCAATAAACACACTTATAATGCTCAATTTTCAGTCTTTCTGCTTTACAATTGAAATGAGACCCTTTCATAAACAACTAAATACTTAAAAGTGTTTGCTCGATGTTTGATATCCAAATGCTATGAGTGTGTAGAAATGGCTTTATCCAATTTAATTTTCAATATAATGTTTTGAAAGGTGTTGCAATTCTAAGAGTCTGTCTGTCATTCGCTCTGAAACTATGGTCCGCGGTCGTTCCAGCTGTCAGTCGATCCATGCGTTCCCGAGAACGTCCCTGTGCGTGGGTCAATCACTATCACTCTTTGCATGCGTGAATATGATCTGTATTGCAATTGATGCACTAATAATCAGTTGCTGTCTGAAAATAATGAGATGTATGCATGTATAGATGTGTATAAGCAGAAATATATGTTGTAAACTCTAATGGTGGTGGACTAACATTTTCCCCCCCCCCCTTTTTTTCAGGACATTTGATACGGTGATACCATTGCACTGACATGCTATGATGTCCAAAAAGTGCAAGATAATCGATGCTGGTGAAGGTGCATCTTCTAAAAGACAATGCCCAGAGAAAACAGCCTTGATTGACTGGAAATTGTGTGCAATTTGCCAACAGGACACCGAAGAAAAGCTTGTTAATCCCAGCATAGCTAAATATAGAGGAAGTGATAAAGAATGCGGCTACAAACTATTTGCTGAGAATATTTTGGAGTTTCATCAAATTGATGCCTTACCAGAGGATAGTGACATTGCGACGTGGGACAGTGGAGATGGCATTGAAGCCACGCTCAGAACAAACCAGGCAGTATGGCACAAAAGCTGCAGAAACAGGTTTAACAAACAAAAGCTCCAACATGCTCAGAAAAAGAAGTCAAAAGAAAACCTGGAATATGAGACAAGTCCTGTTAAGACCAGGCGACGCAGCGTGGGTTCAATGGCAAGGACATCTAATTGTTTCTTTTGTGAAGAAGATGACACAAATGAGTATCTCCATGACACAAGGACTGACAAAATTGATATTCGAGTTTGTCCATATGCACATGTGTTACAAGATAGGAAACTGTTGGGAAAGCTCTCCGAAGGTGACGTGCATGCCTGAGATGCGAGGTATCATCTATCATGTCTGACTTCCGTCACCAACCGTGTGCGAAAACATAATGCTCAGCATGTAAGAGACACCAAAAGCACTAAAGTCGATAGTCTAATACTTGGTGAGCTAGTTTCGTACATAGAAGAATGCCACCAAGATGAAACGTTGCCAGTCTTCAGATTGTCAGATATGGGGCGACTTTACTAGTCCAGATTAAGAGAAGAAGTTCCAGACTTTTTCTGGAAAGGTCAATACAATACGATTGAAGGAGAGACTGTTGTGCTTAATCCCAGATATGAGAGCTCAAACTCAAGGAAGAGATGTGGTCCTCATGTTTAATTCCGACATTGGAGAAGCGATTAAAATAGTTTGCTCCAACAATGATGATGATGATGATGATGATGATGATGATGATGCAATCCACTTAGTTCCTGTCACAGTGCGTCGCTAAGTTATCTACACAAGAGAAGGAGCTATATAGCACACAATATACCAACGTCATCTCTTCCCAAGAGTGCAACATAGAATCTTCTCTAGCTCCATGCAACCATGAAGAAGCCGGTACGAGGTTATTCTTGCATGCTCTCCATTGTGCACAAAATGGCCACCACAGAATCCTGATCAGGTCAGTCGACACTGACGTTGTTGTCCTCGCAATTGCCATATTTTACGCTTTATCCCTTGACGAACTATGGGTTGCATATGGAGTCAAGAAACACTACAGGTTAATACCGGCTCACACGATTGCAAACAGCCTTGGTGAAAATAAGGCCAAAGCTCTTCTGTTCTTCCATGCCTTCACTGGCTGTGACACGTCGTCGTCATTCAGTGGTGTTGGGAAGAAAACCGCTTGGGACACCTGGACCAATTTCCCTGATATAACGGACTCTTTCTTGAGTTTATCCCAAGAGCCTTCATCAGTCTCAGATGAGAATGTCTGTCAACTGGAAAGGTTCGTCATACGTCTTTATGATAGAACCAGTGAACGCACCGAGGTGAATCAGGCAAGGAAGCTTCTGTTCGCGAAAGGAAGACAAATAGATCGCCTACCCCCCACAAAGACAGACCTCACAGAACATATCAAGAGGTCGACATACCAGGCAGGACACATCTGGGGCCAAGCGCTGATATCTAAGCAGCAGTTACCAAGCCGATGCGACTGGGGATGGACGAAGAACGCCATTGAACAGTGGATACCTTTCTGGACAGCATTTGCCGAGGCGGACAAATCCTGCACAGAGCTGATCAAATGCGGCTGCAAAAAGGCATGCAGACCACCATGCAAATGTTTCTGTGCATCTCTCCCGTGCACTGAACTTTGCCATTGTGCAGGAACATGTTATCAGACAGATTGAAGTCAGAACTGTATCTAGACCAGGTGAACTATGCTTGGGACAGTGTGTATGTCATTTTAAAGCAGAAAGACTGACAATAGAGCATTTTAAGTGTGTTCATTGGATTCCTTGTGTGTGGAAACATTGGATTAGACTCTATTCATTTTGCTCGGTCTCTTGGTGTCCGAGATGTCGTAAAATATTATTTTCGGTGGTGGCCATTTTTTGAAATTCAAGATGGCGGCCGTAACTGTATTCTGATCACGTGTGTCCTGCCCTTGTATGAAAGAACATGTAAAAATGGACATGTATGCCAATTTTCACACTTTTTTCACAATCTGAACGATTTTTCTTCAATCTACTGTACGAGTTCGAAAGACCCTGTACGAGCGAGAACAGCGGCTGATAGTTACATTCCCGATGTCAAGTTGATCAGGTCCGTTAGACTTTCCGATCATCTTTCGGGAATCTCGGCCGGAATCTCGGCTGGAATCTCGGCGGGAATCTCGGCTGGAATCTCGGTAGGAATCTTGGCGGGAATCTCGGCGGGAATCTCGGTAGGAATCTTGGCGGGAATCTCGGCCGGAATCTCGGTAGGAATCTTGGCGGGAATCTCAGCCGGAATCTCGGCGGGAATCTCGGCCGGAATCTCGGTGGGAATCTCAGCCGGAATCTCAGTGGAAATCTTTCCCATTGTGTTCGCTCTCGAATGGATAATTGACTTCAACCCCCTTCGTGAAGTTATCTTTCTATAATTCCAGCAATGTGTGTGTGTGTGTGTGTGTGTGTGTGTGTGTGTGTGTGTGTGTGTGTGTGTGTGTGTGTGTGTGTGTGTGCGCGCGCGCGCGTGTGTGTGTGTGTGTGTGTGTGTGTGTGTGTGTGTGTGTGTGTGTGTGTGTGTGTGTGTGTGTGTGTGTGTGTGTGTGTGTGTGTGTGACCACTGTTTCTCAACAACCACTGGTCCGATCTAATTGAAACTTGCCAGGTATATTGCTGGGGCCCTGTGGATGTGCCTTTTCAAGGTTTGAGATTAATCGGACAAGTGGTTCTCAAGTTATGGCCATTTATTTTCCAAACCAATGACAAGACACGTTGCTGCGTGGGCGTGGCCGATGGGGAAGAGATCCTCAGCCGCGTTCCCCATTACGGGTTACAACGTATGGACTTCCGGATAATGATGAGTTAATGTATTGTAATAATTTCTCGATTTCTGATGCGCATTTATAGATAAACACAACATCCCAATCCAGTTGTCGTTTACGAGAGCGAAGGAACAGCCTGTGTAGTTGTTTGAAAGTTTTTTTTTCCCCCATGTAGGTTTCTCTCTCTCTCTCTCTCTCTCTCTCTCTCTCTCTCTCTCTCTCTCTCTCTCTCTCTCTCTCTCTCTCTCTCTCTCTCTCTCTCTCTCTCTCTCTCTCTCTCTCTCTCTCTCTCTCTCTCTCTCTCTCTCTCTCTCTCTCTCTCTCTCTCTCTCTCTCTCTCTCTCTCTCTCTCTCTCTCTCTCTCTCTCTCTCTCTCTCTCTCTCTCTCTCTCTATCTCTCTCTCTGTTTTTCCTTGCGATGACATTGCGAAAAGGCAAAATACGTTGGCACCAATTGAATAATTGGCCATTAAAACTAAATTGCAAATAATCGTAAATGCGATATGCGAACTTCCGGACAGTGAGGACTTAACCTCCGGACTTCCGAATAGTCACGACTCACTGTATTCTTTCTCAATTTTTTTTATTGATTTATTGACTTACAGTATTCTTTCTTTCACGATTTCTGTACTTTCTCGATTTTCTCAAACACAATGCCCCAATCCAGTCGTCCTTTACGACAGCGAAGGAACGGCCTGTGTGGTTGTTTGAAAGTTTTTTTTTTGGTTTGCACGTACGGCCACGTACGAGTATTTTACAATTCGCTGTCTGGTCTGAAGGCGTTGGAGTCCCTGCACTCCGCATGGAGGTACAACCTGGTTCTTGAGGTCCTTCGCCTCATTAACACAGCTAATTGGAGGGGTATGTTCATTGACCCGTGCTGGATCCCTGGTTCCCTGCCCATGTGGGCAATGCAGCAATGAGGAAATCAGGCAGCTGAACATGCACTCAGTTCCGAATTAGAAACCCCGATCCCTCTGGGCCAATGAGAACTCTCGAATATAATTTGGAGTCTCATGAACAAAAAAAAAAATTGGTGATTTCAGTGGGAGACCTCCACCACGGGAGAGATGGTTCTAGAAGATGCACCCTTGGGTTGAATCCTCCGTCTCGTTTCCTCGGCCCTCCCGAAGAGACCAGGTAATCCTCTACAGGCTCAGACTCGGACATTATGCTCTAATCTCCTATTTACGTAGGATGTGATGTCACCGTACGGAGTTCTGTGAGCGGTGGAAGGTTCTCGAAGATTTGGAACACATCTTCACACAATGCCCTCGGGTAGAGGGACCCAGATCGCGCCTCTTCCACTCTTGCCGAGAGATGGGGGATCAGCTGGTCACGTGTACCCGATAAACTGTGCCCATTGGACCAGAATCACCGTCGGCACTCGAAAACGTACACGACGTACGTGGTGTATATAGAGCCTCACGGAGCACAGAACGCCATTAAAACCAAGAATGAGGAGAAGAAGAAGAAGAAGAAGAAGAACACGGACTTCACTCACACGCAGAAAGTCAGGTGAACGAATTGTCCCGAAGTTCACAACACCGTGTGCTGTGTGCGATGACCCGCGATCCCACGGTGTTCTCCTCCTCCGGTGAGGAGCACGAGGTTAACCCTCCGCGATCCACGAGTGTCTCCGATGTCGGTCCGGGAGGATCTCCTGCCCACAAGGAGTTCGGACCCGGTACGTGCTGTTCTTGTTGCCCTGGTAACCGATAAGAAGTTAAAAACTGATGTTTGTTCATATTTCCTCCCTGCAAGCGACACATGTACGAGGTGCTCGTGATGGAGCCTCGGATCACCGTGGGAAGAACGTTTGTAAATCGGTTGTTGTGCTCGACCTTCGAAAGGTAACTTCTGGGATGGTAAATGTTCACATTGCAGAAGAGATAGCCGGCTTAATGTCCGATCTGAAGCACTGCATGGATCACATTCTGCGGAGATTGAAACGAGCATCGGGCAGCCCGGTGGACAGCCTGCTTAAAAAAAATGGACCAGCTTTTCCAAAATGTTAATATATTAATAATAATTTTCATTTTGGGGATCAATCGGCTGTTGAACCAGTAAAACCGATCTGTGATTGTTTTTGATTTGTAGTTGAAATTCTAATTATTAATTAAAATTCATCAACTCTGATGGATTAAACATGGAGTTGTGTTCACCAGATTGGTTCACCAATAGTTTATCTGTCTATCTATTGTTATATACTCACAAATACAACCCCGTGGCTTCGCTGACGGGGATATTGAGGGGAGGGATAAGGGGTGGGAGGGGGGGGGTAGTGAGGTGAAGAGTGGAAAGCTAGGAGGGGGTGAGGAAGGGGGGATGGGAGCAAGTACGATGAGGGAGAGGGGAGAGGACAAAGTGAAGGGAGAACTGTGGAGGGGGTTGGGGGAGCTAAGCTTAAGGGGAGGGGGTTCTGGATTTGCGTTTGGTAGTGGGACTTGCAGATAAAGGAGGGGGGTGGACAGGGGAGGGGGTTTGGGAGGAGGTAGGAGTTGGGGACGGGGAATGGAAGGGCGATAAAACGTGCCTCAACAGCAACATTTTCTTTTTAGCCACTGTGTTCTATCGAAAACCAGGCAGGAGCATTTAAAAGCCATGCTATCTACCTGGCAAAGACCTACCTGCATCCATGCATGCTCGCACATGCAGTGACCTTTGCACACATCTGATCGGTTCACTCCGAATCTGATTCGTACATGCTACACTGGGGAAGCTGTTTTAAATTCAATACAAATTCATCAGTCCTTAGCAGTCCCCTTAACAGATGGGGACGGGTGGGGAGAAGGGGGATAAGTATGTGTGTGTGTGTGTGTGTGTGTGTGTGTGTGTGTGTGTCGAGAGAGGGGGAGAACTAGGGAGAGGGAGAGGGAGAGAGAGGGGGAGAGCTGGAGAGAGGGGAGGGCTGGAGAGAGAGGAGGAGAGCTAGAGAGGGGGGAGAGCTAGAGAGGGGGGCAGAGCTAGAGAGAGGGGGAGAGCTAGAGAGAGAGGGAGAGCTAAAGAGAGGGGGAGAGCTAGAGCGAGGGGGAGAGCTGGAGGGGGAGAGCTAGAGAGAGAGCGAGAGAGAGAGAGCGAGAGAGAGAGAGAGAGAGAGGGAGAGAGAGAGAGAGAGAGAGAGAGAGAGAGAGAGAGAGAGAGAGAGAGAGAGAGAGAGAGAGAGAGAGAGAGAGAGAGAGAGAGAGAGAGAGAGAGAGAGAGAGAGAGAGAGAGAGAGAGAGAGAGAGAGAGAGAGAGAGAGAGAGAGAGAGAGAGAGACAGAGAGACAGAGAGACAGAGAGACAGAGAGACAGAGAGAGAGAGAGAGAGAGAGAGAGAGAGAGAGAGAGACAGAGACAGGGACAGAGACAGAGACAGAGACAGAGACAGAGACAGAGACAGAGACAGAGACAGAGACAGAGACAGAGACAGAGAGATAGAGAGATAGAGAGATAGAGAGATAGAGAGATAGAGAGATAGAGAGATAGAGAGATAGAGAGATATATATTGAGATTGAGATTGAGATTGAGAGAGAGCTGGACCATCTCTTGAAAGTTGTTTGTATTGACATCTTCAGCACCTGATCTTTCCATGACTTATACTTGGTCAAAAAAATCTGACCACTTGATGACGAGCACATCATGAAAGCATCTCTCTTGAAAAGCTATCAAATTTATTTCAATACTTTTATTTCATCTCCATATTTGACCCGTACACAAGAGGACGCATGACATTGGTGTTAAACGGTTGAAGCTTTGTGTTCAGTCAGGCTCTTGCTTTTCCTTAAGGATGTAAGTGTCGGATAACACTTCTGGCTTTTCCAATTATTTTCTCGACTTCAATCAAACGATCTCCAATTTGGCTCATCGTGCTGCTGAAGGAGGTAAACCAGTCCACCTTTTAGGGCATCACCTTCAACGTTGATTTTTGAGTTGTCGGAGGAATTAATCATCATGACATCCGTTTTTGACTGCTTCAGGATCAATCCCACCATTCTCGTTCTTCCCAGCCTGTCTGTCCCCGCTTGCATCCCAAGCACTGATGCATTAAACAAGCAAATATTATCTGCAAAGTCTAAATCTCCACGATTTATCTTTGACCATTGAATCCCTTTTGTACAACACTTCTTGAACATGTATTGTGATAACGATTTGTTTTGTTTTTTGAAAATGTTCCTTAAAATTCAGTTTGAGTACGATGTTTTATTTTCAGATTCTATTGTGGCTGTGAAGGTGGAGTCTGAGTTTCTGGACCAGTCCTCCTCGCTCGACAAAAGTTTGAACAACAACATTCTTCATGTTATAGTTCTACTTGGTAGTTCTTCACTATAAAATGGAAACAGTATGTTTGTTTGTTTTACTAACTGAGGTTTTTCATTGAACTTGACCAAATGGCAGTCATAACTTCTTTATGAGAGACTGTTGGGTAGTGTATTCGTTTGGTGCAATGTTCCTGCTATTTGTTCTTGTGATTTGATGTGGAATTAGTTGTGTATTATACAGTCCACCCTTGTTCCTGTGCTGAACATGTTTTGTAAAGTGGCAAGACAAACCAAATTTATTTGTGTTTATGTATTATCTGAATTATAAATTATAAAGCAAACCCGACTTGCAGTGTAACCTGTTACTTGTATCAAGATTTTATTCCATATTATGGCCCTCTTGCTGTAGTTTGCTCATTCTTTCAGGACGACAAAATTTCTGATGATACATGAATCTTGTCCAGAAAATATGGTAGTAAAATGTGCATTTAATGTCAGCTGTCAAAGTTATGAAAGTCCAAAACGGCATCACACAAACATTGCTCAAATTTAAGACATAAATTATTCAAAGACAGTGATTTTAAGTCTACTAGGCTTTCTTAAAATATTGCCTGCAATATGATACTTTTCTTTTCTTATTATGATACTTTTCAATTATGATATGATATACATAATATCAATTATGATATTCAATTATGATATTTTCAATTATAATTATGATACTTTTCAAGTTTTCATAACTTGGTTTAAATTTTATTTCCATATCCATATATAGCTGGCTTGCTTGGGTCCTGTGACGAGCGATTTCCACCGCGACCTCGTCGCCGACCACCGTCTTCCTTGCCTCGGACCCGAGCTCCTCGGACTCTTCCCCCAATTCTCCTCAGCCGACTGCCGAAAACCACCGGGACGCCCTCGCCTCCCGACTCCACTCTGCTCTTCCAAACTGACTCTGCCCAGATTCGCCTTGCGCTCGGCGCTTTATAGGCCGGCAGGAGAACCCATATGCAAATTTCCGGATCCGGATTAGCTCGGGGGCGGAGTCACGCTCGCCCATTGGACGGAGAAAAAGGGGCGTGAATCTCCCCTGATTCTAGAATTTGCATATCTCGATTCCACACAGACGCGCCTGGAGGCGGGGCCAACTGATTGGACGGATCAGAAGTGGGCGTGTAGCATTCCTGATCCAAATTCTCCTCGGAAAGGCCGCATTTTGCACTCGCGGCTCGGCGCGTATCTTGTACGAGCCCAGGACAGCCCGGCGCTCGGTGCTCACAGGTGGTGCGGGAATGGCCGCAGAAGGAGAGAGGTGAAGGTGGTGGAGGGTTTTTGGTGGTGGTTTATGGCCATGGTGCCGTTTGGAATGGCGGTGAAGCGATGTTTGTGGGAGCAAGTTGTGAAGGTAAAGATCGTGGCTGTTGGCGTTGTTGTTGTTGTGAAGCGGCGTTGTGGTTGGTGGTTGTTGTGTGATGGTTGGAGCGTGGTTGGTTCAAAATAAAGATAGAACAGAAAAACGGCTATCTCAAAGCGTCACAGCCCAGATGGATCACATAAATTCCCTCTATACAATGGGTTTGGGCTAACTACACATGTACTTACAGAGATATCTCACCTACGGGACCTGAATGGTGGTTTGCGAATTTCCACAACCGCAACAATATATATATATATATATATATATATATATATATATATATATATATATATATATATATATATATATATATATATATATATATACATATACATACATACATACATACACTAGCAGGGATACCTGTGCTCCGCACAGGAATCCCGTGGATGACGGCGGGTCTGACAGAGTATATGTCACAGTTAATTGTAAAATTGTAGAGGCTGCCACACACACACACACACACACACACACACACACACACACACACACACACACACACACACACACACACACACACACACACACACTGACGCACACACATAGACACACACACACACACACTTTTAATATTGTGGATACAATATTCACAACATAGAAATCGAACCGGATCGTGTTAAAACACCGCACAGCGTTTATTAATATTCGCAACATAGAAATCAAACCCGATCGTGTTTATACACCGCACAGCATTTAATAGTGAACATAGTGAGCTTCATACTCAACGCGTGCACATAAGAGAATAGTAAACAACAACAACAACAACAACAACAACACAATACCCTGGCAATTTGGAATCCGTGTCGTCGGCTATGACCCTTTTGCTTCTGGTTTTGTCATGGGGAATGATGCGTCCCTGGAGATAAAGGCATCGTCGGAGACATGAAAGACCCAAATATCAGACATCGTGTATATTTCCTCTACTGATTTTAATAAAGATAACTCCCGCATCATCAAAAAATATTTTTTAATCGTGATTTACATTATTTGATCGCTGATCCCGAATCCAGGCCGAATTGACGTAAAAACGTTATACAGTAACAATAAAAATGTTTTTTATAACCATGGTTATAACAATAATGAACAAAGAAAATGTTAATAAAATATGACTTACAGATGATTATTATATCATTATGGGGTATAATATACATACGGTCATTTTTGCAAGTGTGTCGAATGCATAAGTCATAATTCGGAAACTGGGAAGTCGGAAGTCATTCTCTTCAATTGACTGTAGTATTAATTTTTCATTCTCTAGCAAATTCCGTTGGTCCCATGTCAATCAGCTGAACTTGAAAAATTAACGTTACGCAATCAGGTGATGACGTCATAATTCGGAAACCGGGAAGTCGGAAGTCATTGTCTTCAATTGACTGTAGCATTATTTTTTCATTCGATTGCAAATGGCGTTGGCCCCATGTCAATTGGCTGAACTTGAAAAATTAACGTTACAAAATCAGGTGATGACGTCATAATTCGGAAACCGGAAGTCGGAAGTACAATTCTTTTACATCGGGACACTCCTGGGTACATGTTCTGTCAGCATGTAAAGTTTGGTGAGGATCGGTCCAGTACTTTTCGGGTGCATAGGTCACAGAGAAACACACACACAGACACACAGACAGGCACACTTTCAACTATATATATATATATATATATATATATATATATATATATATATATATATATATATATATATATATATATATATATATATATATATATATATATATATATATATATTGTTACGGATTTCAAAATCCGGTCTGATTAATGCATCCACACATCCAGGTCCTCAGACAGTTATTTCCTTCAATGCATGTTCAGATTAGCCCCATCCCCATGTCTAATGGGATCTTACATATGATGCGTTGAGAAGGGTAAAGGATAGATCCCCTCTCTTATGGGAAGTGTTTTTCTTTACGACGGACACGTTCACACACATTTCTTTCACGAGCTCTGAAGCCCGCCCTTATATTTCCTCACGAATAATCTTTCATGAGCTCTGAAGCCCGCCCTCGTTTTTCCTCAGCAACATTCTTTCGCGAGCTCTGATGCCCACCTTTTTTGAGAGCGCACGGGTCGTCATGGTAACCGTTCCCCAGTGGGGGAGGGTGAGCTTGGGGTGGACGGCACCCCGCGGAGAAGGCCCGCCGTCGTTTTTCCTAAGCAGCATTCTTTCGCGAGATCCGACGCCCACCTTTTTTGAGAGCGCACGGGTCATCATGGTAACCGTGCCCCAGTGGGGTGGGGTGAGCTTGGGATGGACAGCACCCCGTAGAAACGCCCTGAAGAGATATAAAGGCGTTCTGTGGAGAGAGAAGTGATGAGAGGAAAAGGCGAAAGAGGGACGTTCTGAAGCGAGAGAGATGTTCTGTGAGGAGATACGTTTTGAGAGTGGGGAAAAAGCGAAAGTGATACGTTCTGAAGAGAAAGAGATACGTTCTGAAGAAGAAAGAGATACGTTCTGAGAGAATAAAAAAGCGTGAACGAAAGAGGTACGAGAGAGAAGCGGCTGTAAACGTGCAAAAGAGAAGGAAGCGCGTGTGGGTGTCTGGCCAGCGCCAACAGCGAGACGGTTCGTCCTGCCCAGACCTTCGGCAAGCGAGCATGTGGACTGGCGTTCAAGGCTGCCCCGCGAGAGGCTGTACGACAAAGCTGGGTGCTGGCGACGGATGTGACACGCACGCGCACATTTCAGAACGTTTTTGCTTCACGGACGACTTTCTGGTGAGCGAGACAATTTTCTCCCCCTCCCCTCCCCCTGAATGATCCGTTGGGTACCCTTGTCTGTGTTTCGCTGTAAGTCAACCCCTGTTAAGCTTCAGCTCTTTGTCTCTTTCCTGGCATTTTGATTGATTTTGCTTTGAAATTCATTCTTTATTTACCTCAGCAAATAAAAGGTTCTTTTTATTTATTTATTTTATTATTCATAATTTATTCGTCGATTTCCAACCAGTCCGTGTTTGTCCTTTCCTTCCATTGGTCTAGGATTGTTCAAACCAAGATAGACTGGGAGGTAATTACCACAGATTTGACCAAAAAGTCGTCGGCACGCACCAGCGGTTAAAACGCTCGGCTGCCCTAATTAAAATCTAATCAGATTATATTGGTGCTTTGCCGAGGGCACGCTCCCCACTCAGGTAACCACGTGACCTCTAGTTAAACGGAGTAATTAGACGGCGGACACTGGAACTCGTGGTTGACTGGGTGGCATTCGTGGTTTAAAACAACCCACTGTACCACAACTTTAATTGTGAGCGGTGGCCCCAGGTCCGGCTCTACCGAGGACAACCGGGGATTAATCCCCCTGAGTGACAAGCTGGTGTCTCGGTATCTGGCACCGTAACAATATATATATATATATATATATATATATATTGTTGTGGAAATGGCCCTTAGTGTATTATTAAGTATAGGATTAGCCCAGATCCCCCCATTAAATGCATGTTTAGCCAGGTTATTCGGTAATTGGACGTTACATGTGTGTCGGGAGATGTAGCAGGCTGTTCATTGTTCGTGCAGTGGTGGTGTACCGAGAGGTTCTTCTTCTTCCTTCCCCTCTCCGGACAATTGGCCCCGCACAGCGCTCTGAGAGGGAGTGGCCTAGAAAAGCGAGCACCGGGAAGGGAAGGTGGAACTGAGAGCGCCGAGGTGGCACGATCGGCTGTACAGAGGACGGCTGTGTCTGTTTTGCGATCGGCTTTCGTGAGGAGCGAGCCGAAAGAGGTGCAGGGAAGGGACTGCATGAGGTCTGTCTGCCATCTGCTGAGGGAGTAACTGAACCTGAGGGTCGAGTCGGCGATCTGCCGTAGGAGTAACTGAGCCTGAGTGTTGAATGAGGATTCTGCTGTATAGAAACGACTTGTGGGAGGCTGCAATCTGCATCGAGAGGAACTGGCTGCTGTGTGAGTCGGCGATCGACTTTATGAGGAGGTCATCGACAGGTTCAACCTGCATCTAACCACGGAGCCTCTGTCCTTACTCACCTCACGGCTCGACACATTTGTCGATCCGCCTGCAGAGCCCAACACCCCGATTTGGCCTAACCTGGTGAACAGGCCAGGCCTAGACTTGTATGCTTGTCCTTGTGAAAAGCTAGCTGGAGCATACCATAGATCTTTCGTCTTGGGCCGTCGACCTCGCGGGGTCTGGACGCGCAGAGGCTGCGTCTGCGGGTGGTGCCAGGAGAAGAAAAAGGACGACGCCGCCATATTGCCACGCGGCGTGATCGAGCCGGGTGCTCGAATCCGTGACATTGGCTTGTCACGAGCTGCATTCGTGCCTTCGACACTTTTCCTCTCGTCCATGAAGCATCACCAAGTACTCTGTGTCTTGTCTGCATGCTGTCCGTGTCTTTTCTGCATGTTGTCTAAGGTTTATCTCGCTAGGGTTCCCTTCAAAACCCGTAATCCGTAGCTCCCTAGTTAAGAACGGGTTATCGATTAATTATAACATTGTCGTGAATGCTTTGCTTGTGTTGTGTTCCCCGATGTGTCCCCAATATATCTGGCTGAGTTATACGAGATTTGCCGCCTTGAATTAATTCGTGCCGCGCCGAGGAACGATCCGCTTGATTTGGATATAAAACCAGAATGGTTACAGACTGGCAGAATTCGCTTGGTCTCTGACAAAACCAGACAGACTATATATATATATATATATATATATATATATATATATATATATATATATATATATATATATATATATATATATATATATATATATATATTCATATCCCTAACTGCAACCCGAACCCATATTTTTGCTCGAATTCCTTCAGGTTTGATCAGATTTGAGATTCCGACTACTTTCTGGATTCACAGCAATCCCCTTCACACTGTGATTCTTGCTGCTGTACCCCAAATGTTTTACTGTACACTAAATTTTTCTGGACTCAAGCCAGACTTGGGCCGAGTCTGAGTCCTGTCGAGTCCAGTGTGAATCCAAGTCCCCCACAAAGTGGACTTGAGTTGACACTCGAGTCTGAGTCTTGGCTCGAGTCCTACATCACTGGTATGCACTGCGTGTCTCAGTTACCACCTACTGTACATGCATCAGCGTCACTGAGTGCACATGACACCACAGCAGAGGAAGAAAAATACTGACCAGCACCAAGGGGAAAAAAATACCACGTAAAAGAGAGACAGAAGGGTTTACAAAAAATTACATGTGCAACTTTAAATCTCTGTAAACCAAACCTGTGTAAAACAAGGGATAACTGAATGTGACGATTGTTGAGGTGACATCTTGATTGTAAAAGTTGGATGGAATATAGTGACAAGTATTATTATTGTAGTTCGATTTGCAACCCGTAGAAAGATCGTGAGTGTTATGGGAAGTTGCGGATGTGGAACGATCTTGTGGTATTGAATTTCCAGTTCCTTTTTGTTATAATAAAACCATCTTTCATCAATAAGTGGTTTCTGAGAGTGAGGGACTTTTGGGAATGTTCGTGAATTACGGAAGTCAAAACACAGAGCTGAGTGGAGAGAAGAGCCAGTCACTATTTGCATTTCTGTGTGGCGTAGCGTAGAGTAGAGCGGAGGAGAGTGGAGTGGAACAGGTGCATTGATGAGCTGTGCCCATATGTTTGTGTATTGCTTTTATTTTATCTTTGTAACAAACTCAAATTTGGACTCCACCTGTCTGACAGTTGGACGTTTTTCAATCAACAAACCTTGGATTTTATGACATCATGAATCGGGTACTTGTTATGTGTCCAAATATTCATGTAACTGTCCATTTCATCAAGTATTGCTGTAAAATGAAAATTCCAGGTATTTTCTCCTTCTGTACATGCAGGTATGTGATGCAAGGTAGCTGGAAAAATTGCAAATAAAAGAAGGATAAGTGTTCATATGTAGACAATGCCAAAGCCTTCAGCCTTCTTTCATTTTTTTTTTTAAAGGATGTTTTTCTTTTCAGATTTGATTGTGAAAGTGAAGGTAGAATCTGAGTTTGAGAATGAATCAACATTTCAAGAGAAAGGTCTGAACCACATCAACATTCTGCTTGTTCCAGCTACAGACAGGAATGTGTACATGTACATTGTACATACTGAGGTTAATCTGCTATTGGACTTTTCTTAAAGCCACAGAGTGATTGAAAGACCCAGCTCATTAATAACAGATTCCTCTCTGCACTTTGAAGCATCACAATATTTGTTTGAGATGTTCAGGTTAAACTTCTTGAGAATTTGTTTCTGTATCCTTCTTATTCACCCATTGCAACCTCCCCTACCTCTCATTCTTCCCCACATGCCCCACTTGTCTCTATTTTGTCCCTCAACCCTGCTGTTCATGTGTTTCCCCTTTCTGTCTACAATTCCTTTTGTTCCGTTATGTCCCAATCCATTCTATGTTCTAGCTCCTCCACGAGCCTCGACTTTGTCGACAAATACATGCATGTACTGACGGCTGTGATGGAAGCAGTTAGATAAGAAGCACATTGGTAAAAAATATTCCGCTCAACCACATCATCATTCACAAGTGTCGTTCCCATTGTCTATACTGAGAGTAGTGTGTGTCACCATTTTTATCAGAGATGGCTGAATAGGTCTTTGTCAAACTTTTAGAGGTTCATCAGTGAGTGCCAGGGAGTGTTTTTAGCAAAAAATATATTTCTGAAATTTTGAACAAAAAAAAGTTCGTTATTTTATTTTCGTTCAAAAACAAATTTTTTTTATTGCTCGATAGTACCGAAGCCTTTTTGATTAATGACAGTTATATTCTAGTACACATACATGTAAATAAATACAAAACCATAAGTATCCATTTAAATATAAATAAACCTCTTCAAAAAGCGGTTAAAATTGGCGGTACATATTCTTCTTCCTGAACGGCACCACATTCATAGATTGTGGTCAAGCTTAACCCAGAAATGTCAATGGCACATTCATGAGTATCCATTCGATGAATAACATCTAATTCCACTTCAACAGTAGCACTTTTACAATGCCTCTTACCCAATAATCTACAGGGTGTTTACAAAATCCCGTTACCCCCTCTGCAGAACCTGATAAGTTAGCACAGTATAATGAACACACTTGGGGTATAAATGTAAACAATGAAAACACAAAACTTTTGTTGCTTAAAAACCAAAATGTTAACATGAACATGTATGGATATATGTATATATATATATACATATATATATATATATATATATATACATATATATATATATATATATATACACACACATATTAAGCCTGGTGTTGGCGCAGTGGTAAGGGCAGTGGCTTGGGACCCAAAAGGTCCTGAGTTCAAGCCCCGTTGGGACACTGAATTCATATATGTATTTATGTATATATATATATATATATATATATATATATATATATATATATATATATATATATATATATATATATATATATATATATATAGTCGAAAACACCAGGGGGTTGACTCAGCCTGCCATCCTTCCGAGGTCGGCGAAATGAGTACCAGTTGTACTGGGCCCGGTGTATGCCCAGGTTAGAATAGGTGTACCATATCCCTGTGTGTAGTAAGAGGCGACCAGGGTTGCGTCAGGAAGGGCATCCGGCGTAAAAACCTACGCCAAATCATTATGCGGACAACAAAACGAATTTCCATACTGGATCGGTTGAGGCCCGGGTTAGCGAAATGGAGACGGTTGATCCGAATTGGCGACCCCTAACGGGAGCTAGCTGAAAGAAGAAGAAGATATATATATATATATATATATATATATATATATATATATATATATATATATATATATATATATATATATATATATATATATACAGTAAACTAGGCGTAAGTCGGCAGCGTATAACTCGTCACTTCGCCTAAGTCGGCAGCGTCAAAAAGTCCCGAATTTATCTAATGTTAAATCGACTTACAGACTTTGAATAAAGTCTGTAAGTCGTCATCTCTAAGTCGTCACTTTGTCTAAGTCGTCAGATGTTGTCCGTTCCCGCGTAATGGAAACTCAAGTAAATTACCACGCCTAACTCGTCACACGGAACTGCTGCCTCGTGAGAAGCCTGATTTCATGGAATCGTGATGCACGGGCTATTTATAACTGCGCTGCTGCGTTCAGCTCAGTCAGCGCGCCGTCCCACATGCATCTGAAGAGGTAGACAGGCTGCGCAATACAGTCTCTGGCAAAGGAGTAAAGGATCAATCGAGCTGAGTGTTGAAGTCCCATCATGGTTTTATATTGGCTTGTTTTGTACATCACCACACTCACTTTCACATAGATATTGAGTGGTAGTCATCACGATGACTGTGTGTCATGTAATTTGTTGATGGTATATGAGTTTTCATTCCATATGAAAACTCATTCTACATTCATTCCAATGAATGAATTCTTACAGCCATTCATTCCACATTTGTCGATGGTCATATACCATCACCAATGGTAAACGAGTTGTCTTAAAGTTGTTCATTATCTTTACTTTTGATAAAGTGATTCATGAATTCCATCTTTGCTTGATCACTTTCCAACTCACCAATGAACCCCCACCTATGCCCCGAGGATTGTGTTTCCCTTTTGGTACAATAGCCGGCTTAGAGATTGTTGCGCCCTCTCACACGTACGTGTCCAGGCCACGCGCGACTTCATCCTTCACCCCACCGTCATCATGAATGTTCGCATACGCGTAAGTCGTCACATATCTAAGTCGTCACATTTTTCTCGGTCCCGATGGTGACGACTTACGCCTAGTCTACTGTATATATAATATACACACACATACGAAATATACCAGGGTAGATGAATTCGGGGGGGTGGGGGGGTGGGTTCGGTGGGGGTAATGTGACCACCTGTCGGGTACAGTACATTTCTCAACGTCTGAAGTGATTTTACGATCTCTTGGTTTTGAGTCTCATGGTCATGGTCACAATTCACAGTTGCAATTCTGCAGGGTTTCTGCAAATCTCATGGGATTGTAAGTTGTCCAGGGGACCATGACGAGCCATTTTACAATCTCTCTATCATGCCTAAGCCTTTGTAGCTGCGTGAAAGATAATATTAAATGATCACTGACCCCATTCCTTAGTCGGTAGAGGGTAGTGTTTTAGGCCCCCCCACAAAAAATATTCCAGGCAACAATGGGTACCCCTGCTAGTACAACATAAAATAAGGAGAAAAGAGAATAGAAGTGTTGTCATTGCATATCATCAAACGTTTGGGCATTTTTGCATTTGATTGAATATTTTCCTGTAAGACGCCCAGCGAACGCAGGCATTCTGAGCTAGAGGCCGAAGACCTCTGTGAATGACCGAAACGATGTTGAATTCACGATACTGCATTCACACTAATTATTACCATTTATGTTCTGCCCAAGGATCACCCAAATGCAAACCAAAACAGGCAGTGGGTCACGTGAGAAGGCAAAATGCGGGAAGATTTTTATTCTTATTAAAAGGCTTTATTTATATTGTATTCAGGGAAAAGGATAGACAGGATGCTATAAAGAAATACAGATCTACCTTCCAATTTCATGGGCTATCTGTCCTCCAAAGCACATATCAAGTCACATGTGACCCGAGTGGAATGCTCCCATGTACCCAGCCATCATTAACCATTCCCTTTTTTTTACAAGGAAATTTTTGCACAGGAAGAGGCCATTCGGCTCATCATGACTGCGCTACACCAATACCAGATTTAATAAATCCGTCAATACCCCTCCACTTCATGTGCAGCCTTTTGGCTGCTACATTGGTACTCATTTCGCCCACCTCGGAAGGATGACAGGCTGAGTCAACCTACTGGTGTTAATTCAGCGGGAAACAGGGCTTGAACTCAGGACCCTCGGATCCCAAGCCATCACCCTAACCGCTAAGCCAACACCGGGGTTATATGTTACTTTCATCATCAACTCTCTTACCTTCATCACTATTCTTTATATCAAGGCCAGGGCATCACAATTACCTGCACCTTGGCCTCAGTTTGGCAGTGGGGAGGTCCTACAATGTGGTGGTGGGGGTGGTGGGAGTATGGTGCAAAATCCTATCTGGAGGGAAACCCTGGACTCCCCAGCACTACAACAGCTCGTTCTAGCTGTATTCTTGTCAGAGAGGGTCACCCATTGGCTTTTGCCACCTTTCCATAGTCGCCAAGACGCCAAGGGGTCGTCTTACTCTGTGGCCGACTGATCCTGACAATCCTCCTGGCGGACCTCACTCCCAGTCGAACGCTGTGCTTCTGCGGGTGAAGCATGGTGGAGCTGCACATTCCTGGCTCTCCTTGACAGCCTGATACACCTACGAGCATGCACAACTTCTCTACCGACAACGCTTGCATGCAATGATCCCCCCCCCCCGCCACAAGCTGCCATTCACCTTTATATACACCTGCAGTACACACGACAGGGTGTGTCTCCACCTGCCATGTTTAGCTTTTTCAATTCCCACTGCATGGAGAGTTTGTTCATGGCAAGTCGTGGTTGCTACAGTTATTCTTTTCCTTTCCTACTGCAAATTCAAACCCAGGGCTCTCTCACCAAACTGAAAGCCCATTCATCACAGCAGACCATCTGTGGAAGGTTATGTGGGCCTCTTTGGGCATATCCCAATTGTGCTTTCAATTTAGCAGGATAACTTTTCACAGACGCTCCAGTGGGTCTTATGGTGGTAGTCCTCAAAATACAGTCCATGTGCAGTGAGACCCATGTCCATAGACCAGCCCAGCATGGCAGGTACTCCCATGCTGGCTGTCCCAGAGCCTCAGGCAAAGGCTTTGAGATCGCATACCTGAGCAGTCACCTTCTTCATCCTTCACTGGCCCTCGAATCCACTGCCACCAAGGCACGGTCCACAACACCACTCCCTCGTGGTCCTCTCTTCTCACCCTTACAGGTGCCGTGAGTGATCAATTCAGTCCCCCAGAAATCCCAATCCCCTCCGATGTCCAGCAATCCCACCGGCCCGAGACATTTGCTCCACTGTCGCTGAGATGGACAAGGGACGTCTCACAACACCACCCGAGCCCCCCTTGGGGCTGGAGTTATACCACAACTGTGGTTGAACCCCACATCCTAATCCTGCTCGGGCAGTCTTTGTGCTGTGTGGCACTTCCTAATTTCACAGTGGAGCAATTTTCAAGGACAAAGGCCCTGTTGCATAAAATTCTCCCATCCAACTTGGTTCAGGAAGAGATAGAAGTGCTTGTGTAGACTTTTCTCCAGCACAAGAGAGACAATACATTGTATTGTTTATAATGTGTGTTGTTGAAGTACTTTTATGTTTAATTACAAGACTATAACTATAAATAGTGCATTATTGTTAATTCCTCGATTTTGGAAAAGCATGGGTCCACAGGGTAAACCATCTCTCTATGACTCTATGACATGGGATTCATGAGTTATGGATGAAGTAACACGACGCATTCAATCTTTTTATTACATACGCAGTTCACCTTTTTTCCCGGGGCATCCGTTGGTCGGTATCGATTGAATTGGTATCTAAATATCTCGAACACGAAGTAATAAATGTTTATATCATCAAAATACCACGACACAAGCGACACCAAAGCATGGACGAGCAATTCATTCAGATGCACCTGTAGTAACTGCACCAGAACACACCTTCACATCAGCCCAGATTTCACATGTTAAATACCATGGTGTATTGTCTGTTCAATGGAGTTTATAAATAAATTACTTAAAACGTATCTTTTGTGGAAATTACTCCTGGTGGATCAAAGATCCTTGGTATAATTCTAGTTATTCCTTCATAGGGTAACATTTAGGCATTTTAGATAAGGGTAACATCATTGTAGACGTCAAGCGGGTTGGGGCGGTCTCTGAAAGCACATTGGTGACGTCTTGCACATCGATATAATTAATCTCATCGTGACCAAATTTCCATGAAGAGCACCATTTGGAAAATCAAAGGGTGGTGGGGGTGCTCCTTCAAGTTTAAGGATAGATTTAAGGAATATTTGAATATGCATCGATCCTCGAGTTAAGGATGTCCTTTAGGGGAAACTTGAGGAGATATTTAAGTAAATCCTCAAATATTTTCTTCAAAATGCTTTATGCAACCGGGTCCAAGTCCTTCCAAGACAGCTCCAAATTTAATTAAATTTCCCCGGCCCCATGTACACAATTCTGGCTCTGAGTGGAGAACCGATTATTCTCCGTTGTTGTCCCTTCCTGCAGCCGCTGCTGGCCTTGAGCCACCAGCTCTCGCAATCCTTCCTCATTGCCACGAGTGGCCAGCTGCACATGACTCACACTCATATTCCAGCAGAACAGAGGCATTTTAATTCAATTGGGGCTCAATCTGACATCCTCACATTGGCCTGTCATTTTCCAATTGCCCCAAAACCCTATTTTACCCTCTGCCCCATGGACTTTGAAGAACACTCTCTGTGTAGCGGACCTACCCCTCCATGCACCAAGCCAACCCCAAAGGGTCTGACTCATGTCCCACCCATGGGGCGGCCCCAATAAAAATACAAGTCCATCGCCTCTTCCGAGCTCCACAGTGCATCTCGCCACCATGGCTTGCACACACCATCCATACACATCATGATCGGCCTTTGGAGAGCCCGTTACACTTTATTTTGTGCCTTTTTGTGACGGCAAGTCCTCACCTAATGGGGTGTTTACACATCTAATATTACCCTGACTAGACTGTCCATAAACGACATACGCTGACTCCTCAGCGTCACATGTCACAAGATAACTTATATTACACTGACATTAGCTTGATTCATGACAACCTAACCTACCCGAAACGCACGGACCATGTTTTACTGACCACTATTATAGCTATGGATCTCTGCCCTCCCACCTTTCCATGTAACAACGTGGCAGGTCCCTCTCATTGGCCGCCTGCTGGTAGGGGCAGCACCTTCTTCTGAGCTATCAGGGAGGGATCCTATTCAAAGTCTTCTGCCTCTCTCCAGAGCTCCATAGCTCACTTTACCACTGTGACTTGAAATTCAACTGCCCATACATTTCATAAGAGTGCTTAAGTGTGGAAGAAAAGACTTCCAAGAAGTTTGTATTCCGAGTCAAGTCTTTATTAAACCCAAACAGTAAAACCTCTATAAAAGCCCCTTTCCGGGAAATCCCGTATTGGGAAATCCACCGATAAACCAAAGTTAAAGCGTATTCACTTATTATGAAACCAAAGGCGAAATGATGCAGCGGCCGTGCCTTTTGAAAGCATGTCATGCTTTCTTGATGCAATTGTGCCCAAGTGCTCCACCTGGCCTCACCTCTGCAGGAGGTTTTACACAATAAGCCCTTATCATATTCTGCTCTGTTGTTTACAATCACTGCCCCAACAATGCACCTATTACCTACAGCGTACCCCTGCCAGATCCCTCATGCAAGAGTAATTCCATCTCACTTGAAAACACAGTCAATACTATTCTAACCAAACTTTTGCTATGGAATCCCCACCGTCCCCCCCCCTCCCTTCCACACCACAATATAATGATAAATGATGAGGTAAACAACATACGTTTGAGAGGGACCGAATGCAGTATGATGAAAATTTAAAGGAATGTACACAGCTACTCTGCATCAGTGAGAACACCAAAATGTCATTTCATCAATGCACTTCCTCTATTTTCAGATTAGCAATTTTGTTTTTCCATTAACCTCCTCCTTTGTTGACCTCTTGTTGGTTGGGTAGGGAAGTTAGTGTGTCCATTGGAGACCTCATGTGTTTCTGCCCACCACTGACAATGATTGTTTTGGTTTAGATTTGTTTGTTTTTCCCCTTCCTTGTATTGTAATGAACTGTTGTCGCATGGTTTACAGGTGAGGCTCAAGTCGTGAACTCAGAAACTCTCCAAAACGACCTTCTTCACACTACCCAGGATGCTTTGAGCAATGGTCATGTAAAGCAGGAACAGTGTGATTCTCCACCCACGGATATAAGCAAAGCTGCTCAGCTGCTCGAAGGTAACCCTAGCTCTCCATACATCACATTGTGTTTACTTGCTTAGTTCATTCTTTCACGATGAAATAATTTTGTTACAAACCTTGCAGAATGCCAAGTCCATTTAAATTGTTTTCATTCAAATGCTTGTTGTTTACGTGAACGAGACGGGGATACCTGTTTAATTTATAATACACGTTGCACATAAAATACACATATTCAAGATTTTTGCATCACGTCAGACAAGTCAGTCACATCTATTTCAAAATTCCGTGACGTCAGTCAAAAGTGTTCCAATCACCAACAAGAACTTTGGATGATTTCCTGTAGAAAGGAGTTCAACAACTCAGTCATGTGACTATCTTGAACACTTCTCCTATCTCCTGGTTCTTTTAACGCAATGCATTCAGCCTGGACCCATTCCTTCAACATCTGAGATCGTTTGTAGGGTCGGAAGTGAAAATGCACACTAATTATTCAACTGTGTCCCTTATTCTCTGTGATCTTTTCGTTTGTTTGTGTTGAGTTATTGGCAGCTGCTGTCATAGTTATCAACACCACCCAAGGTGGAAGGAGGTTATGTTCTCAGCCCTATCTGTTTATTTGTGAGCAGGCTATCTAAAAGAGTGATGGACGGATTTGGACAAAACTTGGTGGACAGTTCGTTTGGATGTGTGCTAACAACAAGATGATTCAATTTTGGTGAAGATCTGGCTGCAGATCCAGCCGATCAGTGGGGTATAAAACGTAAACCATTCAGCCTGGTGGAGGGAGGTATGCCCTCCACCAAGTGCCGTTTTGGAGTAGATTAATTGAGGCGTGTATCCCACCTTTCAAGTTCCTGGTCAGATCCATATCGAGTGCCATCATCTCTCCTATTGATGACTAGCTTGCACTGTGACAGCATTCTGGATTCCATTCTATTCACGATGACTATTTTAACCTCACTATTTCTTGATATAACAATGTTATTCTTGTCTTGGGGGGGGGGGTGATTGGGACCATACTCTGTGCAGAGCATTGGTGCTACCTAAGCAGTCTCCTTAGCTATTGGACACAATCCTGGACGTGTCGCCACTCTGACACAGGATACCAGCAAGCCGGCACTCATTTTTGCCGACCTCGGAAGGACACCAGGTAGGGTGAACCCCACCTGGTATTAATCCAACAGCCGATTGGGATTTGAACTCAGGATCCAAGGATCCCAAGCCCACCACCCTAACCGTTAAGCCAACACCAGGCATGTATTGGTCAGACAAGCCTGTAGTTGTTATACATTGGCCAGAACGATTGAACAACCTTTGCTAAGGTAGTCTGTGTGTGCTGAGTAACTGTTTGATTCATTTTACCAGTTCCAAAATTCTTCCATTTCTTGTTTTATTAAATCCCAACTGGATCCTCTCCCTCTAGTGGAGGACAAAAATATCAAGTGTTTTAATTAATTGTGAAATACTTATCAAATATGGACAAATTGGTGTGAATTGTTGATGCTTTTTGTGACTTGTCTTGACAGAGGCACAAATGAAACTGGGTGCTTGTTCCAACTGTTCCCAGTTGTTCAACACGCAAGTTTTCAATAATCATGTGACACAGACTGTCACTCAAAAAACTGACACATTCAGCGGCGTGTCTCGTACACATTGTACAGAGACCCTCCAGAATATCCAAGGAAGTCGGAGCACGCACAAGTGTTCTGTGTGCAACAAGGAGTTTGCTTGTTCGTCATCGTTGTCTCGACATCAAAGAATACATGCCAGGAAGAAACCCCACGAGTGTCCTGTGTGCAAGAAGATGTTTCATCAGAAATCACATTTAGCCGAACACAAAACGATACACACGGGAGAGAAACCCTTCAAGTGTCCAGTGTGCAACAAGGAGTTTGCTTGTTCGTCAACGTTATCTCGACATCGAAGAATACATACCGGGAAGAAATCCTACAAGTGTTCTGTGTGCTCCAAGGCCTTCGTTTCTTCATCATCTTTATATTATCATAAAAAATTGCATACGGGGGTGAAACCCTACAAGTGTTCCATATGCAAGAAGCTGTTTAATCAGTCATCGCATTTATCAGAACATCAAAGAATACATAGCAGCGAGAAGCTCTACAAGTGTCCTGTGTGCAACAAGGGGTTCACTTGTTCATCAAATCTGTCTGAACATCAAATAATACACACCAGAAAGAAGTCCTTCAAGTGTTCACAATGCTGGAAGGTATTTGATTCTTCAAAACGTTTGTCCAAACATCAAAAAATACATGCAGGTCCATACCGGTGTACTGTGTGTAAAAAGGGATTCGCTTCTTCAACAAACCTATCGCGACATAAGATAGTGCACACTGGAAAGAAGCCCTTCAGGTGTTCACAGTGCAGGAAGGCCTTTGGGTTTTTATCAAATTTGTATCAACATCAAAAAATACATACCGGGGAGAAACTTCACAAGTGTTCAGTGTGCAAAAAGGCGTTTAATCGTCCATCACATTTAGCTCGACATCAAAGAGTGCACACGGGGAAGGATGATTGCAAAGAAAAAAAAAACAAGGAAAACTACAAAAATAAATATCAGTAGATGTACTCTGACAAATGGGAGAACGACAAAAGAGCAGGGAGATTTAAATAATAGCCTGACAGGATAGGGATCGACAAGGAAGACTCATTGGAATGGCTAAGAAGACGTCAAATTAGTTTTTCTTATATATTTTTCCATACAACTAGACGACCCCTGAACCCGTTGTGACAGCGGTTGATGAAAAAAATCATTTCAAGAAGAAAAAAAAAGATAGCTCCATCAAACTATACCGCTGAGGTTGTTTTCATTGATCAAATTCTCCCAAAGAGTACTTGACTGAATCAGGATTTGATTTTTTAATAATTTTTCCGTTGCCCGATTTGAACGAAACTTGAACTGCACACCGCAGGCGAATGGTGAGTAAGGTGGCCCTAAAATGTTTGCTCTATCATGTACCGTTTTGGCTGTATTTCGGGAACATACATATATATATATATATACATATATATATATATATATATATATATATATATATATATATATATACATATATATATATATATATATATATATATATACATACATTGTTACAGCTGTGGAAATTGACAGAACACCATAAAGGTCCCAAGATCAGTTCGGCCGATAAGTTCGTGTCCAGATAGATTTCCCCACTGTTGTTTAAAGGGAACTATTCATGTTAACCAGGCTGTGATCTTTGAGTTAGCCGTTATTCTTTACTATCGTTATTTTGGACCAACCACGTCCACCACCAACATCTTTCTCAACAACCGCTTCACAACAACCACCACCACCACCACCAACATCGCTCTCAACAACCGCTTCAGACCAATCGCCTTCCACAACCACACCTGCCTCTCACCAAACCATGCCATCCTCACCACTTCGCCAACAACCGTCAACATCTCCACACCACAAACATCGCTCTCAACAACCGCTTCAGACCAATCGCCGTCCACAACCACACCTGCCTCTCACCAAACCACACCATCCTCACCACTTCGCCAACAACCGTCAACATCTCCACACCACAAACATCGCCTCACCTTCGAAACGACGCCATCTTTGCGCCAGCCGTGGCGAGTCCGCATCGAGCGGCGTCGGTGCAGGCCGATGCGGGACGTTTGCTCGTCGGATCAAGCTTGGTGAACTCGCGCACGTCCGCTTTCCGAGCAGAGGTCAGAGGTCAGAGGCGATCGGATCGAGAGCCTTGGTGATCTCGCGCACGTCCGCTCTCCTCGCAGGGGTCAGAGGTCAGAGGTCGAAGATCGGAGGCCAAACCGCGTCTCACCAGCCCTATAAAAGGACGAGCAGAGCGCCAAGCTCGGTTCGAGTTGGGTCGCGTCAAGTTGATCGGTAGTAGTTGATCGGTCGGTCTGAGTCAGTCTGGAGAGGTCGGGGAGTCGGGAGGAAGCCAGAAGCCAAGGAGCTGTGTGGAAGACTGGGCTCGTGTCAGAGTCGGGTGCTTGGAGCTTGCAGTCGGTGGAGAGTCCGGGCGTCACGAAGGAGACGCGAGCTGGAGGCGCAGCCTTACCTGCTGCGTTGCGCAAACCGCGCGTTCGTGTGGAGAGAGCCGGAGAGAGCTCGCCAGCCAGCGACAGGCGGTCCGAGGTGATCGGGCTTCGGCGCAGTTCAAGCATCACTGAGGGACGGACGAGTTCTTACAGAGCATCAACTGTAAGAGAGCAAAGACCCGTTCGTTCCTCTCAAACGAGTTGTCGACTGAGGCCCGAATCACCCGGCCACTTGACAAGGCCCGAGCTCGACTGCGGCTACGCTAGCTGCCGTGGGGAAGGAGCATCGCGGGTCACCCAAGCACGTTCATGTGGAGAGAGCCGGAGAGAGCTCGCCTGCCACACGGAAGGCCCGAGCTCAACCGCGGCTACGCTTGCTGCTGTGGGGACGGGACGTCGCGGGTCGCCCAAGCCAAACACCACAAGGGTGCAGATAACCTACAACGGTCTCGTGGGACTCGTTCCGTCTGCCAAGTCCCACGCCATAAAGACCCTAGAGGTCCAGTCTGACCCTATTGCCTTTGATGGGGTCTTTTTCCTGCTTTTCTTTCGAATGAATGTTGTGGCGCCGAGTCCCGTAAGTAAAACTGTGTAAGTGACTGTACATTAATAATTGCTTATAGACGGTTGTAGCGCTTTGTCTTGCCCGCGTGCCGTGCCACATCCATTGCTTGTTCTGTATATGTGCATGTTGGTGTTTTTGAATGACTGCATGATTGTTCCTGCATAGGTAGAGTAAATAAATGTGCTGGTTTAAATGTTATCCCATTCGTCGTGTCCTCTTTCCCTTATTGGAACGCCATCTTGCATTGCGGAATGTTAGTTGGGTTTTAAATACCTGTTAAATAGAATCTGATCCGGCGTGGTCAGGCGATAATACCCGCTCGGTTATCTCAGAACGGAACAGACCGCTTGAGCTGTTCGTGTCCAAGCCGACCTGCGTCGAGGTACGGTCCCTCGGTAGGTTATCTGCGCGAGTACTTAGGTATATCAAGATTCGGCGATTGACCCTATTTCGCGCGGGTAGAATACGGACTGGGCCGTGGTGGGGTTGAGAACCCACCCGTGACAGGGTTCTGGCGTGGTTCCAGAAAGCCATGACTAGATTGCTCGTTCGGTGGGCAAACCGGCTGCTATTGGTTAACGCGGTCGTTCGCATGCCGACAGTCGGGAGATCTACAACAATATATATATATATATATATATATATATATATATATATATATATATATATATATATATATATATATATATATATATATGTGTGTACAAGATGAGAGTTTTTTAGTAATATATAGATGTGAAGGCTCGTATAACAGCTAACTTACACATGGAACGTATAACAAGGGGAGCAGTAAACAGGAAAGATAGGAGAGGGAAGCAGAAAACTGTGGGGAATAGACACATGAGATTTGTGGAAGGGAGAAGGATAGGGTGGGGTACATGGTGTAAACAAGATGGACACTACAGGATCTTTCAGGAAGGAAAGCAGGGAATATGAAGGAGATGGGTGTGAGGTGGATTAATCTTGGTAGAAAAGATTGAGGTTTTGGATGGGGGAAGATAAGAGGTGGTGGTGAACAGCTGTTTTAAAGGCCTGGAGGGAAGAATAGGATTGAAGGGAGTGTGGGAGTTTGTTCCAAAGGTGGGAAAAAAGAGGAATGAAACAATGAAGGTGATCAGTGATTCTTGATTTTGGTAGTTTAACCAGAAGGGGGTTGCTGGCGGACCTTGAGCACCCTGCGGAAGTATGGGTGGGACAGATAGCAGACAGAGCAGGGAGGTGAGGTTGGAGAGGAGACGGTAGAAGACAGAAAGACCACTGACCTACCTGCAGTGAGATTGAGAGACCCAAAGACTCAGCCTCATCATGGGAGATACCAATGATCTTAAATGCTTTGGTTTCCACAGTGTGAAGCCAAGAAAGGTGAGAGGCGGGAGCACCAGCCCAGAGGGGAGAGCAGTACTCCATCAGGCTGTGGATGAAAGCTTTGTTCGTGGTCAGGGGCTCAGGTGTGCCAAGGAATGACTTTGCACGACGAGGAATGCCCAATTGGTGACTGGCTTTAGAGGCCAGCTTGGAGATGTGGCTTTCCCAGGAAAGCCACATCCATATTTTGAGATATCCTGTTCACAAACAAACAAAGACAGACAGGGGTGAAAACAACTTCCATCCACTTTCAGTGGTGTTGCTAAGCCTGGTGTTGGCGCAGTTGTTCAGACAGCGGCTTGGGATCCAAAAGGTCCTGAGTTCAATCCCCGTTGGGCCACTGAATTAATACACCGGGGGGTTGACTCAGCCTGTCATCCTTCCGAGGTCGGCGAAATGAGTACCAGTGTACTGGGCCGGTGTATACCCCGGTTAAAATAGGTGTACCATATCCCTGTGCCTTAAGAGGCGACCAGCGTTTCGTCAGGAAGGGCATCCCGCGTGAAACATGTGCCAAATCACTATGTGGATCATACGGATGATCCGCTGTGGCGACCCCGAATGGGACCAGCCGAAAGAAGAAGAAGAAGACTTTCAGTGGTGGAGGTAAAAATATTTCGTGGATGAACTGAAAAGATCAAAATTATCTTCTAAAGCGGATACGGTTTCACAAAGATCACCACGGAATTATGAAACCTTCAAATATCCATCTAATGACAGAATTAAGAAACTTAATTTAAATTCGGACAACAAGCAGCTGAAAACCACAGGAAAATGACTCGTATATAATGTTACGGGGCCGGGACGTCGACCGGGAGCACGACCGCTAGATGGAGCCGCGAGCCGGCTCGATCGATCGCCCGAAATGTAACGGTCGTCACCCCGGATAAGTCCGGAGCGGACGGTTCCTGACTGGACCGAAGTTCGCCAATGGATAGACCACGTGGGGTAGGGTCGATTGCCAACTTTTCAATTTACCTAAGTACCCACGTGGTCCGACTACCGGGGAAGTTCACCCTCGGCTGACTTTGTCCGAATCGAGTCGCTATCGGTGACTCGGATCTGGCAGAACCGAGCGGAATTACCAAAGTCGGGCCAGACCAAATGAACAAGTTACGAACACTTATCCTCAAACACGCGTCATGTCGAGCCAACGAAAGAAACACAAAACGAGCCGATACATTTAACAATTGGGGTTTATTTATACAGTAATAATGGGGAGCTTGGGAACACTGAAGAGCAGAACTATACCGAATACAATAAATGCAAGTATATAAAGCGAACAAAGCACTTAACAGTTTTCTACTTGTTAGACGCGCCCACGGACACACATACTCACACACACACACCCCCAACAAATGGTGGCTGATGCCTTTAATGCGGACTTCAGCTCGGAGGGACAGATGAGCTGAAGCCCAGGGTCTGCCTCTGACCTTTCCACCTTGTCCGGTCTTCAAGCTGTTCCGACCAGGCACCAGCGTGGGCGAGATGGATCCAATCACCGTGAGCCGCGAGCCTCTCTGCTCCAACGGATCCCCTCGCGCTCCGGACCACGTGCTGGTGAGACGAGGCGCAGATCCTCCCCGACCCGATGCGTCACTTCCCCGAAGAACCACTGACCAAGATGAGGCCAAGAAGTCTCACCAAACCGGGACCCAAGCAGAGACCGCGAAGAGCTCCACGCACCAAGAAGAGCCAGCCGAACCAAGATGAGGCCACGAAGCAGAGCAACCAACTCCACCAAGCAGAACAAAAGCCACCAGAACACGAGCCCGATGAACCCCGAAGGCTCACTGAAGACTAACCCAAGTCTAACCAGAACCAACCCGAGCCAAGCAGAGGGTCCCCCTGTTATCCCTCTCAGCCCCGCCTCGCTTCCGGCGTGACTCATTCGCCCTCGTGCGCTGCCCCTCGCAACCGCGGGTGGGGGCTGTTTACGTTGCTTTCTGCCAGACCCGCCCCAACCGTCATTTCCTGTTTCTGCCGTTGAATCACGAGACGGGAAGGTTCTTCTTCTTCTTAGTTGTGGAGGAGGGTCGTTCTGATCTTACCCTAACTATTAAAATGAATCACAGCACATTTACATAGATTTACCCATTAAACAATGTAAGGCGAGCTATCTATAGAACACGTACTTATCGAGATAACTGAGCTAAAGTACCTGAATGTTGAGTGCGATTTCCAAATTCGTAACAATATATTGGAACAAAAGAAGAAAAAAAAATGGTCAAAAAGGGAAAATGGATGTTACTGTAGGCCTTGGATTATGCCAGATATAGTACAAAGACGAGACTGCAAACGCAAGGGATTGGGGATTTCAAAAACGCTGCCGGGATAAATACATGATCGTAGATAAACTCTAAATTCTATGACTGTCCCAAAGGACAGCCTTTCAAAGAGAAGACATCAGCAGGAGACTCTGGTGGAGCTTCATTGCTGATGGAGGAGGAGGAGGAGGAGGAGAAGAAGAAGAAGAGCTTGGAATCACAGATTTTTCGAGGGGCAGAAGGTGATGTGATCCCAACCATGACACCAGGAAGTAGTGAGGCTCTGAAACAAGGTGAGAAGTTAGCTCACTGCTCGATACTGAAAACTCAACAGAGGTACCGGATTACAGCTTAGGACAATGTTGCACATCAAGCCACGGAAGGAGAGCAGGTTCAGTCAGCTAACCTAGATCTGGTGGCACAAGTCCAAATTTAAGTAAGGGTAATAACAGTGGGGTTGGGGACAAGGTATGTAAGCAGAGATGAGGTGTAAATTGAGGATACCCATGAACAGGAATTTTCCTGGGTTTTCGGTGCATTGATGGGATCGCCACTTGGTCTGACTCTCGGCAACAATCTTTTCCGGCTTCCATGAGAATTGTACTTTCCAGGATCTATCTACTAAACTCGTACCCTAACTGCATTTTCCATATATTGATGATACCTTTGCAATTTGTTTTCTTCCATGAGAATTGTACTTTCCAGGATCTATCTTCTAAACTCGTACCCTGTGTGCATTTGATGATACCTTTGCAATTTTCGAATCTGCTGCTGCATGCAAGGACTTCCTTACACACCTCAATGCACTACATCCGTATCAGCCACATGCACCAAATGGTGACCATGTTTGATGAGTATAAATTGCTTTGATTTTGACATCCACCATTCTTATGATTTCTCTAAACAAGTGCAACAATAAAAGCTTTGGCAATAGTTCTCTTCCTTTTGCAATTTCTTTTTTTAATTCTCGCCATATGTTTCCGGTTTAGATCCCTGCGTATTCCTGCGTGCCGTAAGAGGCGACTAAAAGGGTTGGCATCAGGAAGGGCATCCGGCCATAAAACATTGCCTCAAAAAGGGAACCGTGATATTATATATTGACAGGGTACAGCCCGAAGTACCCTGTGGGGGTCCTCAACCCCTCTCGTCAAAAATCAAGGTGGGGGACCCGGTTGAAGCAAGGGAGGAAATTACTCCATTCATGACGACCAAATGTCTGATGCCCCATTTGGAGATCTGTTTCTGAGGTTTGGGACCTGGAATGTAGGGACAATGACAGGGAGATCAGGAGAAGTGGTGGAAGTATTGGTCAGAATAAGAGTGGGCATATGTTGTGTGCAGGAGATAAGATGGAAGGAAAGTGGTGCAAGAATGGTGAAGGGTATCAGGGACAGAAGTACAAGTTTGTGTGGCAAGGGTGCCTGGAAGGTGTGCATTGGTGTTATTGTCCTGTTTAGTGAGGGGTTTGTAGACAGTGTGGTGAGTGTGATGAGTGAGTGAAAGGTTGATGATGATAATGATGATTGGAAAGCTCTTGGTGAATGTCATCTCGGGATATGCCCCGCAGGTTGGTCGGAGCGATGACGAGAAGGACAAGTTCTGGTGTGCGATGGAGAAGTTGATGGAAAAACCTGAAAGATGAAGAAGTTGTGGGAGGAGGACACTTGAATGGACATGTGGGAAGGAGTACAGACGGTTTTGAGGGAGTCTATGGGGATTACGGATATGGTGTGAGGAATGGAGAAGGTGAAAGGATCTTGGAGTTTGCTTATGGAGCTGGTTTGTTGATTTGTAATACTCAATTCCAGAAAGCGGACAATAAGCTTATTACATGCATGTCAGGTGGGTCAATGACAATTGTTGACTACCTGATGGTGCTGTTAGGGGGAACCTTCAGGACATGGGGGAGGAGACTAGTTGTCTGCGACATAAGGATGAAAGGTGCGAGGAGAGCTCGGTGGGTAAAGTACCAATTGAGGATGAAGGTGTGGAGGTTGAAAGAGGTGACAGTGAAGGAGGCATTAAGAGAGAGGTTGAGTATGGTAGAGGATGATGTGGTTGAGCATGAAAGTGGTTGGATGTCAATGAAGGAGTCTGTTGGGAGTCATTGGTGAGGTATGTGGATGGACAAAAGGACCACCGAGGCACTTGGAAACATGGTGGTGGGATGATGAAGTTGGAAAGAGGATTAACGAGAAGAGGAAGAAGTTCAAGGTGTGGCGAACGGTACGGTGGCAGAAGAGGCAGCGTATGAAAGTTATAAGGTAGCCAAGAAGGCTGGAAAGAAAGAGGTAGCAAAAGTGCAGGAGGCCTATAGGAAAATGCTCAGAGAACATTTGGATTCAGAAGAGGGTCAGAGTGCAGTATTTAGGATTGCAAAGCAGATAGCGAAAGAGAAGTTTGATGTGATGGGGGTGAGTTGCTTGAAGGATGAAGTCGGACAAATCGTTGTGGACCCAGATGGAATTGAAGGATGATGGAAGAGATATATGGAAAGGCTGTTGAATTTAGAGAATGAATGGGATAGCAACATAGAGAGCAAAACAATTTTAGGACTGGCAGAGAAGGAAATTTAGGAAGCGATAAGAGTAGAAAAGCAGGAGGGCCGACGGGAGTTGTTGGAGATATGTTGAAGGCAGCGGGAAGTTGGGGTGTGAAGAGAATGACAGAGATCTGTAATCTGGTGGTGAAAGAAGGCCGCATTCCAGTGGATTGGGAACTTAGTACCCTTGTCCCTTTGTACAAGGGGAAAGGTGACCCTCTGGACTGTGGATTCTACAGAGCAATAAAGTTACTCGAGCATGGAAGGAAGGTATTGGAGAAGAGGATAAGGAAGAAAGTGAAGATTGACGAAATGCAGTTTGGGTTTATGCCAGGACGAGGAATGACCGATACGATTTTGATTGTAAAGCAGTTGCAGGAGAAGTACATGGAGAAGAGGAAGAAGTTGTTTTTTGGGTTTGTTGATTTGGAGAAAGCATTCGATAGGGTTCCACATGAAGTAGTGACACGGGCATTGAGGAAGTTAGGAGTGGAGGAATGGTTTATCAGAGTAGTGATGGCAATGTATGAGAGAGCGCGCACAGCTGTAAGGACGAAGGATGGGAACAGTGGTGAGTTTGAGGTAAAGGTGAAAATGCATCAGTGGTCGGTACTAAGTCCACTGCTATTTGTAGTTGCAATGGAGGTGCTGGCTCGGAGGGTAAAGGAGGGTTTACCATAGGATTTGTTGTATGCAGATGATTTGGTGTTTATTGGGGAGAGTAGCGATGGACTGAAGGAGAAGATGAATAAGTGGAAGGAATGTATGGAGGCAAAAGGTTTGAAGGTGAATATCAGAAAGATGAAGGTGATAGTAAGTGGTAACGCATGTGGTGAGGTGGAAAGGACTGGGAAGTGGCAGTGTGCTGTGTGCAAGAAGGGTGTCGGAGTGAATGCCATTCATTGTACAATGTGTGCTGAGTGGGTTCATCGAAAATGTAGTGGTGTGAGAGGTGTGGTAGCTACACTCAAGTGTAAGGTGTGTATAGAGGGAGTTGCAGATAGAGGAAATGTTGAGTTGGATCTTGGAGATGGCGGGAAAGTTGGAAGTGTAAAAACGTTTTGCTACCTTGGAGACATGCTGAATGGAGAAGGTGGATCAGATTCGGCGACGGTTGCGAGAGTGCGATGTGCATGGAAGAAGTTTCGGGAACTGAGCGGCGTGCTGACGAGGAGGGGAGTGTCGTTGAAGTTGAAGGGAAAGGTGTATGCCACATGTGTGAGGAGTACAATGATTTATGGGAGCGAGATATGGGTAATGAACGTAGAGCAGCAACGAAGGCTGGAAAGGGTGAAAATGCGAATGGTTCAGTGGATGTGCGGAATATTGTTGAAAGAGAGGAAGACGAATGATGAATTGTGGAAGATGATGGGAATGGATGTTGTGAAGAGAAACAGGTTGAGATGGTTGGGTCATGTGTTGAGGAAGGATGAAAGTGACTGGGTGAGAAGAGTGATGGAAATGAATGTAGAAGGAAGTCGAGGATGGGGAAGACCGAGAAAGACCTGGCGAAAGGTGGTGGAAGAAGAAACGTGGTTAAGGGGGTTAACAAGAGGAGATGCAGAAAATGGGGCAAAGTGGAGAAGATTGTCATGGGGCCCACAAGGTTAACCCCTGCCCGAGCAGGGAAAATGGCCTTTAAAAAAAAAAACTTGTTGTTTTGTTTTCTGCACATTTTGGAAAACAATTTTTTTTTCATCCCAACTTAATCCTTTTTCATTAAGACTGGAAATACTATTCCACTTAATGTATCAATTAATTGCACAACCACCCTTTCATTTATTTTCTTTCACAACAAGCATGGCACACAATGTGCCAAAAGAGTTGTACCTCAAATCGATTCAATCCAATTTGGCAAAATCATCAGAAAGACACCAGTCATTTGCACAGCCATTCAATAATTTAATGGTTTCGCTCATGTTTGTTTGTCTGTCTGTCTGTCGGTTTGTGGGCAGGATATCTCAAAAAGTTATGCACGTATCTCAAAGGTTTTAAGATAATGAAAGGTAGAGATAAAACAATTGAAGATGAATTATTCAACAGAGTAGACAGTGACAGAACCAGGGTCCATAGCTTGAGAGTAAAGAAGAGGAGAATTAAGATGGTAGTAAGGTAGAGGACTTTCACTCAGAGAGTAGTTAATGAATGGAATGGTCTCCCTGGAAAGGTGGTGGCAGCAGAAAGAGTAGATAAGTTTAAATTAGAATTAGATAGGTACCTGGAAGTTATGGAGGTCGACGGGTGTAGGGATGCTGATAAGACTTTTGGATAGTTTGAGTATTGATGGGTGATTGTGTACGGAGTGCTGTTGGTGGGGGTCTTGTTAAGGGGGGTTGTGTGGTTCTCCGAGGGGAAGAAAATAATAAATAAATAAATGATTACAAAAAAAAGCCAAAAAAAATAGAATTTTTTTTCTTTCATTAATAAAAATGATCTTGGGTTGGTGTGGTGTTCGTGCAGGCATGATGGGCTGAATGGCCTCCACCTATGTTGGATTTTGTTGTATTCAGACGAAACTTGGTGGACAGATTGGGTGTGTGACGAGGAGAGATTGATTATATTTTGGTGAAGATCTGGATCCAGAACTGGATACTATAATTTTTTTAAGTGATTCTTCACCATTGAGAGATGGGGCCAAAAATGCTAGAGTATTGTTACGTTTGTAGGGAGTGGCGTGGGGGTAGGAGTTAGATATTAACATAGAACAGATAGGAATGTATAGAGTAGCATGGTCCGTCTGTGAGTAGATAGCCATCTCGATGTACAGGGTGTTTCAAAAAGATTGATACAACTTTGACTTCCTGCCATTTCTTTGTTTTTTGACCAATACCATTTGTCTTTTCGTGGTTTGGTGGTGTTATCATGGTATATGTTCCCTGTGATTTCTAGCTCTGGATCTCAACTATGCCATTGACATGAAGCAGAAGACAAATGTGGTGGCTCTGTGGTATGGAACTAAATCATATGTTGCATCTAAATCTAAATCTGCATCTAAATCTTGTGTCCAAAACCCATCGCGTTCTGTATCCACCTTACCCAGTCGTACCCAACTGTCCCTGTGGACTCTGTGTCCTTTTCTCCTGACAAAGTGGAGAACTTGCTGTTAAACCTCGACTCAGATTCTGCAACCTGTCCAGACCGCATCAGCACCAAACCTGTCCTCAAAACCTGCTCTTCTGCTCTTGCTTACCCTCTCTCTGTTCTATTCACCCTCTCATTTGCTCAAGGTCATCTGCCATCTGCTTAGAAATCTGCAAACGTCACTGCCCTGCATAAAAAGGTGCAAAAACAGATCCCTGCAACTACAGACCAATCAGCCTTCTCCCAATCAGTAGCAAGGTTATGGAATCCATCATCACTTCAGACATTAAATCCTTCCTCTTCTCCAATGGCTTGATTTCTGATCGTCAATTTGGTTTCAGACCAGGTCACTCTTCCCTGGATATGCTACTTCTGTTCTCCCAACAATGGATGGAGGTCCTCAATGCCAAACATGAAATCAGAGCCATATCCTTCAACATATCACGTGCTTTTGACATAGTTTGTCATCCTGCCCTGCTCACCAAACTCTCTCCCTATGGTATCCAAGGCTATCTCCACTCATGGCTCACAGACTTCCTCTCCTGTCACAGCCAACGTGTGGCCCTAAATAGAGTTCTCTCAACCCCTCTTCCTGTCCAGGCTGGAGTTCCACAAGGCAGCGTTCTGGGCCCTGTTCTTTTTCTGGTTTTCATAAATGATCTCTCCGACTCCCTGGAAAATCCTCTATATCTCTTTGCTGATGACTCCACCCTCTGCCGTACCATCTGTCATCCCTCAGACCGGCAAGCAGCAGCTTCTTCGCTCACTGCAGATCTGGATAAAATCACAAACTGGTCCAACACGTGGAACATGTCTCTCAATCCGGACAAATCTCACACTCTCACTATGTCTCTCCGAAAGGACTATTTAGAATCCCTCACCCCATCGAGTTTCTCAACAATCCTCTGGAAGAAGTCCTTTCATTCAAGCTTCTGGGTCTCACGATCTGCCATAATCTTTCCTGGGAAACTCACATTTCCAACCTGGCCTCCAAAGCCAGTTGCCGAATGGGAACCCTCCATCATGAAAAGTCCTTCCTTGGCCCACCTGAGCTCCTGACCACATACAAAGCTTTCATCTGCCGCCTGATGGAGCACTGCTCTCCCCTTGGGGCTGGTGCTCCTGCCTCTCACCTTTCTCAGCTTCACGCTGTGGAAACCAAGGCATTTAGGATCATTGGTATCTCCTGCGATGAGGCTGAGTCTTTGGGGCTCTCACTTTCTCACTGCAGGCAGGTCAGTGGTCTTTCTGTCTTCTACTGTCTCCTCTCTGGTCTTGCCCCCCCCCCCTGCTGTGTCTGCGAGTTGTCCCCAGCATAGTTCCGCAGGGCGCTCAAGGTCCGCCAACAACCCCCTTCTGGTAAAACTACCAAAATCACAAATCCATGCTCACCTTCACTCTTTCATTCCTCTTTTTCCCCATCTTTGGAATAAACTAACTCACTGTTCAATCCCATTTTTTCCTCCAGGCCTTCAAAACAGTTGTTAACCATCTTATCTTCCCCCATCTAAAACCATGATCTTTTCTACTCCCGTAAATCCACCCCAAGCCCACCTTCTTCAAATTCCCTGCTTTCTTCCTGAAAGTCCCTGAAATGTCCAACTTGTATACCCTGTGTTCCCCATCCCATCTCTCTTCCTTCCACTGATCTCCTAATGTCTCTGTTCCCCACTGTTTTGTCCTTCCCACTCCCACCCCCCTTGTCTCATGCCCCCCTTGCTGTGCGTTGTGTGTTAGCTCTCATACGAGCCTCGACAAGGTAGTGCAGAGGTATATGTTGAGACACATGGTCATGTTTGCAAACTATGTTAATTTATGTTGTAAGGTTTTTTTGTGACTACAGGAGTATATTGAAATTGAAAAATCTTGGTGCCAATTTTTTTATGCATGTTTAGTGTGATTTTTTTCCAGAAAATACGAGATGACCCTGATCGTGTTATAACAAAATTTTATTTTTTCAAAACGTATTTATAAGTATGTCATATAGCACCTTAAAATGACCGGTTAGATGTACAGAGTAATTTTGGCAGGAAATTATCATGCTACTTATCTTATATAAATTGTTATATATTTTAAAATATTTAAATTTAGCGTATTTTCAAATTTATTGAACAAAATTGGTGCATGTCGCTTGGCCAACTTAAGTGTTCTATTTTATATTATTTCAGAGTTCATCATTATAGTTTATCATCACTGTCATCTGAATTAGAGACTGCTGATTGTAGAGTGTTCTCACAGATGTCATCACATGCCTCACAAGTGCACATCTCTGTACATACAACATTTGCTCGCTTGCAGGAACAACGTGCCGTTCTGCACATTTGTTTGATACATTTGCACCTCAGAAGTTCCAGGACAGCCTTTGGTGCAGGTGGTAGATGGGTTATCACTGGCCTGTATAGGTTGTTCTCGAATGTCCAACCATATTCTGATGGTTCTGGTAGTTTTGGTTTGGCTATTTCATCATGGTACCACACCATAGCCTGATAATGAGCTCGCTTGATGTGTTGTTCCAGTGCTCCTTTTGTAGGTGGCAATTTCTCGGATTCTGCAAATGAGTTCACATTCTTGGGTATATGTGTCACTTGCCTTTGGGTTTTCTCTTCATACATTATGTTCTGTGCAATGTTGATGGTTGCTCTATCAATGTGGTTTGCACGTTCATCAGTCAAGGACATGGATGGCCCTTCTAACACCCATCGGAGCAGTGCTGTCAAGGATGCTGGGACGTTATCATCTCTACTACCACTGTTAAGTGATCTGTCAAAGACCCATGGCGTTTCTCTGCCACGAAGAATGTCTTTTCGAAGAGTATTCGCACATTCAAAAATGCTTTTCATGTTCTGTTCCATACTTCGGGAGTCGATTTCCTTTCTGATGGCAGAATCTTTCGTAGTCTTGGAGCCTAACATTTCAGATTGTCTCGCACTGGGACGTAAGAATTCAACATTTTCAAGGTGTGTCTTGATCAGATCTTTAACATGTTTATTCTGAATCAATTTTCCTCCTACCACTCCATGCATTCTGCGGATGCCAATGTAGGTGTTGGTGACATCATTCATTGAAACAATGTTGCCAGAGTGAAGTACATTTTTCAATACATTGAAGAACTCGATGTCGGCAAGAATAGTCTTTTGGTTCTGATCCACTTGGTGAGGATTCAACGTTTGTTGCTGTGGTCGACGCTGTACATGTTTCACGTAGCAGGGGAGATGATATTTTACATCTATGGCCCGAGCGTCATTTGGTGATATGGATTGCAATCGAACCTTCCATTCATCATTAACACTGATTTGGACAGCGTCGTAGATTTTTTTCCAATGTCAAATGAACACACTTCATGCAATTGTTTTGTCGTTCCATCTCCATGACAGAATATATGTTGCATCTTGTTATGTGAGACTGATGATGATCGGGTGAATGGCTTCGTCCCTGCTGTGGCATCTGAACACGGTGAGTTATCACATTTTGATGCTTGGGAAGATGACGGACGGCCTACTGGAGATGATAGCAGTATGACAGAATCTTTGGTGGCTGTACTTTTCTGAAATCGCATCTTCACACGATCAATTTTGAGCTTATGCACAGTCTCTTGAAAGCACTCCCTGTGCCAAGACGCCCCCATTTGATTGAAGATCTGATGCATCAACATCCTGGAGTCTGCTGCTCAATGGTAGATAACCAGGATCACCATAACCTGCACGCTCATGAACACTGTCTAGGAACTTGTCATATGAGGTGGGATTGGCAACCAGTTGTCCACCTGGAACTTGACACTTCAGACATATTGCATAGTTTGTCTCTGAAGTTACACGAGGAAGCTTGGAATGAGGATTGTCCATTTTGATTTCAGAGAGATACCTCAATTTTTATGATTAGTGGTCTGGTACAGCATATGTAAGTACATCTGAAATAAACAGAAGCAAGAAAGGTAAAGCAAACTTGTTAACCAAATGCACATAATGATTGTATTGGCATGACTGTGTGATTTATGCACGAGTATTATGATTAATATAACTGCGATGTCATCCACTCTCTGAAAGATAAAGAAAATTGTGAATCTTATGCAAAAAATTATTGTAAGGGAATTAATATATAGTTTATATAGCTGCGATGTTGTCTATTTTCTAAAAAATGTATAATCAGCAAATAGTAAGATAATAATTAATTAATTAATTAATTATCTGCTAAGTTGTATTTAAAGATATCCAATCAAATAACTCTTCTGAAATGGGATTCCTCATGATCAACAACTAATTTATTACAACAAATAGACTGTGTTGTTATCTTAACTAATTTTGCATAAATATTCTTATATGCAAATTAGTTGAATTTTATGATTTCGAGGTGGCCATCTTGGATTTTACGGGACCATTTAATTAAACTATGGTTTGTATAAATTCTGACATTTTGATTGTATACCATGGTCCACACCGATTATTTTGAGGTGCTACATGACATGGTTCATCAAAGATATATAAAAAAATCATGTCAAAAATTTTGCTGAATCAGTCAATTATATGTTCTGATGTACAGGTATATATACCTGAAAAAACGTAGTCAAATATCTCTAAAAAATTGGCACCAAAGATTTTCTTGTTCAGCGGGACATTCTTAGTCAGAAAATCTTTGGTGCCACAAATTAACATAATTTGCCAACGTGCAAACATATACCCCTGCACTAATGTATACAAAAATAATAACAAGAAAAAAACAAAATTATGGACATAGAAATGATACACACACGTGTGTGTGTGTGTGTGTGTGTGTGTGTGTGTGATATGTCCACACGTGTGTGTGTGTGTGTGTGTGATATGTCCACACGTGTGTGTGTGTGTGTGTGTGTGTGTGTGTGTGTGTGATATGTCCACACGTGTGTGTGTGTGTGTGTGTGTGTGTGATATGTCCACACGTGTGTGTGTGTGTGTGTGTGTGTGTGTGATATCTCCACACGTGTGCGTGTGTAACAAAAGCCGTCACAGAGATCTCCTCGTCCCCCCCCCCCCCATCGAAACCTCCCCAACGACACTCCCAATGGGTCCCCCATTCTCTCTGCCAAATTTATTGGTCCAATAATGTTCTGTTCTCATTTTCAAGAAATATAACACGAGGGAACGAGCAGACCGACAAACAGAAACATGGCGTGTGAGTGTGGTAATAATGGAAACCCTTGTTTGAGTCTGATTTACCAAATGGGACATTTCAAGAAACATGACACACGGGGATAAACTTCTTCTTCTTCGTATTGTTATTTTTCGTTTGCATCACAAGCTTGCGGGGGAGCTTCATTGGCTGATGTAGCGGCCATGCCGTCGATGCATATCGCCCTCTGTATGTTAAGAATTTGGAAATTCTTAACTTTGAAAGAACCGAAATTTTAAATTTGTTTAGGGTGCCGGCGATAGCTCTCCGACTCTTCACGTCGAACAACAAAATAATATTTGAAAGAAAATTTTCCTCTGTGGCGAATCTGCGACTTGGAATAGTGGAGTGAAAGGAGTTTCAGAGATCGCTGTGGTGCAGAGGGTCTTCACTCGCACATTGTTCGTGATTGTAGTACATTCTACCACACTGTACTCTTCTCTACCACACTGTACTCTTCTCTACCACACTGTACTCTTCTCTACCACACTGTGTGCGATGAACCGAGATCTCTCCGGTGAGGAACACGAGGTGAACCCTCCGGGATCCACGAGTATCTCCCATGGAAGGAACGGGGTCAATCCACTCGAGGATAAGGAGTTCGGACCCGGTACGTGCTGTTCTTGTTCCCGTGCGGGATCCGTGCTGTGCACTATGTAAGTAAATAATTTCTGTGGAGAATCCCACGATGTCCGGGTCGGGTCCCCCCTCGTACACGACCCGTGTCGATGTCCTGAGCCGGTGAAACGATTTCGTTCGTTATAATCGGAGCTCGAGCGGTGATTTTGATTTCTGAGAGCAGATTCGTTAACGGACGAGTCTGAGGAGTTGTAATCGGAGCTCGAGCGGTGATTTTGATTCCTGAAAGCAGATTCGTTAACGGACAAGTCTGAGGAGTTTTAATCGGAGCTCGAGCGGTGATTTTGATTCCTGAAAGCAGATTCGTTAACGGACGAGTCTGAGGAGTTGTAATCGGAGCTCGAGCGGTGATTTTGATTCCTGAAAGCAGATTCGTTAACGGACGAGTCTGAGGAGTTGTAATCGGAGCTCGAGCGGTGATTTTGATTCCTGAGAGCAGATTCGTTAGTGGACGAGTCTGAGGAGTTGTAATCGGAGCTCGAGCGGTGATTTTGATTCCTGAGAGCAGATTCGTTAGTGGACGAGTCTGAGGAGTTGTAATCGGAGCTCGAGCGGTGATTTTGATTCCTAAAAGCAGATTCGTTAACGGACGAGTCTGAGGAGTTGTAATCGGAGCTCGAGCGGTCATTTTGATTCCTGAAAGCAGATTCGTTAACGGACGAGTATGAGGAGTTTTAATCGGAGCTCAAGCGGTGATTTTGATTCCTGAGAGCAGATTCGTTAACAGACGAGTCTGAGGAGTTGTAATCGGAGCTCGAGCGGTGATTTTGATTCCTGAGAGCAGATTCGTTAACGGACGAGTATGAGGAGTTGTAATCGGAGCTCGAGCGGTGATTTTGATTCCTGAGAGCAGATTTGTTAACGGACGAGTATGAGGAGTTGTAATCGGAGCTCGAGCGGTGATTTTGATTCCTGAAAGCAGATTCGTTAACGGACGAGTATGAGGAGTTGTAATCGGAGCTCGAGCGGTGATTTTGATTCCTGAGAGTAGATTCGTTAACGGACGAGTCTGAGGAGTTGTAATCGGAGCTCGAGCGGTGATTTTGATTCCTGAGAGCAGATTCGTTAGTGGACGAGTCTGAGGAGTTGTAATCGGAGCTCGAGCGGTGATTTTGATTCCTAAAAGCAGATTCGTTAACGGACGAGTCTGAGGAGTTGTAATCGGAGCTCGAGCGGTGATTTTGATTCCTGAAAGCAGATTCGTTAACGGACGAGTATGAGGAGTTGTAATCGGAGCTCGAGCGGTGATTTTGATTCCTGAGAGCAGATTCGTTAACGGACGAGTCTGAGGAGTTGTAATCGGAGCTCGAGCGGTGATTTTGATTCCTGAGAGCAGATTCGTTAACGGACGAGTTTGAGGAGTTGTAATCGGAGCTCGAGCGGTGATTTTGATTCCTGAAAGCAGATTCGTTATCGGACGAGTTTGAGGAGTTGTAATCGGAGCTCGAGCGGTGATTTTGATTCCTGAAAGCAGATTCGTTAACGGACGAGTCTGAGGAGTTGTAATCGGAGCTCGAGCGGTGATTTTGATTCCTGAAAGCAGATTCGTTAACGGACGAGTATGAGGAGTTGTATTCGGAGCTCGAGAGGTGATTTTGATTCCTGAGAGCAGATTCGTTAGTGGACGAGTCCGAGGAGAAGTTTCATGGTTTCCCTCTTCCTGCGGATTTCTACCAAACATGTCCCTCCTTTTTTTGTTATCCACGTGCGGATCGTTTACTAACCAATCTCCCGTCAGGTAAATCACACTCCGTGTTCCTGTTCGTGTGTCTGCCCGTTCCCTCATCTTATATATCTTGAGAACGGAACATTGTGGGAAAGGATGGCCACCAAAGTTGGCCCACATAATGGGGGCCCCATGGGGAGCGTCGTGATTGGGGGATCGGGACAGTATTTCGGTGGATCAAACTTATGACGCAGGGTTGTGTAGAATGAGCTGGTTTTCCATGTGAGGAGGAGAGCAGGCTGGATATGACCGCATTTGAAGAGGTTCCTTTGAAATCGGTCTTGTTTTTGTGAACTTACGAGAAGATGTGTTCATATTCGGTGTCATCGTGAGGCAGGACAAGTACGTACTGAAACTACTCTGGAAAGAAGGCCAATTCGTGGCTCCCCATCCGTCCTATATACATCCATGTACAGTATGTATGTATGTCCGCTCTTCACCCAATGCTTGGACAGTTGTGCTGACGTCACCAACAATTGTTACCAGAAATACTTAACCTAAAGTACCCAGAGGACCCAAAAGACCCACCCCGAGGACCCAAACGATCCTAAGGACCCAACAAGAACCCAAAATACCCTGAAGACCCAAAAGACTGAAAAGACCCACAACGCACAAAAGACCCTGAACACCCAAAATATGCAGAGGACCCAAAAGACCCAGGGGATCCAAATGACCCTGAGGACCTAAAAGACCTGACGAGACTATCTCGGACCCATGGAAATTCTGTATAATGTAAAATATGAAAATATGACTTCAAGTTAAAAGTAAATAAATATGGAACATTAAATTCACAATCACTTCCCTCTTTCTTCCCTTATTGGTTCACGAGTCAGTAAGTGACCACTATATTCGTTGTGGGTGTGTGTCTGTCTGTCTGTCTGTCTGTCTGTCCTGAGCATAGCTCCGTGGGTTTTGATCCGATCCTGATAAAATTTTGGTGGGAGGTTCATATCATGATCTCGTGTTTTCCTGAAAATGGGGGTGCTGCGCCCATTATGGGCGGAGCCACGCCGAAAAAACGTGTTTTTAGGGGGTAGCCGATTTCAATTTGCATCTTCTCCGAGGTGGTTTGTCGAATCTGGCAGGGGTTTCGGTATTTGGTTAGCCCAATGGCACCTTGCATAGCCCCACGGAGCTCAATGTTTCATTGTCATCCCAAGGTCAAGGTCACAAGGTCACAAACTTAGAAAATGTTAAAAAAATCAATAAATTGGGCATCAAGCTCGTAGGGTTTTCAACTGTTACAAATGAAAGTTGGTATGCAAGTAGTGCTCTTCGAGTACTACAACTTTCATCATTTACGTTTTTCCCAATTCCTGCCAGTTTGCCCGTGGCGTCCCCTCGAAGGTCAAAAAATAAAAAAGGCAAACCGTGTACATTGCTCGTGAACCATCGCCGTCTCCAGACTTGTCCTTTACTATAATTCACAGACCGGTGTGTGTGTGTGTGTGTGTGTGTGTGTGTGTGTGTGTGTGTGTGTGTGTGTGTGTGTGTGTGTGTGTGTGTGTGTGTGTGTGTGTGTGTGTGTGTGTGTGTGTGTTTGTCGAGCCACTCCTGTGGTTGTGGGCCGCTTACATCATGATTTGCTATGTAGGATGAGCACGACCCCAGTTAACGTATCGGGGTGTTTTTATCAGTAGGTGTTTTGAATTATATGCAGAAGGTATGTTTTTGCTTCATACACATAACTTCATGGGTTATTTATTTATTTTGCCTAGATATAGAGCTGTCCGTTGCCTATACATCACTCAAATAAAGGTATGCGTCAGAAGAATGTGTTGCATGTTTGGAACAAGATCGTCCGTCGGGCAGGTACTCTGTCTGTCAGTAATCACAATAAAATTTGTATACCTCCTCTTGTTAATATATATCGATATTGTTTCGCAAATTACAAAACAACCCCTCACCAGTAAATTCAACGAACTCATGCGCACAGCAGAACGTTGTGGTTTTTAAAATCGGAGCACCTGTTGCGGGGATGAAGCAAAACGACCCCAGCGCCCGCTGGGCGGGCTCAACAATAGCCGAAAAGGGTGACTATCACCTGGAATTAACTTTTTTTCATTGCACAAGCGGCAGAACCAGGAAACGGTCCGAGGCCAAATACATAGTGCTGGGGCGAGTTCCATTACCAATCAGCTTGTAGAATGCTCGCCAAGTGGCTTGAGCACTCAACAAGCACTCCAACAATACGGTTGATAAGGAACAGCTTGGATTTTGAAAGGAATGACTTGGCAAGGTAATTGGTTATGTTACATACCCCTGGATTAGCTTTTTGTGTTTGTGTTTACGGCTGGCGGTGAGATTAGGAGGTTACCGTTATTCTAATCGCGTAAAGGAATTTGAAATTTATCGACATGAGCGGCCAGGGGATCGTGCTAATTTTTTTAATCCTTTTTATTATTGCCAATTATTATACTATTATTATTGTTTATATAATAATTATTATTTAGCAATAATGTTAATTTTGTTGCGGACCTGGTGTCGCGGGGGTACAAGGGTGGGGGTATCCCTGGTTCTCCCCGGACTCACCGGGAATCGAGGCCATCACACACGAATAACTTTGTGTTGCGACGGGTCGCTAATTGACTGCGAACGCCAATAACTTGACCACGTGACTCAGGGTCCTCTGTCTGACAACAGTTTACCAAAGAACATGTGATCTTCTTCCCGGGGAGTCGCACCCTCGGCAATTGTGCTGTTCTTGTCTTTATTGGATCTTGATTAATGCAGCCGAGCTTTCGGCTAGCACAATGCCAGATTGATGTGAGAGCCAATTAGTTGGGGAATTATAACCTGGCTAATCTACATATGGACATTGCTGGACCAATGGAAGAAAGTACAACCATGGGCAGATTGGAAATATAACAAGAATGATTTATTTACAATGAGCGATGAGGGGCACGGGAAGGGGCGAAGGGAACGCGAGGGCTTTAATGGCGGCAAAGGCCAACCGGGACAGGAAAAGGGGAAATGCAATGAAAGGAGCAATCAAGATGTGTAGTTACAAAAAAAGAAAGAAAATGTACAAGTTGCAGACTTAGCTTAACCAAAGCCTCACCTACTGCGTAACAAAACAGGGTACCATCAGACCACACACATACAGGGAGACAAATTGGGAAGGACAGGGTTGCCTCAGCATACCGGTATGTACGTCACCGTCACCCTCCCCAGATTGGTACCGCTCTCTGGAATGGCCCCGACACTGCTCTCCCCAACCGAGGGTCCAGGAGCTTCGTTGGGAGCACGAACCAAAGCGTCCAGGACCAGGGAAGGGGGGAGAGAGACAGACACGCACCGAGTGCAGCTTATAGCCTCTGGGGCAGACGGGGCCAATTACCCACATGTCAGATCTACCGAGGGGACCTGGGACCAGCTATTGGGCCACGTCAGATCTTACAAGATGGCGGCATGCCAGCCAATGGAGAATTCCCCCGCAGCTCTTTTCCAACTGGAGGATTCCAAATCTGGAGGATTCCAACGCCCGAATGCATTGATGTCAGACAGATTGGTTGCTTGAAAACCCAAGAAAGGTTTGTCCTGAAATGAGGCTGGATCATCAACATCCACTTCATGAATTCCTTTTATGATATGCTTCCTCTTTCAGAAACCAACCCAGCAAGCTTTGTATAAACATTGTCAGTTCTGTCTCCACACAATTAATATTAGGTTCCTCGAATTGGAAGATATTGTTGGTGTTAACAAACCTTTACAAAATGAACTGGAAAAATAAATTTCAGTCCATGGATTTCCAAAGTGTTCTTGGAGCCTTCAAAGTCGAGGATGCTTGGTCTCATTTTGACTGGCGAAGTAACCGTTCAGATTACGATGCTGCAGCAGAATCTTGTTGAGTCAGTGGAAGCAAAAGGTATGTTGTGCTCCACTCTATGTCCAGCAAAAAGAATCTCCACTTTTGTCACCAGATCTTCAGTGTGCAACTGCGACTCTTTAACAGGGAAGAAACATTTGATGGAGGAGCTGCTTTTGACTGCCTTTGCCATTTGTTGATGTTGAGTCCTCGCCGCATGTCTCTTGATGTCATTGACTCCACCATGACTGATCCTGAACGAGTGTGTGCACATGCTACAAACTGCTATTGACGGGTCTCCTTCCTTTGGTCTTGTGAAAGGATACCGAGACATTAAATCTTTTCTGACAATAGTTTGAGTGGGCCTTTTATGGATGGAGTCATCTTCGCATTCATGCAGCATGGGCTATCGTCTCCATCAATGTCATCATCACACGACTTCATTGTGCCTTTAGACTGAAAACAGAATTGAATAATCATTAATGATAAGGAGATTCCACGTAAGATAACTTCAAAAAAAGTTCAAACTCTGTGATTGTGGTGACACGATGTTCAGAGGAAAGTTTGCCTAGTAGGCTTTAGGGTGTCCACAAATTACCCTTCCAAATTCAAACCACAATAAAACATTAATGAAATGGGATACTACGATGTGGTTTGATGCACATGAAAGAACATTTATAAAAGTTTTTTTTTTCGTTTCCAGGTGTCGCTTGTGATGACAGGTCACATTTTCTGTGTGATGTCACATTTTCTGCAAATGACATCCCGACCAGAAGACGCAGTTGCCTGGTTTATGGAGGTCAAATTATGATAAATGCCATATGATTATTTTGACAAAACTGTGAGAAATGTTCTTTCACATGCCTCAAATCACATCGTTGTATCCCATTTCATTTTTAGCTCGCCTGTTCGAAGAACAGAGAGCTATAGCGATACCCCCGGCGTGAGCGTCAGCGTCAGCGTGAAAATGTTAAAGTTTTTGGTGCAAGTTATTTAAAAGCTTGCCATTCATTTAATATGTGTACTAGGATGCTGATATTTGGCATGGAGGTTCCTTTGGGTTATACTATTGATGTAGTGAAGTTGAAATAAAAAAAAATTCAATTTTTTTTTTTAATTTTTGACCTGTTTTGAACTTAACTTTTTTGTAGCACATCAACGTTAAAGTTTTTGGTGCAAGTTATTTAGAAGCTTGCCATTCACTTAATATGTGTATTAGGATGCTGATGTTTGGCCTGCAGGTTCCTTTGGGGTATATTATTGATGTAGTGAAGTTGAAATAAAAAAATTATTTCAATTTTTAAAAATTTTTGACCTGTTTTGAACTTAACTTTTTTTGTAGCACATCAACGTTAAAGTTTTTGGTGCAAGTTATTTAGAAGCTTGCCATTCACTTAATATGTGTATTAGGATGCTGATATTTGGCATGGAGGTTCCTTTGGGGTATATTATTGATGTAGTGAAGTTGAAATGAAAAAATAATTTCTTTTTTTTTTTAATTTTTGACCTGTTTTGAACTTAACTTTTTTGCAGCACATCAACGTGAAAGTTTCTTCCTTTCTAATGTTTTTATCTACACACTATTTTTTACTGATTACAAATACATATATTGCTTTAAAATTATTTGGATCAGACTTCACCGCAATGCTTTATAAAAAAATATTATTAGACTGGTCTTTTAAAAACGATAAATGTATAAACAGGCGAGCATTGGGTGGCTTTGACACCAACTCTGGTTATTTTTATGGTTTGAAATTGGAACGATAATTTGTGGACACACTGTATATGAATGAGACAATCCAAATCAAATCGTACCATTTTAAAATACTTGAAAGTACCAATAAATATCACGAAAAAGTAGAAGAGCAAATTGGTAAGTACATACCAATTGATTTGTGGTGATGGCAATATGATAGCCATGATTGGAAGGGAAGTGATACTGCGTGCGGAATCCTGGAGGGTGGTGACGTGGCCTTCAGTTGGGTAAAGCTCTTGATGACAGACAGCCAAAAGACTGGAACGGTACCTTACATATCGGCTTGAGGTCGTCGTTACAGGTATATTGGTCTGTGTGTCAGTCCTTGCAAGTGAAATGGAAGCGAAACATTGCGGTTTTTAAATTTTTATAATTGATCGTACTTTCCATTCAATACGGGCTTTGATGATACAAAAACGGGTATGTGGGTTTTCAGTTTTCAGAAACGGGTTTGTACTCTTCCATTATTTGTCTTTGTTTGAACATTTGGCCTTTGTTTTAACCTTCCAGTGGATTTCGTGTTAATTATGGATAAAGAATAAATAAAGTTCAAGGGTGACATGAACTAGTAGTTTTGGCAAGCATTGACCAACGGCAGATCATTGGATTTACTTTTTCAAACATGTTTCAAATAAGTGTTTATCGGAGATTGAAAAGCAAACACTTCCTGAACATGTATTGTGATAATGAGTTTGTTTAGAAATGTTTCTTAAAATTGAGTTTGAGTGTGATGTTTTATTTTAGATTTTATTGTGGCTGTGAAGATGGAGTCCGAGTTTCTGGACCAGTCCTCCTCGCTCGATAAAGGTTTGAGCAACAACAACAATATTCATGTTGTAGTTAGTTTTTAGTTAGTCTTTAATATAAAATGGGACTGCTATGTTTGTTCGTTTTGCAAACTGAAGTTTCTGGTCGATCTCAATCAAACGACAGTCATAATTTCTTTACTAGTTCACTTTTGAGCGGTGTATTGGTTTGGTGCGATGTTATTGCTGATTATTCTTGTGATTCGATATTAAATGAATCGTTTATTATTTATTTCTGTGTTGGTGAGACAAGATGTTTGTTGTAAAAGTTGGATAGAGAAAAAAAAGTGGCAAGTATTAATATTGTAGTCAGATTTACCACCCATCGAGAGAAGTTCTGGCTGATTACGTATATAGAACGATCTCATGCGATGGTGTTGAGCAGTTTCTAATTCTTTCAAAATATAAAACCATCTCACATCAACGAGTGGTTTGCGAGGGAGACGGATTTTTGGGAATGTTCGTGAGTTGCATGCGGCAAAACCGGAGCTGAGCAGAGAGAAGAGCCAGTCACCTTTTGCATTGCTATGTACATGAGAGTAGAATCGAGTGGAGTCAAACTTTCCAACCTGTTGAAAAACATCAGGGGAGTCATAGTAGCAAATGGAGAGATATGATATGCCAAATACATGTAGGCGAGCACTTATTTTCATCTTTCTTAGCTATTTTAAGCATTTTAATGATTTTATTGCCGTGGTTACAACATGACACTACCCCCCCCCTCGCCTGCCCCCCCCATCCCCAATGCAAAAAGAGAGAACCTTACATGAGTTTGTTGAACCAGTCAACTGGTGGATGGGCCACCATCTTTTGTAGAGCACACTTGTTTGTTGTAAGAACGAAGTAGATTTCTTGGCTTGGTTAAGTAATGACTAGAATATTTGACGTGTCGCTTCGCTGACGGAAATACCAATCTTTACTGTGATGACTAATCAATAGGGCAAGAAGAAAAAGGATTCCTTGGAGTGCAGGGATAACCAGCGTCACAAGTTGATCTTTGCAGTTTTTCCACGTGTGCCCAACCACCCATGAAAAAAAATAGTAATAACAATTTTTTTTAGATCCTCGTTGAGGATCTCTAAGTCTTACTCACGTTGTTGTTCTTGTGGACTTTTTTGTTTCACAGCCTACAGTTTTCATCTAAACTTCCTGAAACTTGGCGTATATATGTACAAATACCCTGCGCAGACACAAACCATCTCCGATTTTGAAAATTCCTCCCAGAAGAAAAGTTATGACGTCAAAATATCTCCGCTAATGGAAATCGCCTAAAAAATTATCTCCGAAACTCGGCAAGCTTTTTGAATTCTGTTTGTGGGAATCGAACAGGGCATTAGCAGAGATGAATTACCACACATATGATACATCACCATGACGTCGTATCAATTTTTATGACGTCATTCCCATTTTTTGACATTTTTTGTTTGACAACCCAGAGTTTTCATCGGATCTTCGTGAAACTCGCCATGTATATGCAGAAAGCCCATGCGCAGGCAGTAACCATCTCCGATTTTGGAAATTCTTCCTAGAAAAAAAGTTGACGTCATAATATCGCCGCTAATGGAAATCGCCTATACCATTATCTCCGAAACTAGGCAAGCTGTTTGAATTTTGTTTGCGGGAATCGAGCCGGGCATTAGCACAGATAATTTATCGCAGACCTGATACATCACAATGACGTCATATTCGTTTTTATGACGTCATCATTAAGAGGACGAGGATCTTAGCTCATTCGAGCTTGTTTCATCACTAACTTTCCTGAGAGTTCTCTTAATCCACCGTATTTCGATTTATTGAAATCTGTTAATCCGTTCTCAAGTTATAACATGACAAACAGACAGACAGACAGACATGGCTCCTTTTTAGAATATAGATTTAGATTGTTGAAAATGCATAATAAGGTTCTGTTTTTGTCTCAGGTAGATAAATCTTTACTGTGACAAGAACATGGAGAGGGTACCTTGCAGCAGTAATGTCCCTCTGTCATTTCTCCGAATATTCCGAATGATACAAAAACCGTTCTTTGGCATTAGAATGAGGAGCAGTAAGCACTATTTTCACAACCTTCGCAAGTTTGGTGAGCGTTACCTCCCATTGCTGTCCTGGTTCATACGCACATGCCTTCTCCTGACTGACCTACCCTGTGCGGTCTTGTGGGAAGTGTATCTTGCATCCCCAAGCAAGTGAAAATGACTACTTCTACCATTTGTTGTAATCAGGCTGCGACAGTTTGCAAAACTAAAAAACAAATACAATGAATGTGGGTGGCCCATTCAGCACCTCGTATCAGTGGCCCATCCAGTGCCTTGTATCCATTGGCAAAAGGCACAATGTAAATGCAATTATTGATTATTATTATCATTATTATTATGAATGAACAATTTGCAAACAGATGAGGGGGTGATGTGTGCAAAATCCGGTTGAAACCTGCAAAATTTGAGTGGGTGTTGGAGGGCCTGCACAGTGCCGTGTCGGTGTGTTTGTGTATCAGCGCTACACACACACACACAAATGGTATTTTGGGATAATATTTCAAAAAAACAAAAATGATTCAAACTCATTTTTAGGTTGTAATGATTGAATCGAGTGTTGAAGAGTATCTGCTCTGAATCTGGTCGGTCATCCATTCTGACTGGCTGAGTCATACAAAATATTTTTAAAACGGTACATGCAGCTTCACAGCTCGAAGCTCAACATTTAGAGGTTAAAGTACAACCGAGACAAGTGTCATAAGGGGAACATGGTGCCAGTTGCAGCAATTTCCCCTCGGTCCCCTAATGTGTTTGAAGTCCAGACATATTTATGATAGGGTTGTTTAATGTTCGTCTTTCATCCCGCTGAAGCCGAAGGTTGCACATGTTGTGACCTCATGTAAGAATGTGGCGAGATCACCTTGCCGCTTGAATTTCTCCAGGCAAGGCATCTGTCCTCATCCTTCACATAGGCATCCCTAATCTTTCAGACAGGCAGGCTGTGGCCTCTTCCCTCTCTTCAGACCTTGATAAAATCACAAGCTGGTTAAACATTTGGAATATGTCTGACCGATCTGCTTTTGCAATCTGTGTTCTTTGCCCCGGAGAAGGTGGAGAAGGTTCTTTCAACTCTCGACTCTGATTCTGCAACTGGACCGGATGACATCAGTTCACGTGTCCTAAAAACCTGATCTGCTGCTCTTGCACATCCTCTCTCTGTTCTTTTCACCCTGTCATTTGTGCGAGGTCATCTTCCATCTGCTTGGAAATACATCACTGCACTACATAAACTAGAAAGACATTCAAAAGAGCACATACCTTCATCAGGCTTCGGTGGCTTCGGTAAAAAGGTGCAAAAACTGATCCCCTTAATGACAGACCTATCAGCTTCCTTCCTTTTCAAACAACCTCATCTCAGATTATTATCAATTTGGTTTCAGACCAGGTCACTCCACCATGCACATGCTGCTTCTACTCACCCAACAATGGATTGAGGCCCGAAATGTCAGATGTGAGATCAGGGCATTCTCTCTGGACAAATATTGTGCTTTTGATACAGCTTGGCATCTTGTCTTCCTCTCTAAACTCTCTGCCTATAGCATCTAAGGCCAACTCCACCCATGGCTAGCTGACTTCCTCTACTCTCGTAGCCAACGTGTGACACTCAAGAGAATCCTTTCATCTCCTCTACTTGTCAAGGCTGGAGTGCCCCAAGGCAGTGTTCTGGGCCTAGTCCTATTCCTGATCTTCATCAATGATCACTCTGACTCTCTAGAATATCCTCTTTATCGATTTGCTGTTAACTCCATCCTCTGCCGTGACATCCCACATCCTTAAGACAAGAAGGCTGGAGCCTCTTCCCTCTCTTTAGACCTTGATAAAATCACAAGCTGGTTAAACACTTGGAATATGCCTTTCAATCCAAACAAATCTCACACTCTCACTATCTCTCGCCAAAAAGACTGTCCAGCAAACCCTCCTATCTACTTTCTTCACAATCCTCTTGATTGAGTTCAGTCATTCAAACTCCTAGGTCTCACTATCAGCCATGACCTTTCTTGGACAAACCACATCTCAAAGTTGGCCTCCAAAGCCAGCTGTTGACTGGGCATCCTCCATCATATAAAGTCCTTCTTTGACACACCTGAACTCATATCCCCCTTGTTACGTGCCACCTTCAAAACCTCGAAATGAGTGTTTCTTGAGAATTTTTATTGCCTGCCACGCTACCCTTTGGAACAATCACTTTAAACTTTTCAATCGATTGACAACCAACTAGGTGAGAACCAGCGACGTACAACAGAAGGAACTTTATACTTGAAATTTATTTAAAACCCACTGTTAAAATTCACTGCTATCTATCAGTAAGAATGCAATCACAATTCAATCACAATTCATCAGTAACTGTAAACCTCCTCACAGGAAAGCACAAGTCACGGTCAATGCTTAATCAAATAAAAGTTACACACACATATTTCAATACAGTTTCAAATACTTCAACAATTCTTTACAATTCCAACTACTCTCTTGACAAAGGTAACTTTACATTCACATGTTAGTGCACCCCCTTTTACCAGGATTCGTGCGGTGAACCAACATTTACTTAAGGTCTTGCAGTGTCCAAGCGTGCAATTAAACCTCTTGCCGTGTCAAACAAGTGTGCAGATCTCTGAACCTTTTGCCGTGTAGATGATGCGAATATGAAAATGAATGGTCGTGCAGAAACGAACCTTGCAGATTAGCGGTGAGCTGTGTGTGTAGAGCATGTGAGCCCCGCAGAGATGGTCCTGCAGTATGGATCTCACAACGTCTCTCGCTGAACCGCGAGAAGGCGCGAGGTGGAGGGAGGGACGACCTTGGCTCGTGCTGTGTCGGCCCTTCGTGAGCACAACCGATCGGCTAGCAGGAGTGAAGCCATACACCAGGTCAGTGGTCACCATGTGCTCAGTGCAAAAGCTCACAAGACTGTAGCTGCCTGTCTCCCACTGTGCCCAGCACTCCGCCGTTCCAAAGCTCCATACGCTGCTAGAGCTAGATCTCCGGGTCACCTCCATGATCACCACCGAGTCGCATCGGCTTCTCCTTACTTCTCCTTGCCTTCTCCCGATCGCTCCTCGCCTCACCTTTTTATGGCAAAATCGCAAGGTCAATCTCGCAGCAAGTCGACACTCTGTCTAAATCCAAAGATTGACCACAGCTTAACCATTCGTTGAGAGCATCGGTCTTCACAACAAAACTTTCACCCAATTCGTTCACTCCGTGTAATGCCTCTGTTGACCAAAGCATTCAACCTCAACACCGGTCATCTTCAAAGCTATGTTGACCATCCGTCTCGATGTCTATTGCCCATGATGCATACTGATGTCTATGCACAAATCCTGTGTCCCACTTTAAATTTCATTTAATTAATTCACCGAAACTCGAGTTGCCTTTTGTCCCCAGGTCAGGTCAGGTATGGGAGCATGTGCCAGAACAGCGCGTCGCTGCGTCCACTTTCCGCCGGTACTCCAGGGGCCTCCGTCTGGCCATCCCCCAGGCAGATGCCAGGCCCATCCCCATCTCCTTGAGATGATGGTCAACCTGCTGCAACCACGAGGCACGTGGTCGGCCCACTGGCCTCCTCCACTCATGAGACTCCCTCGCTGAGAGAATCTGGTGAGCAGGATCAGCGTCAGGAAAACGAGCCACATGTCCATACAGCCACAACTGACGCTCACGGACTATGCAGGTAATAAATCTCATCCGAGTCTCTCAGCAACCGCTCGTTGGACACAAAATCCGACCAGCGATAGCCAAGGATTCTCCGAAGAGACCTGGTACCAAAGGAATTAAGTCTCCGTCTCAGATCCTTGGTCAGAGTCCAAGTTTCGCATCCATAGAGCAAGACTGGAAGTACCAAGGACCTGAAGACTCGGACTTTCGTCCTCCCGCACAGGTACCGGCAGCACCACACCCCATGATCCAGTGAATCCATGACTCCCCAGGCCCGACCCAGACGTCTATTGACCTCTGACTCGCAGCCAGCAGAGACATGAATATCACTGCCAAGGTAAGTGAATCTCTCCACGACCTCAACTTCCTCACCACAAACACACAGACAGGACAGCAGCATCCAAGATGCCACCGAAAGCCTGGATCTTAGTTTTGACCCAAGAAACCCGTAATCCCAGTGGCTCCGACTCCTCATTCAGCACCTCGAGGGCCCCCAAAAGGATGTCTAAAGTCTCCGCAAAGATGACTGCATCATCTGCAAAATCAAGGTCCGAGATCTTGACATTCCCATATGATGCACCGCAACTTGATCTCTCCGACATCCTCCCTAAAATCCAGTCCATACAAGTGCTGAAAAGTGTGGGGGCCAGTACACACCCCTGACGAACTCCAGTAACAACTGGAAATAAGTCAGAGGTGGTACCACCACACTTCACGGCACTCTCAGTACCAGAGTAGAGTTCAGACATCAGATCAATCAGTTTTGGTGGCACCCCACAAAGACCAAGAATCCTCCAGAGGACATCCCGATTCACTGAATCGAACGCTTTACAGAGATCAACATAGGCTGCAAGCAGCCCCTGCCGAAACTCTCGTCTGCGTTCGGTGAGGACACGAAGGGCAAGGATACGGTCAATCGTTGACCTCTTTGGTGTAAAGCCTGACTGCTCTGGACGCTGGTGCTCAAGCAGATGGTGGCGAACCCTATCAAGAATTATCCGAGCAAAGACCTTGCCCGGCACTGAGAGCAGCGTCACCCCTCGGTAGTTGTTGCAGTCTTGGCGATCACCCTTCCCTTTCCAGAGAGGGACAACAAGGCCCCTCTTCCAGTCAGTTGGGATGATGCCTGTGTTCCAGGCAGAGCACAAAACTGCATGCAACGACACGAGTGCAGCATTTCCACCAGCCTTGAGAAGTTCAGCATGGATGCCACAGATCCCTGGAGCTTTGCCCCGTTTCAACTGGTTCACTGCAGCCTGTGTTTCCACAAGCGAAGGTGGACCACAGTTGATTCGAGGGTCAGCAACAGGGATTGTAACACCCTTGACGTCCAACTCGACAGCTGGGGGATCAGCCTGGTACAACCGCTCAAAGTACCCAGCCCAGCGGGCCTTCACTTCAGACTCCTCTGTCAAGAGCCTACCACTCTCTGCTCGAACTGCAGTGCTCCGAGGGATGGGCTTGGATGAACGAATTTTGTCCCCGAATTATCAGAATCATGTATTTTAACACAAAACTTAACATTTCCAATTGTATAGAATTTATATAGGATCTACTAATTCATAACACCTTACAAGTCCTTCATCCGCAGCTTGGTGGAGTATCACTCACTCACCTGCCTTACATCTTGACTCTGTGGAAACCACGGCCTTCAAGATTGTTGGAATCTCCCACGATGAAGCTGAGTCTATGGGTCTATCACTTTTCTTTTGCAGACAGGTCGATCGTCTCTGTCTTCTACCACTTACTTTCTGGTCTTGGATCATCTGCTCTTTCCATACTTTACCAGCGCCCCCCCCCCCTGTGCCCCTCTCCCACTAGGGTTCTGAAGGGCACACATGATCCACCATCAACCCCCTTCTTGTGAAACGACCTAAATCCAGGATCACTCCTCACCTTCACTCATTCATTCCTCTTTTTTTCTCAACTGTGGAATCAACTTCCACATTCTTCAATCTAATTCTTCCCGCCAGGTCTTCAAGACAGCTGTTCACCAACATCTCAGATCGTCCCCAATCCAAAAGCATGATCTTTTCTCCCCTTGTTAACGCCTACCCAAATCCTTCCTCCTTCCAAATTTCCAGTTTACCCTCCTGAGTGTTCCTTCTGTATCCATTTTATCCACCCATGCATCCTTCCTGCCCCTCATTCCTCCACACACCCATTGTTTGGCCAAGTCTGCCTCTGTGTTGGTGTTTCCTATGTGGGAGCAGTTTCTTGCTACCTCAAGACAGAAAAACGTAAGTTCATATACAAGACGTTTATTCAATAAAATACAAGACACTTCTGTGCACAGAAGGAAGACCTCAACTCCCAATGATATTGTGAGCCGAAGACTTAAAACTACATATAATATTAAGTGTATATATAGTTTTTACCAAGATATCAGATGGACCTTTGTGGACTTCAAATTTGCTACATAAAGTGGGTTTGGTTTGTTTACAGCCTCAGGAAGGGATGTGGGGAGGGGGAGAATAGGAGAGAGTCATGTTTTGCCCTACTGACTAAGATGGTCACCGGATAGATAAAGTTTTCCAAGGTTGTTTACGACTAAATCAGAGAAATGTGTGTATTCTGCTGTTTACTTAGCTCTCTCAGCATATATATTTATTAAATTATTTCTAAAAGTACTAAACTAAGTTAATCTTGCCTTTTTACATTGTTATCGCGCGGCGACATCGCACTGTTATATAATTGGCTATTCTGTCTTGTGTCTTCCGTCACGTCTTCTGTCACACTTATGGCCGCGTACGTCCCTTTGATCTGAGGGCTATAAATATAAATTTGTCCAAGTCACAATTCTTCCCATCATGCATGCTAATTCACCGTGTCTACCTTTAAATTTTATAACTGCAAAATCGTTTCATCATTCTTAACCTCGACTTTTACTGTCCCCAGCTGCGCGATATCGAAGTATTCGCTTCTTGTTATAAATTCCATTTAATAATTCAGTTTCCACACCTTCCTTCTCTCAACTGTTCCTTTTGTTCTGTTATGTCCTGATCTGTTCAGTGTACTTGTCCTAGCTGTTCCACGAGCCTCGACTATGTGTACACAAAAACCAAAAGACCCCGGAGGTCAGTGCAAGCTGGTGTGGCTGGAGTAGCGTCCGATTATGAGCACCCCACTGGCATGCAAACTCCCATGCAGCCGAAAACAGGTTGGTGGTGGTCACATGGTCCTCCAACATGGCCACTTTATGTTTCATCAAGGCTTCATTTCCAACTGGCTGCCCATGTGTCAAGGACCTACCAGGATATTAAGAGAAAGCCAGCAATGTATCTGGCAATCTCTGAAGACAGAGAAGGTCCTCGCAAAACAGCCCGAGGGGAGGCTTCCGACACTTTTGCCCGGGGTGGTGGAAAATACACTCCTGGCATTGGATACATCGCCCCTGAGCTGACACGTGGCAGGTGTGCAGACAGTAAGAACAATGGTCCGGACGAGCCGTTAGGCACGATGTTCCAATCGTATATCTATACAGTGCCAAAGATTTCAGCCTTCTTTGGTTTATTTTTGAGGATGTTTTTTCTTTTCAGATTCGATTGTGAAAGTGAAGGTGGAATCTGAGTTTGAAGATGATTCAATATGTCAAGAGAAAGGTGTGAACCACATCAACATTCTGTTTGTAACAGTTACAGACAGTTATGTGTGCATGTACGTTGTTCAGCAGGTTGTAATAATTGCAGTTATAGTGTTAAGATAAATAAGTCCACTTACGGAGTGGGTGAGGGGTGTTATTAATTTCACAACACAATGAAATGTGCCTAGCTATTCTGCATGAGCGAGAACACCAAATTGTCATTACCCTGCGCTCGCGAAGCGAAAAGCAAGGTTAGGCATTCGGTTGCGTACGTGTGTCGTACCGTACGTGTCTGCATTTTCAAAACTCATTTTCTTGGCAACTGTTGGTCCGATTAACACGAAATTTTACCATAGGAGTGCCTCCGCCTGCAGAATTTTTTCATACTTTTGACGTCATAGGTCACATGGTACGGACGCCATCTTGGAAAAAAGTTACACCTCTATATCTCCCAAACCGCTTGATGGAAAAATTTGAAGCATGGCTCATTGTCAAGTACTCCCAATGGTGAATAAGATATATTGATGATGTAATTTGTGCCTTCATTATGATGTCATAATTCGACAAGTACAACTCTTGATCTGATCAGTATGAAAAAAAAAATTTCCTCTGCGACTGTTCGTCCAATGGAGACAAAATTTTCAGAATATGACTGGCTCCTCCTGTATAATTTTTTTTTTAATGATAATTATGATGTCATCGGTCACGTGGTATGGACGCCATCTTGGAAAAACTTTGCACCTCTATATCTCTGAAACCACTCCATGGAAAAAAAAATTGAGACCTGGCTCATTGTCAACTACTCCCCATGGGGAATAAGATATGTTAATGATGATGTCATTGGTGCCTTTGTTAAGACATCATAATTCGATAAGTACACTTATCCGATCATTATGAATTTGTTTTTTCTCAGCAACTGTCGGTCTGGATACGAAATTTTCACCGTAGGAGCCTCCTCCTGTAGAATATTTTAATGATAATCATAATGTTATAGGTCATGTGGTACAGGAGCCATCTTGGAAAAATGAAAAAAAACGTTGCACCTCTATATCTCCAAAACCATGACTGCACAGGGTAAGTATTCTATGATTACCATCTAGTTTCATCATGTACTTCCTCTTTTTTTCAGCCCACCCTGCCCTTTCAGAGTCACAAGTTGTTTTTTTTTTCTTTCCATTAACCCCTTCCTTTGTTGACCTCTTTAGATAAGTAGGAAAATGTCTGTTCCAGACCCCGTATTGTCTCCCCACTACGTATAACGATTGTTTTGGTTTATATTTGCTTCTTTATTCCTTCCTTTATTGGATGAATGGTTGTCACATGGTTTGCAGCTGAAATTCAAGTCGTGAAGTTGGAAACTTTTCAGAACAACCTTCTTCAGACTTCCCAGGATGCTTTGAACAATGATGTTGTGAAGCAGGAACTGTGTGATTCTCCACCCACAGAGCCAAGCAAAGCTGTTCAGTTGCTTGAAGGTAACCCGAGTTCTCTATGCATGACTTTGGAAATGACTTTTTAATTTTTATTCCTCATATACGAGCTAACACACAGGATGTATAACAAGGGGAGCAGGAGACAAGAGGGAAGCACAAAACAGTGGGGAATAGACACATGGAGATCTGTGGAAGGGAGAAGGAAGGGGCGGGTAGGGTACACGCTACACGGGGTAAACAAGATGGACACAACAGGGACTTTCATGAAGGAAAGCGGAATGGATTTGGGGTGGATTAACGGGGGTAGAAAAGATCATGGTTTTGGATGGGGGAAGATAAGAGATGGTGGTAAAGAGCTATTTTGAACACATGGAGGGAAGAGTGTGATTGAAGAGAGTGTGGGAGTTTGTTCCAAACGTGGGGAAAAAGAGGAATGAAGGAATGATGGTGAGCAGTTATTCTTGATTTTGGTAGTATTACCAGAATGGGGTTGCAGGCGGACCTTGAGTGCCCTGCAGAAATATGGGCAGGACAGATAGCAGACAGAGCAGGGGGTGGAAGGGAGGACATGGTAGAAGACAGAAAGACCACTGACTTGCCTGCGGTGAGAGAGTGAGAGACCCAAAGACTCAGCCTCATCGCAGGAAATACCAATGATCCTAAATGCCTTAGTTTGCACAGCATGAAGGTGAGAGGTGGGAGCACCATCCTAGAGGGGCGAGCAGCACTCCATAAGACTGTGGATGAAAGCTTTGTACATGGTCAGGAGCTTAGGTGTGCCAAGGAAGGTCTTTGCATGACAGAGGATGCCCAATCGGCGACTGGCTTTGGAAGCCAGCTTGTAGATGTGGCTTTCCCAGGAAAGATCATGGCAGATAGTGAGGCCCAAAAGATTGCATGAAAGGACTTCTTCAAGTGGATTGTTGAGAAAGTAGGTGGTGGGGGGGGGGAGGGGGGAGGGGTTCCAGACAGTCCTTTCGGCAAGACATAGTGAGAGTGTGAGATTTGTCAGGATTGAAAGACATGTTCCACGTGTTGGACCAGCTTGTGATTTTCTCCAGATATGCAGAGAGTGAAGAAACTGCTGTTTGCCGATCTGAGGGATGACTGATGGTACGGATGGCAGAGGGTGGAATCATCAGCAAAGAGAGAAAGAGGATTTTCCAGAGTCGGAGAGATCATTGATGAAAATGAGAAAAAGCACTGGGCCCAGAACACTGTCTTGAGGACCTCCAGGCTGAACAGGAAGAGGGGATGAGAGAATTCCATTAAGAGCCATACGTTGACTGTGGTGACAGGAGAGGAAGTCTGCGAGCCAAGAGTGGAGATTGCCTTGGATATGATAGGAGGAGTTTGGTGAGCAGGGTGGGGTTCCAGACCATATCAAAAGCACATGATATGTCTCTGGAGATGGCTCTGATTCCATGTCCTGCAATGAAATTATGAGAATGATAAACTGTCAAAAGATGGAGCCCCTGGGGTTAATGTAAGAAGGGATGAAAGTGTGACAGAAGAGAAGTAACACACAATACAAGAAGAACATATCACACAGAAAAAGTTGCAGAGTAGGTGGAACTACAGGAATCAAGGTTCAGCATTGCTTTTTAAAGGGGTTTTCTCTCCCTAAATCAGTAAACTCTGACGAAAACTAGAACCTAAGTAAACATCTTCTCCAAATATTTATTCGGAAATATTTTCTCTTATTGATTTAACATTAACGACAAATGCGAATCAAAAAAACTAAAACTTTATAGAATTCAAAACAAAAAAGTAGAAAAAAGATCCAGGGTTAGAACGAGAAGTGAGTGACGTGTAACAGCGTAAAATACAACTCATTTCAGTTTCTCCACTCATGAACAAAAAAAAAATGAAAAATCACTCATGGAGTTTCATAGAGTGATAGAGTGGAGATATCCATCTCCACATTAGTCAATACCATCCCTTCATTATCAGGTTTCTTGGCAGATATCTGTTTTCTTCAGTTGTCATCCTTTCTTCCTCTCTTCTGGCGAAGGATCATAATATGATATATGGCAGTATATTTTTCCCCTTGAATGTATTAAAAGTGAAAATTTAAACAGAGGCCGCCATACCACACTGTTCTCCAATCTGCCATCTTGTCTTGTTATTTTCGGTTGCCCTGATAACTCGTGTTGCTAATATTAGGCATGGGTTGGACCATTAGGCCATACCAGTATCACCACAAGGTGATATTGGGCCAACCACTCTCCCCCCCCCCGGGATCCCACTCCCACAAAGGAATGGGTCGAGCCATATCACCGCTTGGGCCTTGGGCCAGAGAAGCTATTCAAGGACTCAGAGCACCAGCCCGTTGGGATCTATCCCATGGATTCATCACATCACATTGTTAATTCTTTCATGATGAAATAATTTTGTTCCAAACCTTGCAGAATGGGAGATCCATTGAAATCGTTTTCACTCAAATGCCTTGTTGATGTGAACCAAACAGCTTGAATTGTGATATCTGTTACATTTGATGGTGAGTCATTCCATCTGAAATCACCAAATTTAATAAAATGTTCCCAGTTGACCCCCTCAGATTTACTTTAAATTTTCATATAATAGTTCCCAGGTATCAAAATGAAGCCGCGTAAAATTTTAGGTGCATAGATGCGGTCAACTCCGAGATATTAAGGGTTGAAAATGAGGTTGTGGCCCTAATTTTATGGTCGTTGCGAGCATCACAAAATGAACGGCTACTTTTAAACTCCCACAACTTTTTAAATATTAATGCTAGAGCCTTGACATTTTCAGAGATTATTTTTCTATAACTGCCCTGTAAGAAACAAACATAGAACTGAGTATACCTCTTAAATTTTATGACCTGATCAGTTGAAATCCAGAAAAAAAATGTTGGTTTTGTATGAAGACCCAACTTTAAGACCCCATATATTTTATTGACCCATCCCAGAAGCTTGAAATTTTTTTCAGGTAATAACTATGGTAGTAGTATTCAAATACATGTTTATTTTTCTTAATCAGTCATATATAATACAGTCATGATCCCTCAAAAATTGAAATTTTTCATTTTCCCCTGAAATTCAGGTGAGGATTGCAAATATATGACAAGGTATACTACTTCAAATTGTTCACCATTGGAAAGAGCATATTCAAGTTTACAAAAGTGTCAAATATCAAAGTGGTATATTTAAAAAAAAAAAAAAATTCTATTTTTTAAAAAAACTTGTTAACACAGTCATGAATACATGAAGTGTGTGCATGGTGTGGGCACCATGGTTGTCATGAATGATTAGTTCTCTGATTCAAATTAATAATGCAAAAATATATCACATACTGCAATAACAATGTAATAAAACATTTCACGTAAATGATTTGAATAGGTCCTTGATCTGCTTTTCCAAGTCAGGTGCGAGCTTGTACTACCTCCCAGTTGACGTTAGGGGAGCATCAATAACTTTCATCACATGGACCAAAGGAACCCAACAAATGTCCTCCCTTGAATGTAATGATATACACTGCTGACATCAGCAGATCAGCCACTATTCCTGAGTTCTATTTTTAGCCCCAGCCAGATTAGTTGAGCTCTTGCTATTTACAAATGAGAAACAAAGAATTACAAATTCAAATTTCAAAGTATTGTGTTCATGGTATCCTAATAGCAGATGATATGTATTTACATTGTATATACATGTACTACATGTAAAAGGACTGTTCATTAAATAGCACACACAACGCACATAGCACTGGCAGAACATCATTTATTCAAATATTTTTTTAAATATTGACAGAAACATTTTACCACATTGAAATGTTAGAGTTAAGTTAACTTGAATATGCTCTTTCCAATGGTGAACAATTTGAAGTGGTAAACCTTGTCATATATTTGCAAAACTCACCTGAATTTTGGGGGAAAATGAAAATTTTCAATTTTTGAGGGATCATGGCTGTATTATATATGACTGATTAAGAAAAGTAAACATGTATTTGAATACTACTACCATGCAGTTATTACATGAAAAAATTTCAACCTTCTGGGATGGGTCAATAAAAATATATGGGGTCTCAAAGTTGGGTCTTCATACAAAACCAACATTTTTTTTTCCGGATTTCAACTGAGCAGGTTATAAAAATTAATAGAGGTATACTCCGTTTTATGTTTGTTTCTTACAGAGCAGTTATAGAAGAATAATCTCTGAAAATTTCAAGGCTCTAGCATTATTATTTAAAATGTTGTGGGAGTTTAAAAGCAGCCATTCATTTTTTTGTTTTTTTGTGATGATTTTGTGACAAACATCATTTTGTGATGTTCGCAACAACCATAAAAATAGGGCCACAACCACATTTTCAACCCTCAATATCTCGGAGTTGACCGCATCTATGGATCTAAAATTTTACGCAGCTTCATTTTGACACCTGGGAACTATTTTATGAAAGTTTAAAGTAAATCTGAGGGGGGTCAACTGGGAGGTCTCCGCTGATATGAGGTGGAATGACTGGTGTGAGTGTCACTTTCAACGAATCTCTCCGTTACATTTAAAATACTCACAAAACCATTTTGGACTTTGTATTTCTGCACTTAACTCAGGATTGATTGGACACATGAAGCTAAAGTTTTGAAAGTCTGTATTTCACCAATGCACACTGTGGAAATAACATTGGAAATTACAAACCGATTGAGATTAGAGACTCGTCAAGTTTTGAAATAAAAGTTCATGACAATCTAATCAATGTGATACATCACGATTGCATCACGTTGGTCACAAGCCATTCAAAATCCCACCGCAGTGTTACAATCACGTACGCCAATTTTGGATGATTTCCTGTTGAAGGGAGTTCAACTTGTCAGTTATGTGGCAATCTCAAACACATCTACTTTCTGCTGGTTCCTCGAGTCACCTCGAGGCGAGTGCAAGGTTTTAAGCATGGACCCTTTTCTTTACCATTTGAGATCGTTTTTAGGGTCAGAAGTGAAAATGTACACCATTTATTAAATTTTGTTCCTTATTCTCTGTGATCTTGTGGTTCTGCTGTTTTGAATTATTGACAGCTGCTATCATAGTTCAGCTTGAGTTGTGCATCCCACCATTCAAGTTTGTGATCAGATTGATATCTAATCTCACCATCTCTCCGATTGCAGACCAGCTTGCACTTTGACAGCATTCTGGATTCCATTCTATTCATGACTACTGTTTTAGCCTTACTTTTTTTTAAAATCACTATTCTGACCATTCCACAGACCATCTGGAAGTACTTCTGCCCGTTGACAGACTGTGTACCTCTCACAGATAACGTAAAGAAGATCAGAAAATGTTCTGACACTTGGAACCTATCTTTTACTGCAAGTCTGGCCTATATACTCATAGTACCACTCTGAAAGGATAAACCAGCCATCTATCACATTTATTTTGTGGATTAACACATTAAAGAGTCTCAACATTCCAGATGGCAAGTCCATGAGAGATGGCATACAGGAGCATATACACTGGACATTCTTCAACAAGCCTCACCATCCCTTGGTTCTTCCTTACCCTGCCAATGAACACTTTTTTTTTTTTCAGAGCCCTGTTGAGTATTGTTCGACGTAGTGGGCTGGTATTCCTTTCTCCATTGTCTCTTTTTTTGGATATTCCAGAGGCCAAAGATATGAAAGTCATTCTGTGTTGGTGGATGGGTAAAACAACGGGTGGATTCAACAGCATGTTGATCGAAGTACGTACGCTCTCTGCCAAGGGAGGCAAGCTGATGTTTCAGACATCAACAATTGGTCAGACCAAGACTGATTGCATTAACTCTATGCAGAACAATGGAATATCCTCTGATAAGGTAGTGTGTCTTCAGCAATTGTCTGACTCATTTGGGAAGATCCACAATTCTTCTATTTTTGAATATTTACTGTTCATTCATATTGAGCATAGATGTATGGCCAATATTCGATCTAATTTGAGTGCAGTATTTGTCAATTTTACGAAGTTAGTGTGAATTGTTGATGACTTTTGTGACTTGTCTTTACAGAGAAACAAAGGAACCTGGCTTCTTGTTCCAAATGTTCCCAGTTGTTTGACACCGAAGTTTTCACTCGGCACGTGACTCGGACCGTTTGTCAAAAAGCTGACAAATATCGCAGTGTGTCGAACACGCGCATTTGTAAGCGTTGTGCAGAGCCTTTCAAGAATATTCAACAAAGTAAGAGACCACACAAGTGTTCTGTGTGTGACAAATCATTTACTGTTTTATCATATTTAAAAGTGCATCAAAGAATACACAAACAAGATAAGCCATTCACATGCAAAGTATGCAACAAGGGGTTTACTCATTCTTCAAAATTTCATGAACATCAAAGAAGACACACAGGTATGAAACCATACAAGTGTTCTGTGTGCAGCAAGACATTTACTTACACCTCGGAATTGAAAATTCATCAAAGAATTCACACAGGAGAGAAGCCGTTCAAGTGTTCTTTGTGTCCTAAAGCCTTTGCACAGTCATCAAACTTAAACAACCATCAAATAATGCACACAGGAGAGAAGCCACACAAGTGCCCCGTGTGCTGCAAGGCTTATGCTTACTTATCAAAATTGAAAATTCATCAAAGAAGTCACACCGGTGAGAAGCCGTTCACATGCCCAGTATGCAACAAGGCATTTGCTCGTTATTCAACTTTAGATGGCCATCAAAGAAGCCACACAGGAGAGGAGAGGCCATACAAGTGTTCCGTGTGCAGAAAGGGATTTGATTCTTCATCACATTTGTCTCAACATCAAAAAATTCACACAGGAGAGAAGCCCTACAAGTGTTTGTTGTGCAGCAAGGCATTTGCCAATTCATCATACTTGCATCAACATCAAAGAATACACACTGGCAAGAAACCACACAAATGTTCTGGCTGCAGCAAGGCTTTCAGGTACATGTCAGAATTGAAAATTCATCTAAGAGTACACACGGGTGAGAAGCCATTCACATGCCCAGTATGCAACAAGGTGTTTGCTCGTTCTTCAAGTTTTTATGGACATCAAAAAAGACACACTCATTGTTAAGCAAAACCATACTCCAAAACTGCAAGCTCCAACAAACTAACTTATCCACAGCCTGGATTGATTCCAAAAAAGCCTTTGACAGTGTCCCACATTCATGGATTATAAAATCCAGGCAAGGATACAAAATTGACCCCCAGATAGTCACACTGATTGAGAAAGCAATGATGCTCTGGAACACAACTCTAATACTACTTTACTTGGATGGAAAAATTAAAATCCCAGGAGTAAAGATACGATGTGGTATCTTACAATGTGATATCCTTTCCCCTCTCCTGTGTTTTTTTTTCTGATTCCGGACCCACTGAGTAACCCCATCAATGAACAAGGACATGGATATAGTCTGATGTGCAACAGAAAAAACGACCAAAGAAACAAGAAAGATTATACACCAACTGTACATGGATGATCGAAAACTCTTCACCCCAAATGATAAAATATTGGCAGATCACCTGAAACTAGGAACGCAGGACTTGAAGGACATCCGAATGAAGCTTGGTCTTGACAAATGTGCCGAATGCACATTTGTACAAGAAAAAAACAAAAAGAACAGACATCTCAATCGATGCACGTACAACAATACAGGAACTAGAAAACGAAGCATCCGACAAATACCTCGGAATAGAAGGCTGCTCCTTGGTACAACACAAAAAAATGCGTAAGATAATTATCAGCAAACAGTACCTAATTAAAATAAATAAATAATCGTAAAATAATTAATTTCATCATCAATTGGCTAAGAGCATACCAAAACCACCACCGTTTCATCCAAATCTGTAACTTTAAAAAAAATTAATGCAAGAAAAAAATGAATAATTAATCGATTAATCAATGAATCAAAAATACTATTTATCGCCAAATCACTTGGTCACTGTCATGTCCAAATATCAGCTTCCTAACTCAAAAGACGCCTGAGATATTGCCCAGATGAGAAAGAAAATAAATAAGGAATTAATACATCTATAATAAAGTAATTAATCAAAAAAATAAAAAATACCGTTTTTGCCAAAGCAAATCTTCACTTTTGTCCCCAAATTTCAGCTTCCTAACTCAAAGGATGGCTAAGATATCACCCAAACAAGAAAGCAAGAAAGAAAACAACCCAAAGGAGTAAAAACTGAATACTCCCTTCCTTTGGCACCCGGCTACGACGTCATGCATTGCCTGGATATGGAATTGGGAAGGAGCAGTGTAAATTTAGGTAGTATATTGTAGACAGCAACCTCCCAGGGTGGTACTACCGTTCCGACTTAGGAGCGTTAAAGTGGTGCCTGGAACCATCTTACACCCTCCGTGTCAGGATTGCTGGTCTTACTTTCTGTCTCACTCAAACTATAACTACCGGGCTAGCTTTAATCTCTCTTTCTTGCAAACAAACATTATATACTTTTCATCATACATTTTTCTTACTCACACATTTTCCCTGCCACTTTATTCATGCAGTTCTTTTATTTAAGGCTTGACCTCGATGAGGACTATTCAGTCCGTGCCTGTAGCCTTCAACATAAAAAAATAATAATAAATGTCCAGGATCAAGGGCATGAAACCAATGGATTTAAAAAGATTAAAAAAAAAAAAACCGAGTCAGATGGACAAGTGTAGGTTCTGCAAGACAAACATAAACGACTAGTCACCTGCTTTTGGGATGCAAAAAAACTTTTATCAGAACAACTCTACACACAACGGTACAACAAAGTATGCAAAGTGATTCATTGGCACATCTGAAAAAATTTCAACATCCCAGTTCCAGAAAACTCGTGGAAACACAAACCAAGGGCAATGATTGAAAATATGGACGTCATCCTCACGTACGACCTGATGATCCCATCAAGCGTGAACATAGAAAACAAAGCCTTGTGACTGGACATCATTCTCAGGAACAAAAAAGGAAAAGACAGCATTGCTGATTGCGACATCAGTACCGAGTGATTTTGGCTTAAATAATGTAGAAAAATCAAGAAAATGATCAAATACCAGGACCTCAAAAATGAGATCAAGTGATCTTGGGAGCTAAAGAGCATCGAAATAGCACCACCAGTGATCAATGGAGCAACAGTGGTAATAAAGAAGAACCTCACTGAGATTTTGAAACACATCCACGGGAATATTACCACAAACGAACTTCAATTTGAGGCAGTCCGGGGTTCAATGACTATCCTGAAAAGAGCCCTTGGAGGAAAACTCAGAACACAAAAGTTGAACGGCTCGGTCCATGAACTGTGATCCCTTACCGAAGGGAAGGTGGATACTTTAAGTCCTGGGAGGACTTTGTTTCATCTCCTCAAACCCACAAATGGACATAATAACCAATGACTGACACACACACACACACACACACACACACACACACACACACACACACACACACACACACACACACACACACACACACACACACACACACACACACACACACAATTTTTATGTCATTTTGAAACACTCGGTAATGTGCCAGAGTTATGATTGAAATTGTATGCTGCCCACCACTTAAGAAACTGTTCTTATACACTACCCCCCACTTTTCCTTTATTCTCATTCTTCAAAGCAAAAGGGCAAATTGTTTATATCATCATTACATATTTCTTTAGTGGAATATTGAACTCTTTATGCCATTTGTGACTTCACGGAAAGCACGAGCGAAATGATATGCACAAAAGATATGTGACTATGAGCTGGTCATGGCCAGTCACGATCGCCTATGCAACTCACAAAGCCGCAAGATGTGCGGAAAATATATGACAATAAACGACGTGAAACTAATGATCTTCCTGACGCATATATACACACTCTTAAAATTAAAGAATGACCTCGGACAAAGATCTTTTTACCTCTGCCACCGAAGGTGAAGGTTATGTTTTCATCCCCTTTCTGTCTGTTTGGTTTGTCTGTCTGTTTGTGTGCAGGATATCTCATAGAGTTGTGGATGGATCTGGATGAAATTTTGTGGACAGGTTCAGTGTGCGACGAGGACAAACTGATTAGATTTCGGTGAAGATCCGGATCCGACTACTATAATTTTAAAAGTGATTCTTCACCATTGCGGGATTGAGCCAAAAACAATATATAGCACGATGTCTCAAAAAGTTGTGGACGGATTCGGACGAAACTTGGTGGGCATGCGTGTGTAACATGGAAGAATTGATTCAATTTTGGTGAAGATCCATATCTGGATCTCATAATTTTTGAAGTGATTCGTCACCATTGAGAGATAGGGCTAAACTAATATATAGCACGATATCTCAAGAAGTTGTGGACGGATTCAGATGAAACTTGGTGGAGAGGTTAGGTGTGTGACCATGACGAATTGATTCGATTTTTTTGTGAAAATCCGAATCCAGATCTGGATGCGAGAATTATTTAATTTTTAAAGTGATTCGTCACCATTGAGAGATAGGACCAAAAGCAATATCGTGTTGTGGGGTCGGTGGCGAGGAACGGCCGCCAGCTGGAGCAGTAGAGCCGTCTCCCACCAAACACCCGGAATTTAGGTCGTGACTCTCGGACAACTCCGAAGGTCACGGGTCGTTTAAGGACCGTGCTCACCAATTCTCTGATGGCGTGGGGTAGGGTCAATAGCCAAATTTCAATATACCTAAGTACCCACGTTGTCAAATTACCGGGGAAGTCACACCCTCAACGGACTCTGTCGAACCGGGTTGCTCTAGCAACCTCGGTCCGGTGTAACCAAAGTCTGTCAGACTCAATGACAACTTACGGCACCGACGGCCTCACTATTTCTCAAGCCCGCACTGTGCTGGGTCAATGGAAGAAAACACGGGCAACGAACTGGAACATTTATCAATTGGGGGGGTTTATTTATAATGGGGGCAATAATTAATCGGGAAGGGAGACACAGAGCAGAGTTACAACTGAATAAAATGCAATGTACAATGAAAAGAAAACGCTTATACAATTCTACCTAACGGTCTGGCACCCCCCCCCCCCACACACACACACACACACACACACACACACACACACACACACACACACACACACACACACACACACACACACACACACACACACACACACACACACACACACACACACACAAACACACACACACACACACACACACACACACACACACACACACACACACACACACACACGAAATGGACCCCGTCGGATCTTTATTCGGTCCCTCAGCCCAGGAGGGAAATGCGAGCTGGGGACCAGGGTCTTGTCGGTACCTGGCCGCCTCGTGCGGTTCGGCCCCCGTGGTCTGAAGGAGCTTGGATGTCGAGCAGCCGAGACTCCAGACTCGGCGACCACCAAGACCAAGACCGCTTGAACCACGATCGCAGACAAAAAGCAATCACGATCACTCCTGTACTCTCACGCTCTTCCGAGAGCAAAATGGCCATGATCACTCACACTCTCCTCCTTTTTGGACAGGGCGAACACTTCATCTGGCTGGGGCGGAGCCGGCCCTGAGGAGCTGAGCCTCCTGATTGGACGGGGCGTCTCGGAGGCCTGCCCCCCCCCCCCCGAAGAGGCTCTGTAGTAGTTTTTGGCACTCTAGCCTCCCATTGGCCGGAGTGCCTCAGCCCTGCTCACCCTTCACCCATTGGCTGGAGGAAATCCTCCATGCCCTTCCTCAGAGCAGAGCCTCGATCTGATGCGATGGAGGCTCCGCCCACGCCTTCAGCCCAAACACGTGAGCAATGGAGTCAATGGTGCGAAGAAGTGAAGGGTTGATGTAAAAAAAAAAACCAACTATAAAGAAACTTCGCAGCGCACACATGTAATTCCCGTTAGACTTAGGGGATGGGACCCTGACTATAAACACATACTTATCGAAATAACTGAACTGCGGGGGCTGCTGTCTGTTTGTGTGCAAATGGCTTCCAGATTTGTAACAATAGTACTGTAGAGACATGACAGAAGTAAATAGACACCTTAAATTTCTTCATTTCATCTGTATAATGCAGTTTTACTCGGTGATTTGTACTAATATGGGACTATTTATTTGCAGAAACGAGTTCCTGGGTCTTGTCTGACAATTAACTATGCCTCGAACCCAGGGAACACACAAACTTTCCGGTTTTCAAAGAGGACGAATTGTTGGCCATTTGGAAGGTGGAGTCAGCCAGCATCAGATAGCTCAGAACCTTGGCATTCCGCTTTCTACAGTCAATCGGGTGATTGTGCAATTCACCAGCGAAGGCAAGGAATCCACAGCTTCCCGTTCTGGTTGATCTGGGCCCTCAGAAAGGTGTCTTCGAGCTACCATGCGGTTCATTGAGAGAACTCCCTGTTGCAAGGCAGCAGATGTTGCAGAGGAGGTCCAAGTTTGCTCAAGAACTGCTGCGCGGTACCTTCATCAACTGGGCTACTATGGGAGAGCAGCTCAGAGAAAACCTCTTCTTAGACCAGCCAACATTCAAAGGAGAAAGAAGTGGGCTGACGAGATGGCCAACAGACCCTTGCAGTTTTGGCAAACTGTCATTTTTTTCAGATGAGTCCCAATTTGCTCAATTTTCTGATAGTGGACGTGTATGGGACTGGAGACTTCCCAGTCAAGAGTCTTCTTTGAACCGATTGCAGCCAACTATCAAACATGGTGGTTTTTCAGTGATGGTGTGGGAAGCAATCTGGAGCACTGGTCAGTCAGAGCTTGTGGAGTGTGTTAGCAACATCAACACCACGACACATTTCTATCCTTGAGGATGGACTTATCCCCATCTTCTCCACTGGCCAAATGGTCAAAAACAACACTGTTGATGAAAGATGGAGCTCCATGCCACACTGCAAAAAAAGACCAAAGAATGGCAGGACAGAAATGGGATCAAACGGCTTTCATGGCCAAGTCAGTCTCTTGACATTAATCCCATTGAACACTGTGGGCCAGATTGGATCGAGTCGAGGAAACCAACATCATGGGCAGAATTGCTATCCTGTTTGTGTGAAGTCTGGGCAGAAATCCCACAAGAGAAAGTTTCAGAACTTGTTAGTTCTATGTCTGAAAGAGTAAAAGCGTTGAAATCTGCAAATGGCAAGTTTACTAAATGCTAATGTCTGTATTAAAATGAATCAAATGTTCAATAAATAGATTATTTTAAAATCATGGTATCTATCTATCATGGTATCTAAAATAACAAGAAAATTCTGTCTTGTCTGTATAGCATGATATTTAAAAAATTGTCATGGGCTCGATATGTTCTCGTGGTGAAGGCATTGCGTGGTGAAGGTATGCACTCCACCGAGTGCCCTTTTAGTATGACATGGGTTTAATCTCTGTTCACACACACACACATCGTTAAAAGTAAATAATGACCTCAGACAAATTTCGAATGACATGGATTTAATCTCTGCTTGAGAAAATGCCGCATGGCTATTTTAGTGATGCCGAAGTTAACAGACCACTGTCTCGATCGCTGAGGCTGATCTTCACAAGGCCGTAACACCGATCAGCATAAAATCTTAACTGTTGCTTTGGTAGTTTTACATTGAAGGGAACATGTATTGCGATTGTGAATATGACAGCTGAGTTGTCTATGCCTTCACATAGCAGTGACCATCGACATGGCAGCCGTAAGATTGAAATCTCTCTTTAAACCACCTCACCACCCAAAGTCCTCAACCACACATAGCACCCTCTTCTCCCTTTATTCCCGTTCTTCAAAGCAAAAGGGCAAATTGTTACATTGTTATTACCTCCGCCACCAAAGGTGAAGGAGGTTATGTTTTCATATATATATATATATATATATATATATATATATATATATATATATATATATATATATATATATATATATATATATATATATATATATATATATATATATATATATATATATATATATATATATATATATATATATATATATATATATATATATATCCCTCTCTCCCCTCGCAAAATCGAAGATTTTTCAAGTATATTGGTTAGTCTATTTTGTTTGTCTGTCTGTCTGTCTGTTTATCGCCTAAACTTCACAATTCTCAACCGGTCTTCACGAAACTTCATCACATGGTAGAATTTGTCATAAGCAAGAAGCCAATTGTTTTTGAGGTCAAAAGGTCAACATAGGTCAACAACATAGGTGTGATTTCTAAAATCCTCAAATTTCATCCGATTGACTTGAAATTTGAAGAGGATATATATTTCAGGTCACTGAATTCAACCTGTGAATTATTTTGAGGTCAACATAGACCAAAAGGTCAACATAGTTCCGAGGTCAACAACTAAGGTGGCATTTCTAAAATCCTCAATTTTCATCCCATTGAATTTAAATTTGAAGATGATTTGCATATCGGATCACTGAATTCAACTACCAATTATTTTTGAGGTCAAATTTGTTTTATGGATTTTGTAAGTGTCGTGCTCTGTACGACTTCTTGTTTGTTTGTCTGTCTGTTTATTGCCTGCAGATCACAGTTCTAAATCAATCGTCATGAAACTTTACCAAGTTGTACAGGTAGTCTCAACTAAGAAACCCATTGATTTTGAGGTCGAAGATCAAAAGGTCATCTTGAGGTCTAATTTCTAAAATCGTCATTTTTTCATCCGATTGACTTGAAATTTAAATAAGATTTGCATATTGTGTCACTGAATTGGGAAACGAACTATTTTTGAGGTCAAAATGTCAATACAAGATTAAACAAACTTCTAAAATCATCAATTTTCAACTGAAAAATTGTCAATTTACATCCTATCAATGTGAAAGTTGAGCAGGTTTTGCATAATCCATCACTGAATTGGAAAAGCAACTATAATTGAGGTCAAACGGTCAAAGGTCAACTCAAGGTCAAAATTCTAAAATCGTCAAATTCCCTCTGAAAAATCAAACCTGAAAATTAAGCAACAATTGCATAGCCCATTGCTGAATTTGGAAACCAACTAATTTTGAGGTCAAAAGGTCAAAGATCAACTCAAGGTCACACTTCTAAAATCAATTTCAATCTGAAAAATAATCAATTTTCATCCGATTGACCTGAGCTTTGATTAAGATTGTCAATTTTAATCTTAATAAAATGGAGAATTTGATGTATCTGTTGCAACCTTCAGAGAGGGGGTGGATTTTGCAAGTATCGTGCTCCGCACGACGTCTTTTTCTTGTTTTTTGTTTGTGAACAAAATATCTCAAAAAGTTGTGGACGGATTCGGATGAAACTTCGGGGGCAGGTCGGGAATGTAACAAGGAAAAATTGATTCGACGTTAGTGAAGATCCGAATCCGGATCCTAGAATTTTAAAAGTGATTCTTCACCATTGAGTGACGGGGCTAAAACGATATATAGCACAATATTTCAAAAAGTTATGGATGGAGTCGACAAACTTGGTGGGTGAGTTGATTAGGTGACAAGAACAAGCCAATTAAATTTTAGTTCAGGTCCAAATCCAGATCCAGCCTTTCAGTAGTATACAAAATATAAACTAATCAGCCTGGCGGAGGTACGCTCTCTTCCGAGTGCCCTTCTCGTTACATATTTGTTCATTACCTCAATTAAATAATGGAATGTTTTGCTCTTCATGCCATTAACTCTATTCACGAAAAGCGTGATCTAAACAGGAAGTGGATGTCCGATAAGTCATGGTTTATTTCAGTTGGTTGTTTGTCTTTCCGTGTAATTTTTTTTTAATAAGCGATTATGAGAAGCCCAATTGTGTTAATAAATGTGTGTTGATAAATTATCGTAAATTAATTATATTATTCGCGAAGCATCTTAAATATGCGTCGAAGTGACAATTATGGGTGGAATCGGGGCAGCTGTCCAACCAATTGGTAGGAAGGATTGTTACACATACACACAAGCATATGATTATACAAGATAACATCATTAAACATTTCAAAATCTTATTTAATATAAAAGAAAGTTCCCTTATTTGTGAAAAGTGTTGCTTTTGATCACTTTCAACTTGTGGGAATGCCTGTTATTGCAGGCAAAAGCACAGCAAAACACCATATTTTTCACTGAAACCAGTGCAGCTGACCAGCCTCTGGTGTATTCCAAGATGGTGGTCGCTGGTGCCACTCACCACTGTGGGGGAAAATTTTATATTAATGTATTTTAAATTGTAACAAATGGAGTTTCAGAAATGTAACTTTTATGCTGCAAATTGAATTGGCTGTCATTTCTGGCCAAAAGACTTTTGCCCTAAATGATAAGAAATGTGTTGTTCTGGAGCAGAGTGACCGAGCTGATAAATGAACCTTTGCTTAGAAAATGTATGAAGTGGCTTTTTGTCTAAAGGACACGTCTACAGTCTGGGTGAATATCCCCCAACCTCTTTCTCATGGAAGTATAAAATGTTTTGAAAGGCACATTGTTCTCAGTGCAAGCACGTGAGGAAGTATGGTTTCTCAGTGGCTTGTACTCCTTGGAACTGACCAAGTACCAAGTTAGTATAAAACTCTCTGATGTAATGTAGAAGTGAATTGAATCGGGTTGGTCTAACTGTTAACTAAAGTAAGAATAAATTAAATAGAACCAAATAATATTGCAACAAATGGGGATTCTTAAGTTCATTGTACAAGGGTGAGAAGTGTATGGTGTATAATTAGGAAATAAATTGTTTCACAAGGAAGGACTTGTGTGGACATCATTTTTATCAGTGTTGATAGGGTTTTTGTAGGATTTTATAATCAAATCGGACAAACGTTAAACTCTGTCTGAAGTCAAATAGGATTCCACAATCGGCCAGTTAGAATCCTTCAGGAGGACAACGATCACAACAAGGTGGGTTTAAAAAAAATCCACATCACCACCAACTGATTACTCTTGCGGGTTATGGATGAACAAGATTTGCATATTGCTCCAATTATAAATACAGCGCAGTGGGTCTAAGAAGTCTAGGGGATTCAAAGGGTTTGTAGGGGTTGAGAATGGTCTATAATGGTCTTTGGGGATGCTAAGGAGTTTAAAGAGCTAATTTTAAAGGGGTATTTTCCAGCAGTAGTTCAGGTCGAAAATGATTTAATGGTTCTCAAGGTCAAGGAGTCAAAGCAGTCTAAATGGTGTTAATGTCTTCCAGGGTCTGAAGAGATCAAAAGTATCTAAAGGGTTCTATTCAGTCAAGGGATTTAAGTGGTCTCAGGAGATCTAAAAGGTCCAAGAGGTCTAAAGGGTATGTTCCAATAGTAGTTACAGGTCTAATGGGGTCTTAAGGAGCTTATTGGTCTTTGGGGTCTATGGGTTATATTAGGTTCTTAACAGTTTCAAGGGGTTTTAATGATCTTCAGGTTCGAAAGTGTCTAATGCGGTTGAAGGGTTCTAAATGATCGATAGGGGTATGGAATGTCTTATGGGGTCTAAGGTTTTCGAACAGAGTTTATAGGGTCTTAAGGATCTTTTGGTCCTACCGATGTCAATAGGGTCTACTGGGTCTTAGGGTTCGAAAGGGCGTAACTAGGTCTATAGGTTTTAAGGGTTCTCACAGGGTGTGCAAAGTTTTATGGCTCTAAAGTGTCTAAAAATAAACAGTTGATTCCATTTGACTTCCGGTTCTGGGTTTGCAGCAATGGCAGGTTCTCTCAGGGGTCTCTGCCGACTTTAACTGTTTATTTTCTCACCTACATGTTTGTGTGTTCCGAGCTCGGTTTTGTTTCAAACATCGTGCTATTTTGTGAGTTTTTGTCGACCTTGTCTTAACGGGTTCCTTGAGGCCTACCCATCCTCCCACTCTATGTATACGATTGTTTTTATTTGTGTTCTCTCCCTATTACCTTCAATTCCTTTTTTCGCCACTTTCCCAACGCCCCCCCCCCAACCCTCCCAACTAAACACTGCTTCTTGTCTTAAATTTAAATGAAAAAACAACTGCCATACCCACGAGTCCCGATCCTCCTCCTCCTTTCTGCTGGCACACCATCTTTCTTTTACTTCAGCTGACCCTCTCTCACCATTACCTTCACGATTTCTTTCTACATCCTTCCATTCCCGAATCTTACCTAATCTTCAAAAAAATTTTTTTTTCCTTGTATCCTTTCTATCTGTACACCTGTAACCATGTGTCTCTCTCCACTCTTCCTGGTACTTTGCATCGATCCATCAGCATCACTCTGCGTTTACCGTTCCAAATTCACCATACACTTCCACAATTTTACTTCAACCTTCCATTTTCCGAATGTTATGCAATTCTTATTTTAAATAAATGAATAATTCACTTTGACTATCCCACAGCCACGTGCTTCTCCCGTAACCACGTGATCTGTTTCCACCCCGTGCGTTTACCAATCCAAATTCACCATTCACCTCACGATTTTTTTCTACAACCTTTCCATGACCTAATCTGATGAAAACTCTCAAAAAATAATTTTAATAAAAACGATCTCTTATAATGCTTCATCTTCCTCTTTCACACGTGTGGTTCTCATTACTGTATCATAATTCACGACTCTTTATTTCAACAGACTGCTCTCAATTCGACCTTTCCTTCATACCTTGCCGAAAAAAATCCAACTGTTACAACATTTCTTCTCTCCATTCTCTTAATTCGCCTTCATTGCATCCATCAAGAAATGTCCTTAATCGCATTTCTGACCAAAAAATTTAAAAATAAAAATAAAAAGTTTGCTATGAATGTTCGCTTTCCATCAACCATTCTTTTTTTCCAACTTCAGTGCCAATTCACCTCCCTCTCAAAGCAACCATCACACTCTTCTCCCTCCAAGCTTCCCTCTCACCTTTCTCCCTCAACTCTACCCACTCACCCCCCACCCCTCACATCCACAAAGCTGCCTCCTTCCCCTGCCCTCTCACCTCCATCTCATCACTTCACCTCCTCAAATCCACAACTGCCTTCTGCCCCCTCTCCCCCAACACCACAGAGCCTTTTTCTCATCCTCATCTGGCCCCCTCCCCTAGCTCTTCTGCCACCCCCCACACTCTTTCAACAACTCTCCTTACCTCCCCCACTCCTCACTTGTCCTACCCTCCCCTCCCATCCCCTCCACCCAAAGCCTCCTCCCTCCCTCTTCATTAACAGTGTGGACCTCAAATATCCAGGGCCTTCGCTCAAACCTTACAGATCTTTCCATACAAGTTGCCACCAACAAACCAGACATAATCTGCCGAACAGAAACTTTCCTCCCTCAAAACATCCCTAACTCCCAAGTATCTCTCTCTGGTTACTCCCTCTTCCGGTATGACAGATCAGAGCCTCATCCTGGTGAAGGAGTTGCTCTCTTCATCAAACTATATTCCTCACTCTCCATGCACTGCCCTCACTCCCCCACACCCCCAGGAATACCGCTGGCTGCGGCTTCCCCTCCACTCCCACCTCATGTTTATATGTGTCCTGTACCGTCCACCAAACAGTGATGACTCCATTTACACCTCACTATCCGAAAACATGGATCAACTTCTATCTTCTCATACAAACTCTCTCTTCCTCACATGTGGTGACTTCAATTGTCATGCCAGTTGGCTGGGTGTGGGTACCTCTCTCACCTGTCATGGCACTTTAGCGAAAGACTTCTGCGACTCATTGGGACTGACTCAATCGATCAATTTCCTGACTCAGATCTCAACCAATGGTACTCCATCTCTTCTGGATCTTATTTTGACAAATTTCCCTGAAAATATCTTTTCTTCCTTCGCTCCAATCGGTTCTTCTGACTACATGCTTGTCAAAGTGGACATCTCTCTGGCTGTTATCAGAGAACCACCTCAGCGCCGTCAAGTCTGGCATTTCACTCAAGCCGACTGGCAGAGTCTCCGAGCAGCCATCAAACTTCTAGACTGGTCTCCTATCGCTACTTTCTCCAACATAAACTCATCCTGAGAATTCTTTCAAAGAAACTTGCTCTCCCTCATGCACAGATTTATCCCCTCTCGTCTTCAGTTGTCCGACCCTTCCTCCCACCCATGGTTCACTGAAGCTTGTGGCAAGGCAGTTGTCCTGAAACAACGTGCCTTTGCCTCTGGAAAGGGTAATCTCGGTTCCTTCCATAAAGCTCAGAACAAGTATGTATCTACCCTCAGGAGAGCCAGAAAACATCTTTCGAAGCTCAAGTCTGAACTCTCAAACCTCTCTCCCTCCTCCAAATCCTGGTGGCATCTAATCAAATCTGTTTCGGGTGTATGTTCCCTCTCCATCCCCTCCCTTACCTCAAATGGCCACACAGCTGATACAGCATGTGAAAAGGCTAAATGCCTAAACTCCGTGTTTGCATCGAAATCTTGTGTCCGAAACCCATCGCTTTCTGTACCCACCTTACCCAGTCGCACCCAACTGTCCCTGGACTCTGTGTCCTTTTCTTCTGACAAAGTGGAAATTTTGCTGTCAAACCTAAACTCAGATTCTGCAACCGGTCCAGAACGCATCAGCCCACGTGTCCTAAAAACCTGCTCCTATGCTCTTGCTCACCCTCTCTCTCTTCTATTCACCATCTCATTTGCTCAAGGTCATCTGCCATCTGCTTGGAAATCAGCAAACATCACTGCCCTGCACAACAAAAAAAAAAGGTGCAAAAACAGATCCCTGCAACTACAGACCAGTCAGCCATCTCCCAATCATCAGCAAGGTTGTGGAATCCATCATCGCTTCAGACATTAAATCCTTCCTCTTCTCCAATGACTTGATTTCCGATCATCAATTTGGTTTCAGACCAGGTCACTCGACCCTGGATATGCTGCATCTGCTCTCCCATCAATGGATGGAGGTCCTCAATGCCAGACAGGAAATCCGAGCCGTATCGAGACATATCGCGTGCTTGTGACACAGTCTGGCACCCTGCCCACCAAACTCTCTTCCTGTAGTATCCAAGACCATCTCCACTCATGGCTCGCAGACTTCCTCTCCTGTTGCAGCCAACGGGTGGCCTTAAATGGAGTTCTTTCATCCCCTCTTCCTGTCCAGGCTGGAGTTCCCCTCAACGCAGCGTTCTGGGCCCTGTTCTTTTTCTGGTTTTCAATGATCTCTCCGACTCTCTGGAAAATCATCTCTTTGCTGATGACTCCACCCTCTGCCGCACCATCAGTCGTCCCTCAGACCGGCAAGCAGCAGCTTTTTCGCTCTGCAGATCTGGGTAAAATCACAAACTGGTCCAACACGTGGAACATGTGGTGAATGAATCTCATGGGGTCTGTTTCTAAAATCTAAAAGTTTCTAAAAAAAAAAAAAGATTCTAAAAAAAATCGAGACTATCTAAAAGGTCTAAAGTATCGACATAGGGTGAAGGGGTCAAAAGGGTCCAAGGGGGGAATAAAGGGTCTAAAAGGTCCATTTCAATAGTCCCTAATTGAGAAAGACAAAGAGGGGTGAAACACAGCCATTGAGTTTCGAGGAAGTGCCAAGTGTTCTCCCTCACGGACATATCCACACGTGGGAGTGGCAGTTCCATTCAGAGCATTAGACCTTTTTTTAAAAAATAAATAAAAGAATTAACTTTTTGGTCTATTGATATTTTTAATCAGCTCAGTTTCTCACACCTGGAACCAAATCAAGAACTTTGGTTAAATGGAAAGACAGTATCACAAGCAAGGTCAGTGTTTGTGTAGTCCGGTTTAAATGTACATATTCCAACGTGATTATACTTAAAATGGAAGGAAGGAAAATTCCATTTCAATGTTTTGCTAAATGCTTAAACAGTTCCCCACAACATTGAAACTAGAACAGCACTCAGTAGAATACACACTTCTGCCAGGCTGAACAGTTTACATTTTGTTTCATTGATAGGCCAGATCCAGATCTTCACCCAAATTGAATAAATTCCACCTCATCACACAATGGACCTGTCCCAGTCTCGTCAGAATCCATCCATAACTTTGAGATACCCTACTCAGACAAAGAGGGGTGAAAAGGACCTCTGGTGGCAGAGGTAACTATGACCCCAAAGTTGATGAGTTGGAGACTATCATGAATAGTTTGGCAACCATTGTACAAGCTTCTTGGGCCAAATGGTCTTTGTGTGGAAGTTCCTTGGAAGGGGTCATCTGTACAAATGTCAGTGAGTCTTCTCCGTAACTCCAAAAGCAAGAAACTTCGCAGCCTGAAAACCAAGATCCAGGCTTTCAATGGCATCTTGGATGCTGCTGTCCCATCTGTGCATGTTTGTGGTGAGGATGTTGAGGTCGTGGAGAGATTCACTTACCTTGGCATTGATATTCATGTCTCTGCTGGCTGTGAGTCAGAGGTCAATAGACGTCTGGGTCGGGCCTGGGGAGTCATGGATTCGCTGGATAATGGGGTGTGGCACTGCCGGTACCTGTGCGGGAGGACGAAAGTCCGAGTCTTCAGGTCCTTGGTACTTCCAGTCTTGCTCTATGGATGCGAGACTTGGACTCTGACCAAGGATCTGAGACGGAGACTTAATTCCTTTGGTACCAGGTCTCTGCGGAGAATCCTTGGCTATCGTTGGTCGGACTTTGTGTCCAACGAGCGGTTGCTGAGATACTCAAATGAGATTTGTTGCCTGCATCGTCCGTGAGCGTCAGCTGCGGCTGCGGCTGTATGGACATGTGGCTCGTTTTCCTGATGCTGATCCTGCTCACCAGATTCTCTCAGCGAGGGAGTCTCGTGAGTGGAGGAGGCCAATGGGCGACCACGTGCCTCGTGGTTGCAGCAGGTTGATTGGCATCTCAAGGAGATGGGCCAGGCATCTGCCTGGGGGATGGCCAGATGGCAGCCCCTGGAGTACCGGCGGAAAGTGGACACAGCGATGCGCTGCTCTGGCCCATGCTCCCATACTGGACCTGAAATTTGGCATGCATACAAAGAAAACTCCAAGGAAGTGCAAGAGTGAAAATTGGGTGTGAGTTAATTAAAACACCCCCCTTTGAAGATAATGAACATTATTTAATTATATCCTTCATCAGACGATCCTTGCCCCCCCCCCCCCCCACTCGCTCTCTGTGATCTAAAGCCAACATGTTTTTTGGCCTGCTCAACCCAGTCTAGACTTGGAACAGACCGCAAAGATTTCTGAACGATAAAGTTCCCCACCCCCCATTAAAAATTTTTTATGTTTGCTCGGACCATGAACCGATGTACTTCGTGATACGTACACACATGAGCAGGCAACATGGGAGATCATCTGCAATTAAACTTTGCAGTTTCCAGTGTTGTTCTGTGTTAAACAGCAACTCTTGTAGATAAAAGGCATTTGAACAAATTCAATTTCTTTACCTGCTGTGGGCACAGTGAAGATTGGTTTTGAAGTTAAAGAGCAGGTTTTGGGTCGCTGATGACCGCGTGATTCGAAGGTTGTAAGCACATTAATAATCGTTGGGAATTTATTTTCTTACATTTGAAACTCAAAATATGTTAAAATTAACTTTTAAGTCAAAACTTTTGTCAGTGATCGAAAAACAGTCCGGAAGTTACCGAAGATGCGATGACGTCACGTTCTCCGAAAACTTTGTGAACATTCGGAAACAGCGTGTAAACAATGGTGAGATGCGAATCAGAGAGTGATTTCAGCGACGATGAAATTGAGTGTTTTCATTCCGATATTGCCGAGGACGAGTCGGAGGATGATGGGAATTTATACTATGGAGTTTCTGGCCCTGAGCCATATAAATTTGAGCCACTTGCAAGTGCCAGAAAACGGCCTATTTCATGTACAAGTGGCAGGACTGACTGCCTGGCGGTTCATACTGACAGACTCCACCAGACAGATTGGTTTGTAGATTTTCATTTTCTTGTTCAATGCATGAAATGTAGTTTGATTCGTCTGTGACTTGATTTTTTTTTTTTAATCCTCCAGTAGCCTTGTGTTGGCTCAGTGGTTGGAATGGTGGCTTGGGATCCAAGTGGTCCTGAGTTCAAGCCCCGTCAGCCACTGAATTAATACACCAGGGGGTTGACTCAGCCTGTCATCCTTCTGAGGTTGGTGAAATGAGTACCAGTTCCAGTGTGTGTACTGGTAGAGGGGCACTGCATCAGTGACACAGTTGCACTTCAAGAAATGGCACCCTGGCAGCTACCCTGGCTTAGCTACCCTGCTGCCCTGGCTGAGCAACCTTAGCTACCCTGGCAGCCAAGCTGCCATATGACCACCACCAACCCTCTTGTCACTCAAGAGTCAGAAATAGAATGAATCAATAATGGACCCAAATATATTATACACCGTGGCCTTGGCGTTGAAGTCTTTCTGACAGCTGAGTTTGACCCCAGCAAAAGTGAACAGTTAGAACAAACCCCAACTTTCAAGAGACTGTTGTGGCATATCTATAATTCCAGCAATCTGACTGAGTGTGTCTGTGACCGCTGTTTCTTGACAACCACTTGTCTGATCTAATTGAAACTTACCAGGTATATTGCTGGGCCCTGTGGATGTGCCTTTAAGGTTTCAGATATGATATTAATCAGACAAGTGCTTCCCAAGTTATGGCCATTTATTTACCAACCAATGACAGGACACGTTGCTGTGTAGGTGTGGCTGATGGGGAAGAGGAAGAGATTCTCAGCCACGTTCCCCATTACGGGTCACACCGCATGGACTTCCAGATAGTGTATTCTAATGCGCATTTATAGATAAACACAATGCCCCAATCCAGGAACAGATTGTTTTTTTGAAAGTGTTTTTTTTTTTCTTTTCTCTTTGTGTTTTTCCTTGCAATGACATTGTGAAAAGGCAAAATACATTGGTGCTAATTGGCCATTAAAACGAAATTGCGAATAATCGTAGGTGATAGTGTGAGAAGGATAAATGGTGGGCACAGCATCACGCTTGTCTCACTTGAGCAGTTGTTTTGAAACCGAGCTCTCATTCTGTTGCCATCGTAATCCTCGGCTGCGAAATGGCCACCACAAATAAGTCAATCCAAAGGGTCCTCTTTACCAGTTTTCTTTGTGGGAAAATTTGCTCATTGTGTTTGTACAAATCTTAGCCACTGCCAGCAAAAGTTTGATTCCTTCAGGAATCGGTGGGAGCGATTACCCATTTTCACAAAACACGACACATGTACGAGGCCTGATGTACAAATAACTTTGTTCTACAATAATTCAAAATAAAAAAGGATGATGTAGACAGTTGCAAGCTCAAAAAAGCAAAAGAACAGCCCGCTGAACTGGACACTTCAATGAGCGTCCGCTTTGTTTGAGAACGTGACGTCACCATCCATATATGGGCACATGGCTGTTTTTTTTTTTTTTTTTTTTCCAACAGCCTCAAGAAATAACTTGAGTTAAATTTCATTAATTTTCCCAATGGTTTGCATCGAACTATTTAATGCACATATTAATATCGATAAATTTTCAGAACATGTTTGGTGACCCACAACCTGCTCTTTAAAGGGATCTGATGTGGTTTCAGCCACAGTCTGGCCAGCCGTTCAACCTTTTCATTGGAGTGCTTGAAGCACTTGCCAAGCATCCTTCAGGTCGATTGTGGTACAGTTCATGTCCTGATCAGAATGTAGTGTCAGCAGTTGCTAAAAGGTAGAGGTACACGATTCAAAGTTTAAAAGGAAAAATATTTGATAACACCATTCACAATCAGAGCAAGAAATTTTTATTTTCAAACAAACCAGGAAATTCAATCCATTCAATGTGAAGCAACAAACAAAAATGAGAAATAACCTGTGTGCTTCAACTCATTTGCTTCATTTATCCACAGCCTCTGCTTTACAGATGTCACCACCACGATTCCGATCGTGATCCTGGTTCAACGGAGTTTTCTGCATGACGGAGTCGAACCCCGTTTTGAAAGATTCGAGCACGCTGGTTAAACGGATACGACCGCTCTCTGCAACACGTTGGATCCCGACAGAACTCTTCCTGAACACCTCTCGCCCGGCCTTGGTCGACACAGCATGGAGTCGACGGTAAAAGTCGAGCGACGAGGAGCTCAGTACGACAACCTTTTCTTCATGACCTTCACCTTCAAGACGCACAGGTATTAGTTTCTCAAAGTACAAAAACAGCATCACTTCCCAAATCCCCACAGCACTGACACACCTGGCTCATCTTTTGGCAGGTATCGGTCCACCTGAGAAAGCATAGACTCTGCACCAGACATGACCACCTGTCCAAACTTGGTTTTCAGGAGCAAGTCTGTTCCGTCCAACACGGCCTGCTTGGCTCTCTCCAAACCCACTCTGACCTGGGACTTAGACCAATCCAGAAGGACCCCCATTTGTTTTTGGACATTTTGCAAGTTCTTCTTCACATCATTAAGAACCTGCAGACAAGGCAACATCCAATCACATTACAGCAGGCCTGTTTATGAAGGCAGTTGTACAAGCATTAGAAGATGCATTTCTCAAGTTCCAAAGACAGGTGTCTTCACACTAAATTCAAGGTGAACAACCAACCCCTGTTCTCTTTAGAAGATACCTTACCCCTTTATCTCACCTAAATAGTGACTCCCCCAGTATCTTGGCGGTGTCATTATGAAGGGCTGAACCATTTAAAGCCTTTTACAGGTATTTGAAAGCAAAGTCTAAGGCAGTGATGGAAGTTGAACAGCTTGAAGGGTACACCAACTCTTACAGTCCTGGTTTAGGGGGTAAAATGGGGTTAATTAGAATAGTTATTTATTGGTGCAAGTGCATGTTGGAATTCGTTTGTGTAGTGTTGTAATTGCTGCAACTAACGGGTTAATGTTTAGGTCGCTGCCTTCCCACCTAAATGCATTTCAAATGCTCCACCCCCCACCCTCCGCCTCTCAACACTGCAAATCCCTGGGTAGATGTGTATTTTTTCCCCACTCTGCTCACTGCATGGCAAACTGAAGGGGAAAAAAAAAAAAAAACACCCTCCCCTACTCCCACCCATCAGCACAGATGTGTCACATGATGTTGGTAGACTCCAAGGGTGTCACATGATGATCTGCACATCATGTGCAAGCTGGGAGTATAAAAGGCAAGGCAATGCGTTCAAGTGGTTGACGTTCGCAAGCTCACCGTGTGGTTCATGGTCTGAGATCCTTGTGGACTGAGATTCCTGTTCCCGGTGTGCGGAGACATGTGGTGCCCAAGCCTGAAGACAGAGCTGTACGATCTAGCTACCCCACAGTCCTGCAGCATAGTCTGATATTTCAGATAAATTGTTCAAATTTGCATAAAAAGCACCAAAATTGGTACACATTTAGAATAATGTATTCTGAACAATTCTAGATATGGAGCCACCCGAGATTGTGCCTTGGTCAGCTTCGGCGACCATTTTCCAAAATGGCCACCATTCTACTTTAGCAAAATTGGCTATATGCTCTTTTTTATTGTATTGGTGGTAGATACAAGGAAAGTAAAATTCAGCAAATTAACCATGAAAAGGTGTATTCAAATATTATGAGCCAGTATTTTTGGTAAAAAAGCCATCATTTGATTTGTAAATTACTGCTCCTGAAAAGTACCTATTATTGCCTGGAGAAAGAGTCAAATGATATTAATCACATTCAATGGGTTTGGAATCAACAAAAATTGCATTATAGATTACATACTTTACATACAGCTGATTACATACAGGACCAAGACCTGCCCCCAGACATAGCCACCCTGGAAGACTGATCTGTTCACATGCTGTTCCAAAGCATCGTAGGTAGGTGGGATGCGCTGGACGGAGTTCCTCTGGCCTCGTTGACGTCCGTATATGGACTGGTGCGGTCATAGAGCACCACAAACCTTTCAATGCAGTGCATAGTGTCATCCTGGATGTTGAGTGGCGTGGTGGTCAGGGTCACAAGAGAATCTGTCAGTTCTGGAAACAATTTCCATGTGGCCCAGGCAGATTTCTTCCCATGCCCCACGAATGCTGATATCGTGTCACATCCGGTCATGACGTGGACGACAGGGAGGGCACGTGCCTTCTGTGGACCGAGGGAGGCAGCTATTTCATGGGCAGGGATGTAGCGGTAGTTCTTGCCCATCCCAAAGGCAATCCAGAGTTCATCCATGCATGGTAGTGCCTGGGCTACCATCACCGCCAAGATGACGACATCGGTGTCTATGGTTCAAACTTGAATCCGACGGTGGTCATGTTCTGCAGCATGATGTGAGTATCGGCCTCTTCTTGACCACATGGAGCCAGAGAGCTTTCATCTTCCTGCCTTGGAAGGCCGATGACTGCTTCACCATCAGTGACTACCAGCTCCTTTGCCTCGTCATGGAAGGACTGCACTAGCACATCGGACAGGAAGGTGAAGAGCTCCACCTTGTTTGTGTCGACACGTAGGAAACTCTGCCAGTTTCCTGGTATGGCTGCGGTGCTCACCACGCGCCATCGCACCCCTTTTCCTCGTTTCTCCCTTGTCGCCGTCTTCAAGGAGCCATCTTTGTAGCTATCCCAAACGAGGTAGAGACGTGAAGCACGACGCAGCTGCCCCTCGACGCATGGGATGAAGAATTGGTGGGCATATTCTTCAAATGTCTTGGCAGTGCCAGGCTTCAACATCTGCACGATGACTGCGCCATCAAGGACAACAGAAGTGACAGCAGGTGCATCAGACTGAGCTTCAGCAACGCCTTCAAGGCACACCAGCAAGTCGCTTTTGCTACCCAGGTGTAGCTTAGCTGCATCAGATAACGTGGGAGGGCATGCTCGATTTTCATGACGGAAGAACTCGTCCAGGTAGCCGATGTAGAGCCTTGCAAATAAGGCCACATCATTCTTCACAGGTGCTTCCTTGCCTTTGGGTGCTTTTGGTCTGTCTGTTCAAAGAGGGAGAGTTTGTTCCTATTTATAGGTTCGTCAATAGTCTTGGTTCTGTCGATGAGGCAATCCTTTGAGTATCACCTCTGAGAAACCTACAAAGAACAACAATGACAGATATCCCATGTTGTTAAAGTAGAATGGTAGCCATTTTGGAAAATGGCCGCCAAAAGCTGACCAAGGCAAAATCTCGAGTGGCTCCATATCCAGAATACATTAGTCAACATATGTACCAATTTTGGTGCTTTTATGAAAAGTCGAACAATTGGTTCGCTATGCTGCAGTACTAACATTACAACGTGCTGGTACCATTTTTGCACTGAGACAGTGAGCAAGCAGGGCTCATGCCACGAGTTAGTTCAGTCATTCGCCTGCTGAGTCTTGTGTGGTCCCCAAGTTAATGTGATTGGTTTAGTAATTAAAGCTGAGGACTTATTTATTACTCACTAGCAAATACAACCTGTCACTTTGCTGATGGAAATATTGTGAGGGGAGGGGGGAGAAAAGTAGCAACACCTCACCAAACATTGCTATACATTCTGGGAGGGAAGGTGGCAGTGAGTAGTATGGATTGGGGGGGGGGTATGGAGAGTAGGATGCGATAAGCATGAGGGAAGGGGTTCTCATCTTGTATTTGGTAGTGGGACCTGTGAAGAAGAGGGAGGGGGGGGTAGCACAGGATTGAACAAAATGGGGTGTTAAAAGAGCATGTTGATAGTGCCCAGAGAGGTTTGGGGGGGGAGGGGGAAGGGTGAGAGGGTGAGATGAGGTAAGCAAGAGGAAAGCAAGAGGAAAGGAATGGATGGTAAAACGTACCCAAACAGCAACATTTTCTTTTTAACCACCAGGTTTGACATAAAACCAGGCTGGAGCATTTAAAACCCACTACTTGGCAAACACCTGCCTGTACCTCTCCAGTCAACTCACTGCGAATCAGATTTGTACATTCTACACTGGGGAAGCAGTTTTAAATTCAAAACAAAAAACTTGGTCCTTAAGAGGGGGAGGCGTGATGACCAGTTTAACGGCCATCCGAGAGATGCCACGCATTGAATCAACCTACCTGTAAAACACTGGGGTGACAGTTTATGGCTGCATCAGGATTCAAACCCAGACTAGACAACTTGGAGCAGTGGTGTGTACCTCCATTAATCTTTTACAAAGAAATCACTTCACACAAAAAAGGTGGGGAGGAGAAAAAGGAAAAGAAATAAATAAAAATTACCCCGGTTGGGGGTGACGGTCATCTCTGATAGGCTTAGAATGGCTTCGATGTCGTCTCGTCTTTCGGTTCAACGTACAGACGAAAGCCCGTGAGTAAAAAGGATAGAAAACCTCAGAAATCAAACTACAATTCTGAGTTATCCGGAGATAGATTTTGAAAATGGTTGATTTGAAACATTTATGATCAATGCGTCTTCAAAAGGTCGGGCAAAATTTTTTTGACCACATCACAGACGATTTTTCCAACTTTGAAGACACGTGACTCAATAACCAGGACGAATTTTTAAAAACCGGCCCGAACAAATTTAGATATTGTTCCATATTATCAGAATCCGAAGATCGGATCACAAACGGCGGAGGAGATAGATTTCGAAAATGGGCGATTTCGCAACTTTGGAGTGACCTTGACCTTCAATCGTGTCAAACGTCAGTCGTGCATCTCTCAGACATCTACCCACATACCAAGTTTCATCAAGATCAGGCGAATTTTTTTTGACCATATCACAGACAATTTTAACAACTTTGAAGACACGTGACTCGATAAACAGGACGAATTTCAAAAAACCGGCCCAAACAAATTTCGATATTGTTCCATATTATCAGAATCTGAAAGAATTTCGAAGATCGGATCATAAACGGCGGAGATAGATTTTGAAAATAGACGATTTCGCAACTTTGGAGTGACCTTGAGCTTCAATAAGGTCAAAGGTCATACAGTCATGCATCCCTCATCAACATCTACCCACATACCAAATAGAGAAAAATCAGAAGAAAAAAAAAAAATGGGGACGGACGGACATCGAGACTGGTTTTATTACGTCATTTCTAACGAGATGACCTAAAAAAAAAGGCTACCTGCAGAGCCAGCAAGGTGTTCGGGTCAGACAGGTTTGCCCTGCCAACAGGCCACTGGTAAGCAAGGGGGAGGGGGGTGGCACATATGACCTTGAGGTGATAAAAGGGTGGAGCACCCACAGAAGCGGAGGAGTCACCTGGAGTCCAGAAAGGATACTGAACCTCACCTGCTCACTGAGCTCGAGCCATTGCCTCTCCCATCCTCCAGCCTGAACATGGGACTTAGTGCCAGGACAGCAGCTCTGCCACGGACTAATTTGCCAACAAACTATTGCAGGACTGTCAACATTTATCTTGTGGATTCTGTCTTTCGTAATGTGCTCGTCGGACCCCCAAGGATCTCCAGTCATTGGTATTGTGGACAAGGTTGTTGGTTAGGCCATTTGTTTAAGCGCTTTGGAATTCCATTCCCGACATGACAAATCAAACATTACTGGTCTGGGGTGAATTCAGGTCATGGAACCTCATTTGGAAATAAAGAAAGCCCGTTGAAGGTTAATTGGCAAAGATCAACATCGCATATAAAGATCGCAACACGTCTGACATCATTCAGCCTAATCAGACGTTTGGTTCCTAATTATCAGAACTCAGCTGATTAGACACATGATCCGGTTGGGGGGGGGGGAGGGAGGAGGAGGGGTGGTCATCAAATCGGTTGACCATCAGTCTCAGACGAGACTCACCGGAATCGTGCACAAATCACATGACCAACAATAATTTGGTTTCACTGCATGTGCGGTCGTGTTCTTTTCTCCCCACAGAGTTCATAAATTCCTTGTTAATGAGAACCTATTTCTTGGTCATCAGTGAATGGAAACCCAACAAGCGCATAGAAAATTGGAAGCACCTTTGTTGGACTGTTTGGGGGAAGAAGAAAAAATAATAAATAAATAAATAAAAAAATCACAATTAAAACAGTTACCTGGAACAGTTTGCTTGGCCATTTGACAGACATTATCATGGTCATGCAGTTAACCCACCAACTCGCACAGAAAATTAATGGGTGGAATCGGAGACCTTCTGGGCTCCTACCCACCTGGTAATGCGACCAGTCACCGAAACAATTAAAACAAGATGAAGACAATGTTACTGTCATCGTGAACAAGCAGCACTACAGGAATATTTTTTAAATAGTTCATCCATACCTTGTTGGCAGGTTGGTGCAAGATCGGTACCTTCTCTTCCACGAGATCGAGACCCCGGCACACGAGCTCGTCGACAAACTTAACTGGAGAAAAGATTGTAGGAATCTCAGAAAGATCACAGATATAGATAAATCACTCGAAGGGGACAATTTCAAAAACTACCCAAACTACCTCAAGCCTTCACCAGAATAGATCACAAAACAAGTTCAGACATCATGTCCGATGTGCACAGAATCACTCACTCTGTGGATGAAGAATCCTGGCGATTGGTTGGATCCCACTGGAGACGATCACAGTTACTCCCGTGACACCCTGTTCCACCATATTACCCAGAGAGAGAAGAACAGGCCGAGACTCCTTCCCTCTCTTGTAGACCTGAACAAACTCGTCCATGGCAGAACTGAACAATGGGAGTGAATACAATCTCTGCACCACATTCTGTGGACAAGAACAAAGTTTAAACAAGTGAGCACAATATATGCCTGAACAAGGTGTATATACAGAATTGTGCTACTACATGGAAGACAGCATCCTGGTTGCCATGGCAACCACTTCAGATGACGAACGTATGTCATGACACAGTCTCCACATTCTGTACCTATGTACCAAATATGAAACGTGAAAGTTGAAAACTTTGGGAGTTAGAGTGTGGACAGGAACAGACGGACAGACGACCAGCATCACATAATACGTCCCGATTATATATGTATAATCGGGCGTATAAAAACACCTCACCGACACGTTATTAACAAGAATGAGTGAACACTTTCTGGATTCAGACGAAAGTCCTCCACCATGTAGCAAAATTTCATGGAGCTGCCTCCTCCAACAACAACAAAAAATAATTATGCGAGAACAATCATTTTACACAGCCTCATACGAGTGACCCTTCCACCGACAGGAGTCCGTTAAATGGGGTTAGGAATGGTATAGGAAGCTGAAATTTAGCATGCCATTTCTAACATACATGTAGTACATTGTGTGCAAAGCACAAGCCTCTAAGTGATGAAGTTTCAAAATGGGCTTCCGGCATGGATGTGCAAAAATGATGGTATTCAGACCCCTAAAATGGACACATTTTCCCTCATATCTTGACCAATATAGTAGCTACAAGAACGAGTGAGCACGTTCCAGATTCAGAAGGAGGTCCTCTTTCATGTGTTACAATTTCATGGAGCTGCCTCTTAAAATAAAAACATTATGCGGGAAAAAAAAAAAAATCAATCATTTTACACAGCCCGTCATACGAGTGATTTTTCCACTTACAGGAGCCTGTTAGATGGCCTGAGGAAGCTGAAATCTTGCGTGTAAGTCCTAATGGATGGGGTAGTTCAGAATGTGTGAAAACCTTAACGATTGGTCTTTTAATTTTGAAATGAGCTTCTGGCATGGATGTGCAAAAATGATGCTATTCAGACCCCTAAAACAGACGACACATCTTCCCTCATATCTTGACCAATATAGTAGCTGCAAGAATGTGTGAACACTTTCTATATTCAGAAGGAAGTCCTCTATCATTTGTTAAAATTTCATGGAGCTGCCTCTTAAAATAAAACAAGGTATATACAGAATTTTGCTAAGACATGGAAAACAGCATCCTGGTTGCCATGGCAACCGCATGTCACGACACCGTCTCCAGTCTGTACCTATGTACCAAATATGAAACGTGAAAGTTGAAAACTTTGGGAGTTAGTGTGGACAGGAACAGACGACCGGTATCGCAGAATAAAAATTAAAAAACGAGGACGTGTCATGTTCTGAAACAAGAGGTTCTCATTCGAAGAGCTGATGCCGAGTGTCAGAATTGAAATTACAAACAAACCTTCTCAATCTATGTTAAACTAGAGGGGGAGCACTCGGTTGAGTGCAAAACCTCCACCGCCAATACTGCTGGGTCACTCAAGTGACCCTGATATCCCATTCATTGTAGGTCAAAACGGATCAGACTCCACTGAACCACGATTGAATAAACTAAACTAGATCGACGTACATGTAGAAATTCCAAAAAAAATAAAATCGAAATTTTTTTGGAAAAAAAAAAAAAAAAGCAAAATCGTTTTTTTTTTTCCCCCCCAACTATTTTTTTTGGGGGGGGAGGGGGTTGGAAATCACGTAAAACATGTAGAAATGCAAAAAAAAAATTCAAATATTTTTTGAAAAAAAAGTTGCAAAATTGTTTTTTTTCCTCCAACAAACTTTTTTTTTGGTTGGAAATCACTTAAAACGTGTAGAAATGCAAAAACAAAAACTCAAATATTTTTTCGAAATGGCCGCCATATTGGACTTTGGACCAAGTCCAAAGTCTCATGGCATGATCCTTGGACCATACCTAACCCCCCACCAAGTTTCAAATTCCATAATACTGTTCACAAAGTCATAGACTGGTACTTACGAAATCAGCAACTTGACCTCTGACCTTGTCTAACAAAATCTGTCTCTGGAGAAGGTAGCGACACAAACCAGAAGTTTCTACGATGATTCTGTACTAAACCATCAAAAATCGAATGTTTTGGATGTTTGACCTCACTGTGACCTTGACCTTTGACCGATTTTGACCAAAATCTAATCAGCACTAGCCACCACCCTCCTGAATCACATGGTGTAATTTGACATTGGTAGCTTGTTCCGTTCGAGTTATCGTGCCTACAAACAAACAGAGGACAGAAGTCATCAATATACTTACAAAATCTTTAGATTTCGTAACAAACAAACAGAGAGGGGTGAAAACAGTAACCTCCGTCCATCTTCGATGGCAGAGGTTAACTGGAAGGGAACTCTGTAGAGTGCATACCTCCACCAGGCTGAACAGTTTACCTTGTATCTCACCAATAGGCCAGGTGTCTGGACCCAGACCTGAACCAAAATCTAATTGGCTTGTTCTTGTCAACTCATCCACAAACTTTTTGAGATATCATGTTATGTCATTTTTGGCCCTATCTCTCAATGGTGAAGAATCACTTTTTAAAAAGTTCTAGTTGTCAGATCCGGATCTTCAGCAAAACCGAATCGGTTTGTCCTCGTCACACACCCAACCTGTCCACAAAGTTCACATCCGGATCCGTCCACAACCTTTTGATATATCCTGCACACAGACAGAGAGGGGCGAAACCATAACCTCATCACCTTCGGGATCCCAGTGGGGTTTGAACCATCGACCTCCTAAGTTCAGAACAGACACAAACCATTACACCAAACAAATATATGGCGATTCAAACAGAGAACGTCAGCATCAACAGGGAAGTGCTTCGATGGGAATAAAATGAGTGAACAAATCACAAGAACTTTAGGGTGCAATACATACAGGAAGAACCCATTGTCCATTCCATCCAAACTCATCACTCATCCATCCAAAACCCACGAATCATATTTAAATCCCCGGGGATTTGCTCCAGTTATCCCAACCAATCAGATTCGAACTCGATCCACCAGGTGCAGATGAAGAACCAACGAACCCACCTTGGTACCGACGGTCTGAACCTCCATGGCCATGACGTTCAAACCGAGAACCGTTTAACGGGGAGAGAAACGGGGAGGATTACCTGGACCGACAAGGGTTAAATCAAGGTGAGAACCACCAGGTGGGGACCGGGAACCTGAACCACGGGACAGAGAAGGAAAGGACAAAACGAACGGATTTATTTACCTTTTTATACAAAAACACGAACACCTGCTCCTCTGACGTCACACCGGTGCACACTTCCAATCAAACATTTTTATTCCTCTCCGAGGATTTATTGAAACAATGATATTTACACAAACATGGAACATTCTAGATGTTTCCACGTGACTCCCTTTATGTGTTTTCTTTAAATCTTATAATCATAAACATGTTCATGAAAACCCGCACATGGCAGGTGGTCATTTGGCCCGCTATACCTGTACCAGCACATAGCAAGTGGTCACTTGGCCCGTTATACCTGTACCAGCACATGACAAGTGGTCATTTGGCCCGCTATACCTGTACCAGCACAAGGCAAGTGGTCATTTGGCCCGCTATACCTGTACCAGCACATAGCAAGTGGTCACTTGGCCCGTTATACCTGTACCAGCACATGGCAAGTGGTCATTTGGCCCACTATACCTGTACCAGCACATGACAAGTGGTCATTTGGCCCGCTATACCTGTACCAGCACAAGGCAAGTGGTCATTTGGCCCGCTATACCTGTACCAGCACATGGCAAGTGGTCATTTGGCCCGCTATACCTGTACCAGCACATAGCAAGTGGTCACTTGGCCCGTTATACCTGTACCAGCACATGGCAAGTGGTCATTTGGCCCACTATACCTGTACCAGCACATGACAAGTGGTCATTTGGCCCGCTATACCTGTACCAGCACATAGCAAGTGATCACTTGGCCCGTTATACCTGTACCAGCACATGGCAAGTGGTCATTTGGCCCACTATACCTGTACCAGCACACGGCAGGTGGTCATTTGTCTCACTGTCTCACTGCTACCCAGGTGTGTTACAATTTTGTGGTTCGAGCTATCGGGTAAGTTTACCTTTGTCGAGGTTATAGAATGAATTTGTGTAATTTTTCTTTTGTTTTTTTTTTGTAGTATATCAAAGAAATGGAGCGCGATGTCCAACAACGTAAACCAAGTAAGTGTGGATTTCACTCAATGTAATTGCAGTTTAAACAAAACAAGTTACAAACTGTTTTTCTGTGGCATGAATATCCCTCTCATCACTAAAGCAAGGGTTATACTGGCTGGTTTTCCATTGCCTTCCCATCATTGAAGGCCGAATTTGGGATTTGTTCAGGATGCCGGTCATAGCTCACCTATTGTTAGCAAAGGACACCGTGGGATATTAAACATACACCTACTGAGATGTGATTTGATGGTCCAACGAAGATTTGATGCCAGAAACGTCGACTTCCCATTTCCTCGTGGTTCCTTCCATGTTTCACCAAATCACATTGGTGCTTCGCAGGTAGCACGTTTGGTCACAAGGTTGTGACGTTGTTAGATATGCTTCCACCCACATTATTACATCATTATACATGCTTGTACCAAGTTTGATTTAAATCCCTGAACCCAGATTCTGGATATTAAACAATTCTGGCTGCCAAACCATGTGTCTGATCAGGTTGAAATTTGAAACCCATCTGCCACATGACTACAATCTCATAATGGTGACATTTCACGTCAATTGATGAAGCGGTTCAAGAAAAAGAATAAAAAATTTTTTTTTGTTCAATCCAATATGGCTGCCAGACCATGTGACCTATAATTATTCGTGGACACCCTGGTATCCCCAAGGTTTGGGGAACATGTGGGTGATGTTTCCCCTCGATCTGTCAAGCCGTTCTGGAGATGATTTTTAAAGGTTTGAGAGTAAATCCAACATGGCTGCCAAACCGAGTGACCTATGACATCATAGTTGGAGAACTTTTTGGTCCTCATGGATAGCCGATCACATGTACATAGTTTCACCTCTACCTGTTCAGCCGTTTCGGAGACGATTTTTTGAAGGTTTTTATGTTATTAACAATATAACTGCTGAACCACGTGACCGATGACGTCATCAATTTTTTCACCGTTACAATTTAGTCCTCGATGACCTTCAAAAATTTACATCCTGATCAGAGAAAGCATTCGACGTGTGCAATTATGACATCATAACAAAGCCACCCATGACATCATCAAAAAAAAATCAAACTTTCCCGTGGGGAGTACTTCACGTGTCAAGTTTCAGTTTTTTTTCCATGCAGCACTTTCGGAGATGGAGGTGCAAAGTTTTTCCTTTATTCCAACATGGCTGCCACACTACGTGACCTCTGATGTCATCAGTAAGAAAACATTTTGCTTGAGTAGTCACAGCAATGGTGAAAATTTCGTGTTAATTGGATAAGCAGTTGCAGAGAAAGCAGAAAATTAGCACGGACGGACGTACATACGTACAACCCAAGAACATAAAGCCACTAGTGAATTCGTCAGCGGAGGAAGAAAAATAATTATTATCAGATAATATAATTGGCCTTCAGGTCTTGTTGTTATATACTGCCTGCATTTTTTCCCCGGGAGCGATCGAGTGAGATGTTTTGTGAAGGTCGTATATTGAGGTTGTCGTCATTTGTTCTTTAGAAGAAATAAAATTCATAAAAAGACGTAAAGAGAAGAGAAAGCAGTCGAAGCGCATTTTGCAAGGTCCAAGATTGGTAATTGGTATGAAACCATAAGGCCAACATTCCCCAATTTTGTCATCCAGGAAATATTTAAACACATATTTCATTGAATTTCCCTGGGTACTTCAGGTCGTTGTTTATAAAGGGAACATCATTGATTGTGCATTGGGTTTTGTGATTGGTTTGATGATACCAGTGGTCACAAAGTTGGAGCAGGCCATGGCAGAGTAGGTACCCCGGTACCTTGTATTACAGGTGTTGGAGATTTGTATGGCAGTGAGGAAGGGAGTGACATTTTGGGTTTTGTGAGTATGGAAGGTGTGCACATCTGCAGGTGATGCAAGCTCAAGGAGAGCAGGATCTGTGAGCCCCTCCCTAACGTGCCTCGTCCCTGGGAGCCGGTATTATCTGGAATTTGGGGACCCGTCAGAAGAGGGTCTGGTTGGGGTGACCCTTGGTCACCCAGAGTGGGCAAGTGACCCTTGGAAGCCTTAAGTGTATCTGCGTTGGGAAATCTTCACAATGAAATACTCAGCTAAAACCATCTCGTCTGGGAATAACTAGCCTGGTAAAGACTTATTTGATGACTGTTGGGAATATCAAAAGCTTGGGAAGAACTTCACTTTTCCTCCTTTAGGATTAACATGTAAGAAGGTTGCAAAGGACATGGGGCTGGATTCCCTTCCTGCAACCCCCTTCCATCAAGTAGCAATTTGGCCTCCTTGGCCTCGTGAAACTACCTGTAACCACCTGGATCTCTGGGGAAGAACTGACAGGGGTAATCCTGGGGAAACATGTAACCAGTCAACAGAATTTATTAACTCAAATTGGAGTCAATCTTTGCATGTTTAACGGATGGGTCTAAAGACCCTGCCAATGGGAGAACAACTGCTGCAGTATGCATCCTGGACTTCATGGTTGTTTGATCAGTTTGGCTTAGTAACCATCTTGGTTTTCTCCACTGAACTATTTGCTGAAGTTATGGCCCTTGAATGGATCATTGAGTTGAACACTCTCAGTGTGATCATCCTCTCCAACTCACTTGCTGCATTCAAGGCGTTGGAATCCTGACATGTTTGTGACAGATTTGACTTGGTTCCTGAAGTTCTCCATTTGGTGAACACTGCGAAGGGGAGGGGTGTAGTGGTCGACCTGTGCTGGATCCTTGCCAATGTGGGCATTGATGGGAATGAGGCCTGTGATCAGGCAGTGAAGTAAGCATTAACCAGAGAGTTGGTGTCAAAGCCACCCAATTCTCGCCTGTTTATACATTTATCGTTTTTAAAAGACTAGTCTAATAATATTTTTTATAAAGCATTACAGTGAAGTCTGATCCAAATAATTTTTAAGCAATATATGTGTTTGTATATTGTAATCAGTAAAAAATAGTGTGGTAGATAAAAACATTAGAAAGGAAATAACTTGCACCAAAAACTTTAACATTTTCACGCTCACGCCGGGTGTATCGCTATAGCTCTCTGTTCTTCGAACAGGTGAGCTAAAAATGGAAAATGTGACTCAAAGCTTTTTGTATTTCACCATAAATTTATTATATATTTGTTTAGAACTGTGGATTGCATTTTTAATAATCTTAGTAAGTGTGTACGTGTCAGGTATATGACCCACGTCATATTTGTTTGTGGTATAAAACTGATATGTCTGGGAAATGAGTCATGCAATTATTTTTTGGGGTTGGGGGGGGGGGGTTGGAGGTGGGGGTGGGGTCGGGGAGGTCTAAAAATCTGGCATGTCAGCAACCCGATTTGTCGGCTATGGAGATAGTGGAGACTCGTTCACAACAACGTCCTGAGAACCAAGAGACTTCTTCCGACAAACATCTTCCGAACCTAGAGACTGGTTCAGCCCAACATCTTGAAAACAAGGAGACTCGTTCATCTTTGCTTTCCTGGAAAAGAACAGTTTTCTGAAATTCACAACTTAGAACAAATGTGATAAACCAGATATCATATACTTCAGACCCTTTACACTCCTATAGCGAAGTCTGTGCACTTTGTTGAGATCCATCAAGCCACCACCACCTCCTCATCTTGGCAGGTACATTCACGCGATGCACTGGTTTCATGGAACATTTCATGGATGGTGAGGAGTTTCCTTGTTTTGGTGTCGAGTTTCTTGATTTCCAATTGTGCCAAGTTTACTCCCTTTGGTTATCTCCATTTGCGGGTTTCGGGAGGTGGGAGGAAGTTCTCTCTGAACTCAAAATCTCCACCTTCTTTTTGGTAACGGATCACGATTCATGAACCAAACTGTGAAGTTTCATTCTCACAGCATCGTTCCAAGGGCTTTTTTCAAAATCTTCACTGAACCTCTGACAGCTTCCAATTGTTTGGAGTGATATTCCCTGGAAGGATTTTTAAATACTCCGTAAGGGGTTTTTTTTTTTAAATCATTCCTGTTGCTCCGACTATCACAGGTACAATTTCAGCTTTCTTCAATTTACAAGTCCTCTTGACCTCATTTTTGAGATCCTGGTATTTGGTCATTTTCCTGATTTCTGGGGATTTCTTTTTTTTATATTTTCCTCATTTTCAACGACTGGATTTGGTTTATGTTTCCAAGATTGTTCTGGAACCGCGATGTTGAAATGTTTACAGATGTGCCAGTGGATTACTCTACAAATGCTGTCATGTCTTTCTGTGTACAGCTGTTCTGACATGAGTGTTTTACATCCCAAAAGGGGGTGACTGGTACTTTCTGTTTCTACCCCACAAAACCTGCATTTTTCCGATTAGCTCAATCCTGCTATTTTCTTAAAGGAATTAGTGTAGTGTCCTTGGTCTTGGGCATTTATAATTCATTCTCCACCCCAACTAATTTGACCGCTTCTTAGCCACTCCAAAGAGCCTTCCTTGTCAATCCCTATAAATCTTCTTCTCCAAAACAACTGAACAGATCGAGGAGAAACTTTACAGGTATGAGCGTCTATCCATGAGGAACAAAAGGTTCCCCACATCCTTTCATGTCATCGGTCACATGGTTTTTTCAGCCATATTGGATTTACCCTAAAACCGTTAAAAATCTTCTCCAGAATGGCTGGACAGATCTCGGGGAAACCTCACACACATGTTCCCTAAGCCTTGACGATACCAGGGTGTTCATGAGCAATTGATAGGTCACATGGTTTTGGCAGTCATATTGGATTGAAGGAAAATATTTTTTTAATTCCCTCTCTTGAGCCACTGCATCAATATGTGAAACTTCAAAATTTTGATCGAGTCTTGCTGGGGAATATGTGTTTTAAATTTCAACCCGATCGGATAAATCGTCTGGCAGCCAGAATTATTAAATTTTTTGAATCTGCATGTTTTATTATTTTTAAATAAGGCTCACTTGGCTATGCCTGGATGAGTTTGAGGGTAGAGGAGTAGCAGTTGAAATCCGAGTTCTATCGAGAGTCCTCCTGATGACTTCATCTTTATTCTTTGCTTGTTCGGGTTCCTCATGATGACTCCAATGCAGTACCTGCAGTATTTGGTCTTCCATTTAATTTGAATTTAAAAAAAATTAATTACACATTTGCTGCCAGAAAAGTTGGCTCGCACCAAGTCCTTCTCAAGACTGTGTGGGGGGTAAGTATTCTATGAATACCATCCAGTTTTTCTTTGCAATCATTGGGGCTGTTTCTGTTTCCTTTTCCTGTGTCGTATCCATAACTTGCACCTGCTTTTGGAAGTTCGTTGCTGAATGGATTTAGGATCCCCTTTCTGGTTTGTTGTTTTCTTGCTCGTGTGCAAATCTCATCCGATAGTCTGTTGAGCTTTTCACAAACTCCGCTAGTCCGACACACGGTGTTCTGTGCACTTGATTAAGCGCCATCAAACCACCTCCTTCTCCTCGTCTCGGTAAGTACAACCGAAGTATACATTGGTTTTTGTGTCGCTTTATATCGTTTGATGTCGTTTTAAAGATGACAACATTGTAAATGATTTGTCACACACAGAACACTTGTGTGGCCTCTCTCCTGTGTGTACTTTTTGATGATTCCTTAAATTTGATGAATGAGCAAAGGCTTTCGGACACAAAGAGCACTTGTGTGGCTTTTCACCTGTGTGTGTTCTTTGATGACTCCTAAAATGTGACGATTGAATAAAGGCTTTAGGACACAAAGGGCACTTGTAAGGCTTGTCTCCTGTGTGTGTTCTTTGGTGAACGCGTAAATCTGACGAGCGAGCAAACTCCTTTCTGCAAGTAGAGCACTTGAACGGCTTCTCACCCGTGTGGATTGTTTGATGTCGTTTTGAAGATGACAGCATTGTAAATGATTTGTCACACACAGAACACTTGTGTGGCTTCTCTCCTGGGTGTGTTCCTTGATGTCGTTTTAAAGATGACAACGTTGTAAAGGATTTGCCACACACAGAACACTTTTGTGGTCTCAGAATTCCTTGGATATTCTTGAGGGCTTCTGTACAATATTTACAAAACACGCTGTTGAATGTTGCAGCTTCTTGCGTAACAGTCTGTGTCACGTGACGATTGAAAACTTGTGTGTTGAACAACTGCGAGCAGTTGGAACAAGAATCCGGGTTCATTTGTTTCTCTGTAAAGACAAGTCACAAAAAGCATTGACAATTCACACCAACTTGTCCATATTTGATATTTCAGGTTGATTTAAACATATTTCTGCCCTCCACTCAAGGAAGAGGGTCCAGTTAGGATTCAAAATGGAAGAATTTTGGAACTGGCCGAATGAATAAAACAGTTATTGAGCACACACGAACTACCTGAAGAAAGGTTGTTCCATCGTTCTGGACAGTGTATAACAATCAGAGGCTTGTCTGACCAATATTAGTTTCTCCTTGGTTTCCAGAGTGGTTAACATCGTTCGATCAACATTCCATTCAATCCATCCATTGCTCATCCTTCACATAGACAGGCTGCATCCTCTTTGCTTTCTTCAAACCTTGACAAAATCACAAGCTGGTCAAATACTTGGAATATGCCTTTCAATCCTGACAAATCTCACATTCTCTCCGAAAAGACTGAATGGCAAGCCCTCATAATTACTCTCTTAACAATCCCCTTGAGGAAGTTCAGTCACTCAAACTCCTGGGTCTCACTATCAGCTATGATCCTTCCTCCAAAGCCTGTTGGCAACTGGGCATCCTCTGTCGTACGAAGTCCTTCCTTGGTCCTTCCTCCTATCCACTTACAAGACCTTCATCTGCAGCTTGATTGAGCATTGCTCTCCCCTCTGGGCTGGGTACCCTGCTTCACACCTTGTTCAGCGTGATTATTGGTATCTCCCACATTAAAGCTGAGGCTATGGGCCTATCACTTTCCCATCTCAGACAGGTATGTTGTCTCTCTGTCTTCTACCACCTACTTTCTTGTCTTGTAGCATCTGTGCTTTTGATACTTTGCTCTATCTCCCCCCCCCCCCACACCTCTCCATCCCCACATTTATGCAGGGTGCAAACTACATAAATCCAGAATCACTGCTCACCTTTACTCATTCGTCCTCTTCCCCTCCCCCCTTGTGGAATCAACATTCTTTACAAACTCATGATTCCATCCAGATATTCAAGACAGCTCAGCTGTTCATCACCATCTCAGATCATCCACCATCGAAAAGATGACCTTTTCCACCCCCATTAACCCCTCCACCCCCAAGCCCACCTTCTTCCTGAGAATCTGCTTCTGTATACATCTTGTCCACCCTGTGCATCCTCTCTGAACCCCCTTTCTTCTCCACTTCCCTTTCTTCTCCACGTCTCCCTCTAATGTAGCCTGCAACCATGCTGTTGGTGTTTCCCCCCTCATTGTACTCTTCTTTTTGTTCTGTTGTATCCTCATCCATTCAGTGTTCTCACTCTTCCATGAGCATTGACGTTGTATGCAAAACAAACAAACAAATCTGTGACAGATACAACCACTGTCTTTCTGTCAATGGTCAAAATAATTGTTGCAAGTACTACCAGGTGATCTGTAGAATGATAAGAATAGTTTTATGGAGAAATAGTGAGGTTAAAATAGTAATCATTAATAGAATGGAATCCAGAATGCTGTCACAGGGCAAGCTAGTCATCAATAGGAGAGATGATGACATTAGATATCAATCTGATCGAGAACTTGAATGGTGGGATACACAACTCAAGCTGAACTACAAAGGCATACCTCTACCAGGGTGAACGGTTTACGTTTTGCACCACACCGCTAGGCCGGATCTTAACCAAATCAAACCGGATTATTCTTGTCACCGAACAAACACATCCACCAAGTTTTGTCATAACCCATGCACAACTTCTTGAAATATCATGCTATATATCATTTTTAGCCCGATCTCTCAATTATGAAGAACCGATTAAAAAATTTCTCGGGTCCAAATCCGGATCCGCACCAAAATCAAATTGAATCGTTCTTAGCACACATCCAAACTATCCACAAAGTTTCGTCAAAATCCATCCATCACTCTTTGAGATAGCCTGCTCACAGACAAAGAGACAGGGTTGAAAACATCACCACCATCCACTGTTGGTGGTGGAGATAACTATGATAGCAGCTGCCAATAACTCAACACAACCTAACCACAAGATCACAGAGAATAAGAGACATAATCGAATAAATAGTGTGCATTTTCACTTCCGACCCTTCAAACGATCTCAGATGTTTAAGGAAAGGGTCCAGGCTGAATACATTGCGTTAAAAGAACCAGGAGATAGGAGAAGTGTTCAAGATTGTCACGTAACTGAGTTGTTGAACTCCTTTCGACAGGAAATCATCCAAAGTTGGTGTCAGTGATTGTAACACTGCGGAGCGATGTCGCAGGAATTTTAAATGGTTGTGACTTATTTGATGCAATGATCTTGAATATGTATTTTTTTTTTGTGCAATGTGTATTATTAAATGAAATAGGTATCCCTGTCTCGTTCACTAAAAACAAGCGATTTGAGTGAAAACAATTTTAATGGACCTGTCATTCTGCAGGGATTGGAACAAAATTATTTCATCGGGAAAGAATGATCTAAATAAATAAACACAATGTGATGTGATCTGTAGAGAGCTCGGCTTACCTTCGAGCAGCTGAGCAGCTTTGCTTGGCTCCGTGGGTGGAGAATCACACGGTTCCTGCTTTACATGATCATTGCTCAAAGCATCCTGGGAAGTGTGAAGAAGGTTGTTTTGGAAAGTTTGAAACTTCACTACTTGAGCTTCATCTGCAAACCATGTGACAACAGTTCATCAGATCAAAGGAAGAGCTAAACAAGCAAATCTAAACCAAAACATCAAACACATCGAGTCTCCAACAGACAAACTAACTTTCCTACTTGACTGAAGAGGTAAACAAAGGAAGGGGATCATGGGGGCAGGGGGGGGAACCCTCAAGAATTTGAAAGGGCAGGGTGGTCTAAAAATAAAGGAAACGCATGATGAAAGTTGCTAAAAAATTAAATTCTCAAACGTTTGCCATGGCCTGGTTAAACAAGGGGTCACTTTTGCTGATCACAGTTTTACTCTTTCTGGAGTGGTGGTGGTGGTGCCAACCGTCAAACCCACTCTATAGCTGGACTTATTCGCTTAGTCTGCTCCTGCATTATAGTCATTGGCATCAGATTTCACAATCAAACGGAAGACCAAACACTGCATTGGAGTCATCAGAAGGAACGCGAATAAGTAAAGAGTCGGTCAAAAAGATGGGAAAAACACTCTTCGCACCTTTTTTCTTGGAAACTCAACCTTTACATTTTCGTTATACAGTACTCCATTCCTCCTCAACAACATATATGTTGTTTAGATTATCATTTGTCATTATATTGTGATGTGCAAGGGAGGGGGGTGGTTGGAATTCCAGAGTAAGAAATTGACTTCCGGTTTTGGTTTTTGAGGCGACGGTTGGTTCTCTCCAGGGGTCTCTCCTGACTTTCTCAAAGATGAGTTTTAAGTTGCCGTTTGTCATGTTTTGACTGCTTATTTTATTGCCTCCGTGTTTACTGTGTGTTCCTAGTTTGGTTTTGTTAAAAAAAAACTTGTGCTATTTGATGAGTTTTCGTTGGTCTTGTCATATCAGGTTTCCCCGAGCCCTACCCGTATTCCCATATATGTGCACAATCATGTTTATTTGTATTTTCTTCCGATTACCATCAGTTTTTATTTTCTACACTTTTCCCTCCACCCTCCTTCGATCCCTCCCAACCATACCCTATGTTTCACGTCTTAATTTTTTTTTTTTTTTTTACACAACGACAAAAAAACCTTTCCCCTTCTCACCTTAAACCTCATGTAACCACGTGCCTTCCTGCACCGACTCTTCTTGTGGCTGCAGAACCTGGACATTAAACTTTAGCGCAATCCATATTGGCCATACGCAAGAAGAACAACCACCATCTCATGTCTTCTCCCATCCAAAATCTTGATCTTTACTACCCCCGTCAATCCACCCCAAACCCACCTCCTTCATATTCCCTGTTTTCCTTCCTGAGAATCTGCTTCTGCATCGATCTGCCTGACCAGATTAGAAGGAAGATATTTAATGCCACTGCAGAAACAGTATTGTTATACAAAGTGGACACTTGGACATTAACCGAGACCTTTCAGCAGGAAATTAATGCTACGCACTCACACCTTCTTTGAGCGGCCTTCAAGATATATTGGCTGACACATATCACTAATGAGGGGCTTTACCAGCGTACCAAGCTCAAACCACCGAGCCAAGTGTTGCGATGAAAGAGACTGCGACTAGCTGGACACATTATTCAATCTGAAGGGGATTGCATTCAACCAATCCAACATGTGTTGACCTGGCATCCCACGCAGTGGTTGCGTCGTGGTCAAAGATGCACCAGGCCTCATCTTGATCGGCTCTTGTTGGATTGTGACACCCGTGATCAGATTTCAGCAATACAGCATCTTGTAATTAGAGGTTGTTTAACACTTTCACCATTGTTCCTGGCATTGATGGAACCATTTTTGCTTTGTGCAGGTTTTCCTCCAACATTTCCTCGACTTTCACAGATATTAACTGAACTTGTGTTGCATTCAGACATAGCCTGGTTATTGGCGCCACTCACATTGCTCAGTCTCGGAAAATGTATACCATCAGTAGAGCATTCTGAGCCAACCTCAGAACATCAAATCTCTGACCCATACCAGATGCAATCTTGAGTGCAGATAGTCCATGAAATTGATAGATACACCTGTATATATTTCTAGTATCCTGTCTATCCTTTTCCATGAACACATCTAATATATAAAGCTCTTTCTAACCACTGACTGACTGATATTAAAGATCGGTACCTTCTGGGTGATGTAGAAAGCTGAAATTTGGCATGCCGATGGACATTGAAGCCGATGCCCCGGGAAAAACCACAAAACCATTGGAAAACATCCGTAAATGAAAATATAAATAAATGAAAGAAATTAATGTTGGTGAGCGACCCGAGACAATGGGGAAAGCAGGGTAAGTTTGCGTGCCGATGGATATCAAAGCCGATACAGCAGGAAAAATCACAGAACCATTGGAAAGAATCTGGAAATATAAATATAAATAAATAGGGAAAAACAAATGAAAATAAATAAATGAAAAAAAATAAATGCAGGTGAGTGACCCGAGACAATGGGGAAGCACAGTTCGTATGTTTACACAATGTGTTAGCATACCCCGCTAGTTATAAATAAACCCTTTTTATTATTCAAAAAAAAATCTTCCTGCCTTTTGCTTTCTCGTGCGACCCACCACCAGTTTTGGGTTGTATTTGGGCGATCCTTGGGCGGAACGTAAATGGCAATAAGTGTGAATGCAGTTTGGTGAATTCAACACTGTTTCGGTCATTCACGGAGGTGTTAGACCCCTGGCTCAGAACGTCTGTGTTAGCTGGGCATCTGTCGTGACAATATTCAAATAAACCCTGAAATTCCTCAAAATATGACGACGTGCAATTACAACATCTCTTTTCTCTTCTTCTTATGTCGTGTTGTGCAATGGGAACGTCAATGGTGAATGAATATTTTTACCAATTTATTTCTCATCGAACTGCGTTCATCACAGCCGTCAGTACATGCATGTTATTTTATTTTTTTTGTCGCAAAAGTCAAGGTTCGTGGAGGAGCTTGAACAGAGTAACGGATTGGGATGTAAAAGAATAAAAGGCATAGTTGAAGGAAAGGGGAAACACATGAACAGCAGGGATGAGAGAGAAAAAGAGAGAAAGAAAGAGAAAAGAAAGAAAGAGAGAGGCAGAGAGAGAGAGAGACGCAGAGAGAGAGAGAGAGGCAGAGAGAGAGAGAGAGACGCAGAGAGAGAGAGAGAGACGAGAGAGAGAGAGAGAGAGACGCAGAGAGAGAGAGAGAGAGACGCAGAGAGAGAGAGAGACGCAGAGAGAGAGAGAGACGCAGAGAGAGAGAGAGAGAGAGAGACGCAGAGAGAGAGAGAAAAGAGAGAGAGAGAGAGAGACGCAGAGAGAGAGAGAGAAAAGAGAGAGAGAGAGAGAGAGAGAGAGAGAGAGAGATAGAGAGAGAGAGAGAGAGAGAGGGAGAGAGAGAGAGAGAGAGAGAGAGAGAGACGCAGAGAGAGAGAGAGACGAGAGAGAGAGAGAGAGAGAGAGAGAGAGAGACGCAGAGAGAGAGAGACGCAGAGAGAGAGAGAGAGAGAGAGAGAGAGAGAGAGAGAGACGCAGAGAGAGAGAGAGAGAGAGAGAGAGAGAGAGAGGGAGAGAGAGAGAGAGAGAGAGAGACAGAGAGAGAGAGAGAGAGAGAGAGAGAGAGAGAGAGAGAGGCAGAGAGAGAGAGAGAGAGAGAGAGAGAGAGAGACGCAGAGAGAGAGAGAGAGAGAGAGAGAGAGAGAGAGACGCAGAGAGAGAGAGAGAGAGAGAGAGAGAGAGAGAGAGAGAGAGAGAGAGACGCAGAGAGAGAGAGAGACGCAGAGTGAGAGAGAGACGCAGAGAGAGAGCGAGAGACGCAGAGAGAGAGAGAGACGCACAGAGAGAGAGAGAGACAGAGAGAGAGAGAGACAGAGAGAGACACGGAGAGAGAGAGAGAGAGAGAGAGAGAGAGAGAGAGGCAGAGAGAGAGAGAGGCAGAGAGAGAGAGAGAGAGAGAGAGAGAGAGAGGCAGAGAGAGAGAGGCAGAGAGAGAGAGAGAGAGAGAGAGAGAGAGAGAGAGAGAGAGAGAGAGAGAGAGAGAGAGAGAGAGAGAGAGAGAGAGAGAGAGAGAGAGAGAGAGAGAGAGACAGAGAGAGAGAGAGAGAGAGAGACAGAGAGAGAGAGAGAGACAGAGAGAGAGAGACAGAGAGAGAGAGAGAGAGAGAGAGAGAGAGAGAGAGAGACGCAGAGACACAGACAGAGAGAGAGAGAGACGCAGAGACAGAGACAGAGAGAGAGAGAGAGAGAGAGAGAGAGAGAGAGAGAGAGAGAGAGAGAGAGAGAGAGAGAGAGAGAGAGAGAGAGACAGAGAGATGGATGGATGGAATGGGTGAACAATAAAGATACAGAAACAAAATCTCAGTAAGTTTAACCTGAACATCTCAAAGAAACATTGTGATTATTCAAAGCACAGAGAGGAATCCGTTATTAATGATCTGGGTCTTTTAATCACTCTGTGGCCTTAAGAAAAGTCCAAGAGCAGCATCTCTCCAGATAATAACCTTAGTATGTACAATGTACGTGCACACGTAACTGTCTTTAACTGGAACAAGCGGAATGTTGATGTGGTTCAAACCTTTCTTTTGAGACATTGAGTCATCCTCAAACTCAGATTCCACCTTCACTTTCACAATCGAATCTGAAAAGAAAAACATCCTTGAAAAAAACAAACAAAAAAACCCAAAGAAGGCTGAAAGATTTGGCATAGTATAGAAATGAACGTTTATCCTTCTTTTGTTTGCAATTTTTCCAGCTACCTTGCAACACATACCTGCATGTACAGCAGGATAACATACCTGGGATTGTCATTTGCAGCAATACTCGATCAACTCTTGCACTCTCTGGACTCGTAATGAATTCCGAAATTTCGTTTATTATTCCGGTTTGTGATTTTTTTTTAGCCAAGGGCTTCCAGTACGAAAAAAAAAAACTCTTGCTCATGGTAAACCAAGTGCAGTAAAGTTGAGTAAAGTGATGCCTTTGTCAAAGAAAAGTGGAGGTTTTAGATTAGCTTGTTTGAGCCGAGAGTGCTGCCTCACTGGACAGACATTATGGCGTTAACAAGCATCGTATCCGCCACAAAAAGAAACACGCAGAAACCACAAGGGGGAAGTGAAGGCTCTGGTTTTACGACAAGCGAGAAGGTGACTACCATAAACCACACCAGTACACGACTTGTGAGTTATCGGCGAGAGGACTGAGCTCCGAAAGTAACTCCCGTGTTTCCAGGATCATACCCCCCGTTCCAGGATCATAATAAGGGTTTCCTGAATAATAAACAACGAACTCCACATCAAATCACAACATTAGTTTGCAAGAACATCGCATCGAAACAGTACTCTGCCAAACAGTCTCTCATAAAGAAGTCATGACTGCACTTTGGTCAAGAACAATGAGAAACCTCAGTTAGCAAAACAAACAAACATAGCATTCCTGTTTTATCGTAGAACTATAGGATGAAGATTGGTGTCATTCAAACCTTTGTCGAGTAAGCAGGACTGGTCCAGAAACTCAGACTCCACCTTCATAGCCACAATAAAGTCTGAAAATAAAACATCACACTCAAACTAAATTTGAAGGAACATTTCTAAACAAACTCACCATCAAAATACATGTTTGAGAAGTGTTTGCTTTTCAATCGCTGAAAAATCCTCGTTTGAAAGAGTACGCCCGATGATCCGCCCCCGTTTATTTATTATTCACACATTGTTAACACAAAACCCACTGATCGGTTTAAATAAAGATAAACTAGAAAGAATCTAAAAATGTCTCCAGAAGGAACCTGAACATTCAAAAAGCAAAGATGAAGTCATCAGGAGGAACTTCGATAGCATTTGGGTTCCAGCTGCTACTCCTCTATCATCAAACCCATTCAGGAACAGCTAAGTGAGCCTTATTCAAAAAAAAAAAAAATCAAAAAGAACCAAGATAAAAAATTAAATACCGTAATAGGTTTTTTTTAGGTAAATCCTATATGGCTGCCAAATCATGTGACCTATGACGTCATATGTTTTTGTTCCTTATGGGCTCCTTTTTTTAACCAATATGGCTGCTGAATCATGTGACCGATGATGCCAATTGTTTTTCTGTGGACCAAATTATCCCTAGATGACCCTCAAATATTTTCATACTGATCGTATGTAGCGTCCTACACATGCAATTATGACATCATAACAAAGGCACCTATGATGTCATTTAAAAAAAATCAAACTTATTCCTCATGTGGAGAACCAGCCATGTGCCAAGTTTCAATTTTTTTTCTTTGGTACAGTTTCAGAGATGCAGAGGTCCTTCTGTTTTTTCCAACATGGCTGCCACACCACATGACCTATGATGTCATAATTATTATGAAAACATTCCACAAACATTCCATACACACACACACACACACACACACACACACACACACACACACACACACACACACACACACACACACACACACACACACACACACACACACACACACACACACACACACACACACTTATAGTAGAGTCTTAAAAGGTCTCCAGAGTCTTAGGGGTCTTTTAGGTCATCTGGGGTTTTTTGGGGTCCTTGGGGACTTTTGGGTCATCTGGGTCTGTGTCCTCTGAGTCTTAGTTCTAGATCCTTTGGGTCATGATTCTTTTGGCTCCTTCGGGTCTTTTGAGTCCTCAGGAACTTTTGGGTCATATGGGTCTTTTGGGTCCTCGGGGTATTTTGGGGTCCTCAAGGACTTTTGGGTTCTCTGGGTCTTTTGGGTCTTCAGGGTATTTTTAGGTCCTCGGGGTCTTTTGGGTCTTCAGGAACTTTTGGGTCATCTGGATCTTTTCAGTCCTTGGGAACTTTTGGGTTTCCTGGGTCTTTTCGGTCCTTGTGAACTTTTGGGTCCTCAGGGTCAGGGCATGCAATTGCATGTTTTGTCCCAAGGTGAATGAGGACATTGAAAACTGGACCGGCTCCTGCCACATTTGCCAGACCCATCAGTGTCAGCCATCTCAGGAACCAATGATCCCACCCGAAATCCCGACCAAGCCATGGCAAACATGGCTGCAGACTTATTCCACTAGATGGATATGATTACCTCCTGCTCACCAATGTGTACTCCAGCTTCCCCATTGTTCAAAATCTTCCAACAGAGGCATCTAGCAATGACGTAATTGGTATCCTGCAGCTGTTATTTTCAGAGCATGACATTCCAGAGACTCTCATGGAGGCCATTTTAACAGACACACCTTTTAAAAAAATTGCTGAGGGCTGGAGCTTCAACCTACATACTTCAACATCACCACTATCCGCAATCAAGTGGCTTCATAGAACATAACACCAGGTGCAACCCATAAATAACAGAACATAAAACAAAGCTCTCTGATGCCGATCCAAACATGACCCTCCTCATTTTGAGGACGACGCCCATCGATAGCCACCTTGCATCACCTGCTGAGCAACTGAATCAGAAAAAATATTAAATCCACCCTGCCTACTACCATGGTGCTGAACTTAGCACCGAATCGTGATGAGACACTTGAACGTCATCAAGCATCCCAGAAAGAATACTTTGACTGCCGGGCCAGCCCTGATCAGGGACCACTTCAACCAGGCCAACAAGTTCGGGTTCTCGAGGAGCTTGGGCGGTCTCGCAATTGGGACCAGCAATTGTGTCCACCACCCGCTCGGAGCCCAGATCATATGAAGTCGTCACGAAAATATGAAACATTCTGAGGCGGAATCACCGCCACTTCCGACATGCTCCACAGACCCAGCCAAAGCCCGAGATGCTCCAGAATGCCCTCTGTGATACCGATGTTGACCATGCCGCTGCCAACGGTCAACAAAGGTGCTGACCAAGAGTCACCATCATTCACACATACCTAAGCACCTACCACGCCACTAACATTTCAAACTCGGTCCGGTCGCACGGTCAGACTGGACATCTGATCCATAGTGGTCTAGCTCATATGTGGGCAGATGGCTATCCTGAACTGCATTGCATTTCACCAGGTGTTACTGTGATTTTTTTTTTCTCTCTCCTTGTGTTTCCTTCCCATTCGATGCTTTGTTTGTTTTCGTTGTGGAGAAAAAGGGGGAGGGGGGGTGTCATCTGAGTTGTGGAGCACAGCCTCTGGGAACAGGGTGAGTCATGGGGAGGAGGAAGAGGAGCATCGAGGCGAGGAGGGTGGATCTATGGCTATTCTTGAGGTCGGACATATGTCACAGTCACGTGACTTCGCTTGGTAACGCGACCGCCATATTGGCAAAGGGGAAAACAAATGCAGCACCGATCGCAGACGCACGTACATTGTGGTTTACTCACACGCAAAGCCGAGTGATTTTTTTTTCTGTCGATGTATTTCAGATAAATTGTTAATACATTGTGTTCACCCAAGTGTTTGCAATGTCATATCAATATCTAGAACATTTGTCAGGTGATGCATTGGCCAAATATCGAGCCAAAATACAGTTAATTGGGCTCGATTCTTGTCCCTACCAATACCCCGGTGATTCGTGTATCGACAACCCGAAGGAATGGCCGAACGTGCAATACCCGGACGTATACACGTATCTAGTCAAGACACCAGGTATGTAATTCAATTTTAAACCAAGTTTTAACTGTGTACTAGCATAACCCACGCTCTGCGCGACATGTTGGGGTGGGTGTGTTTGAGAAAGGAACTGATGCAGAGTATCAGTAGTAATTTTACTTTAATGCAGTAAGTGGAATACGATTTCACTGTTTCAGAACCATTTTATTTACTTTTTTTTGTACCATGCACCTCATATGGTCTTTGAGATAATGTAAGCCGAATATCACGTTACTCGAGCGCAGAACAAAGTCGAAGATAGCGCGCCGCGAAACCACACACCCGGAAATAATATATAAGATTATCAAATATTACTGTACTGGAGTGTTAATATATTATTTCAATTATTTATGAACTCCCGAGCTGACGTGGCTAGTTAGTAATAGTTTTAATTGACCTGCCTTGTCTGTACTGTGTGACAGTGAGTCATCTGTGCTAGTTGTGGGTCACTCACTGACCCGGCAAGAATGTCAATGAATGATTCAAATATTGCTCACATTCATGTATAAATTCTGTCTTATCCCTGATTTTAATTGTGTATGACTATGTCTATGAGCGTTGCCGTATGTGAGTGAGCATGTGTGCCTGTGTGTCTCTACGTTTTGTAATGATCTAGCAGTGCGTGCCTATTTCTTGTGGCTGCTGAGTTGAAGCGCCTGGGCTGAGGACAAGACTGCAGTGAACTTAAAGGAAAGGCCGACACATTGTCATTGCATTTAGTTTGCAAGTTCTAATCCTATTAATGGCAATCAAGGGCCAAGGAATTAATGTTTTTGCTGATGTTTTACTCACTTCTCATATCCTTTCTTTGCTGGGCACGGAGGAATCGATCTAGTTTCCTCTTCCTGGGAGAAGCCGATTGGACGATGTGGGGGAATATGGATGGTACATAGTCTGGGTGGTCCTTTGCATTGTTTTTCTTTCCTGGATAACATGATGATAATTCAGAGATGGAAATGTAACTTACAACAGAATCATTAAAAAAAAACATGTCAAGACGTTAACATATGCCGTTCTTGAATATGTTGTGAACATGCAATATTAAAACCAGAGAGTTGGTGTCAAAGCCACCCAATGCTCGCCTGTTTATACATTTATCGTTTTTAAAAGACTAGTCTAATGATATTTTTTATAAAGCGTTTCAGTGTTCTGATCCAAATAATTTTAAAACAATATATGTATTTGTATATTGTGATCAGTAAAAAAGTAGTGTGGTAGATAAAAACATGAGAAAGGAAAAAACTTTAACGTTGATGTGCTACCAAAAAGTTAACTTCAAAACAGGTAAAAAAAATTTAACATTTGAAATTATTTTTTAATTTCAACTTCACTACATTAATAATATACCCCAAAGGAACCTCCATGCCAAATATCAGCATCCTAGTACACATACTAAATGAATGGCAAGCTTCTAAATAACTTGCACCAAAAACGTTAACACGCTGACGCTCATGCTGACGCTGACGCTCACGCCAGGGGTATCGCTAGAGCTCTCTGTTCTTCGAACAGGCGAGCTAAAAATGGAAATAACCAGAAATAATGGACAATCAGTGAGTTTATAAATATCATGATTGTTTTTATGATTCATTAATTATAATTGTTAGTGGGTATTAAAATGTCATGTGTGGTCGAAAAGTTAAACAGTCCCATACAGATGGTTTTGTGTTTGTTTGGTCTTGCCCGGCTGCAATTTATTTTATTGATTTATTTAGTGTGTGTGTGTGTGTGTAGGGGGGAGGGGTGTTAATATTTTTGATGTAACTTGTTAGCTCGCCTGTTCGAAGAACAGAGAGCTATAGCGATACCCTCGGCGTGAGCGTCAGCGTCAGCGTGAGCGTGAAAATGTTAAAGTTTTTGGTGCAAGTTGTTTTTTCCTTTCTTATGTTTTTATCTACCACACTATTTTTTTACTGATTACAATATACAAATACATATATTGTTTTAAAATTATTTGGATCAGACTTCACTGCAATGCTTTATAAAAAATATTATTAGACTAGTCTTTGAGCGTCAGCGTCAGCGTCAGCGTTCGCGTGAAAATGTTAAAGTTTTTGGTGCAAGTTATTTTTTCCTTTATAATGTTTTTATCTACCACACTATTTTTTTTACTGATTACAATATACAAATACATACTGTATATTGTTTTAAAATTATTTGGATCAGACTTCACTGCAATGCTTTATAAAAAATATTATTAGACTAGTCTTTGAGCGTGTGCGTCAGCGTCAGCGTGTTAACGTTTTTGGTGCAAGTTATTTAGAAGCTTTGCCATTCATTTAGTGTGTACTAGGATGCTGATATTTGGCATGGAGGTTCCTTTGAGGTATATTATTAATGTAGTGAAGTTGACATTAAAAAAATAATTTCAAATGTTAAATTTTTTTTACCTGTTTTGAAGTTAACTTTTTTGTAGCACATCAACGTTAAAGTTTTTTCCTTTCTCATGTTTTTATCTACCACACTATTTTTTTTACTGATCATAATATACAAATACATATATTGCTTTAAAATTATTTGGATCAGACTTCACTGCAATGCTTTATAAAAAAAATATTATTGGAATAGTCTTTTAAAAACGATAAATGTATAAACAGGCGAGCATTGGGTGGCTTTGACACCAACTCTGGTATAACACACATATAACACCACTAACCTGATACAAAGTGCGCTGAACAAACGTAGGTGTAATCGGACTTCAGCTCCCAAAGCTTCCCCACGACGGCATCTTGCGAGCCACGATCGATGGCTCCAAGCCACAGAAGTCTCCTCTCCGGTTCAGTAGCCCGACTTGGTATGAGATAAAAGGAGAGTTCTGAATTTTTTGCCTTGTTATTAGTACAATTGAAAACGCAGCAACTTTTCGGCATTGTTGCAAATAGTAATAATGTGTAATAAAGGCTCTGAAAGAAACCAACTTGTAACGGGTACGAGTCGAGTGTGCTGTTATGTGCACCAGCGCGAAATACACAGGGCGATCCGAGCGAACGACGTACTTTGTTTTCCCCTTTCGCCGGCGTTGCCATTGCGGACATTGCATTATGGGTCGGCGAAGTTCCCGGATGTCCGAGCCCGAGAATATGGTATCTGTCAAAGAACTGAAACAACGCAATCAGGAAGCACTTGGCGCCTAAACACGTCACGTGGTTTTATGAGCACGTGAGAGGAAAAACAAGCAAAAAAATCATCTCGTGCCCTGACAACGACGGATGTCCCGAGGAGGGATCGTGTAATATTGTTGTGTAATCGTGAGGTATTTTATTTTTCCCGCGCTCGTGAAGCCAAGAAGCGCGGTCGGTCAGGCAATCGGTCGCGTGTGCGCGCGTCCGTCCGTGCTTGCATTTTGTTCGAGGGCGTACATGAAAAACCCTTCAAAGGAGGAAATCGAAACTTTACCGAACGTTACATGTGACCGTGTGATGGAGCGCGGATTGAGCGAACATCGAATCATTGTATAAATCGCTTCAGCCTCGATTATGCTCGGCTGTTGAACGAGGAGGAGGAGGAGGAGGAGGAGGAGGAGGAGGAGGAGGAGGAGGAGGAGGAGGAGGAGGAGGAGGAGGAGGAGGAGGAGGAGGAGGAGGAGGAGAAGAAGAAGAAGTACGATCTCCAGATTTATACTTCAGCGATCTAGTTTAGCGTCTTTATCAGCCTTGGTGGTCATGAAAAACCCTAGAGAACGAGAATAAAAGCGACTTTGTCAAGGCTTATGAACGTACTCGATAGCAGACTTTTCAAAATATAATTTTTTACACATTTACCTCAGAAGTGGAGATCGATGCAATGACAAAATTTGTCGCCAGAAGAGTTCGCTCGCACCGAGTCCTTCTTAAGACTGCGCGGGCTACGTACTGGTAGATTACTTCTGGCTTCTGGTAATGTGTTATTACTTCTGGCTCACCCTGGACCTGGTAGATGGTATAAACAAATTCTGTACAAGCAGCTAAAACTGTGTCCTGGGACTTATGGCTCTTTATGACACCCTCGATGTATACACCACACGCACGTACACACTTCGTCTGGAGCGGACACGTTTTCGAGTCCCGACGGTGATTCTGGTCCAATGGGCACAGTGTATCGGGTACACGTGACCAGCTGATTCCCCATCTCTCGGCAAGAGTGGAAGAGGCGCGATCGGGGTCCCTGTAACAGAGGACATTGTGTGAAGATGTGTTCCAAATCTTCGAGAACCTTCCATCGCTCACAGAACCCCGTACGGTGACATCCCACCCTTTGTAAATAGGAGATTAGGGCACAATGTCCGAGTCTGAGCCTGTAGAGGATTACCTGGTCTCTTCGGGAGAGTCAACCAAAGGGCCAAGCCTGGTGTTGGCTCAGTGGTTCGAGTGGCGGCTTGGGATCCTAGGGTCCTGAGTTCAAACCTCGTCAGCCGCTGAATTAATACACCAGGGGGTTGACTCAGCCTGTCTTCCTTCTGAGGTCGGCGAAATGAGTACCAGTTCCAGTGTGTGTACCGGTAGAGGGGCACTGCATCAGCGACACAGTCGCGGCTTCAAGAAATGATAGCTACCCCGGCAGCTAAGCTGCCATACGTGATACGACCACCACCAACCAAAGGGCAGGATCCAGGACTTGAGACAGTGATAGGACCAGGGGTCATGACCTGAGGGTAAAGAAGAAGAGAGTTAAGACAGAAGTAAGGTAGGGGACTTTCACTCGAAGAGTAGTTAATGCATGGAATGGTCTCCCTGGAAAGGTAGTGGCAGTAGAAACAGTCGATAAGTTTAAATTGGAATTAGACAGGTACCTACTGAGAAGTATTGGAGATGGAGGGGTATAGGGATATTAGCAGGATATTTCGGTACAGGTAAGCCAGGTGCAGGTTGGTGACATCACCATGTACACGTAGTTTTCCTTTTTTTCTCCTGTGTGTATTCCTTTGACGTTTCGAAAAAATCTGACGAAAAAAAACAAAACTCCTTGTTGCACACAGAAAAGAGCTTCTCTCTTGTGTGTATTATTTGATGGTTGAATAAAAGCTTTGGAACACAAAGAATAACAAAATGAAGATCCGAGCGGAAGAAGAACTTAAGTCAGAAAATAATACTTCCAAGATATCGAGGCCTGAAATTTAGAACTGGCTTAAAATCGTATTGTGTGGGGGGAAACTAATAAATGTCTCGATTTGAAAGTTGTTACACCTCTTGGTAATCCCTTGGCCTATTTTGAGCTAAATATCATTCCTTATTCATTTAGTCAAAAATAAAATGCTGACTTTGGATTAGAGTACTTTTTTTCCCCCCAAAACTTTTGACCTTAGCACTGTTATATATTGGGAATGCATCCAAAGGCTTGGGTAGGAGAGTGAGAACTGAAGGGAAATGTTAACAACGCAACTGTAATGACTCAGAGGGGATGCTAAGATGCAGGGGTTGATGTGCCAGACGATAAGTCAGGTCCAGCCAAAAGGTGGTCTTTAATAAAGTGCCACCTTTGCCAGGAGGAACAAAAAGTCATTTCCAACATAATGCAAACACTAAGGATTTTATTCAAGCTCTATACAGGTAGTGGACAAAAAAAATTTAAAATGAAACCCTTGGGTAAATGAGGGACACCAAGTATATTGACAGCAACGGCTTCCACACAGGTGTGGCCCATGTGTTAATTCATGAAAATAACATCCCAGCATGCTTAGGGTCAAGTACAAAAATGCTGAACAGGCCTGGTTGCCTATAATTATGGCTCGCATGGATGCAAAAGGAGACTTCAGTCACTTTGACAGAGGGGTGATTGTTGGGGCACGTTTGGTAAGAGCTTCAGTGAAAAAGACAACTCAACTTGTTGACGTTTCACGAGCAACCGTGTCTAAGGTGATGTCGACATGGAACTCTGAGGGAAAGACATCATCAGCAAAGAGCGACAGTGGGCGAAAGCGCATACTCCAGGATCATGATATCAGTGCTCGATCTGGGACGCGAGCAGCCAGTTTCGTCAAAAACGGTCCGCGGTGAACTCCACAGAGCGGGACATCATCTCTGGTTGCAGTGCACAAACCACTCATCACACTTGGCAATGTAAATTTATGAGTCCTGTGGTGCAAAGAGCACAGGCAATGAACTGCCGAGCAGTGGAGAAAAGTGATATGGTGACATGAATCATCCTTCACCGTATTCTCGACAAACGGATGAATGCTCATGTGGTGCCAACCTAAAGACTTCTACAACCCTGAGTGCTTGGTTCCAAAAGTGAAGGGTTCCGGTGATTCTGTAATGTTGTGGGACACATTTTATTGGCATGGTTTGGGTGCAGTCATTCCCTCAGAAGGCAAGGTCAATGCCAATCGCAAGATAGTACTGTGTGCTCATCTTCACCTCGTAATGCAGAATTTATTTCCTGCTGGAAGGGGGGGGGGTCTTCCAGGATGACAATGCCCCCATTCATAGAACACGTGTGGTCGCCCAATGGTTTGATGAGCACGACACTGATGTTATTCTATTAAGTGACTTTACTTTAAATTGGTGTTTCTATTTTTTCTCCACGACCTGTACATGTATCATACGATATTACCAAATTTTGGTAAAACATATCTGAGAATCAATGTCTAACCAAGTGACAATTGATTGAGGGGTGATGATCATATTGTGCAACAATGGGCAAGGTCACAATTTTGATTGAACACTTGGTATTGGTATTAAGGTTAATGTCTGTTCCCATCGTGTACAGCCTTTTTGGCTGCTGGTTGCGTCATTGGGTTGGGGCGCGGCTTTGCCGCTGATGTGCTGCCCCTATGACCAGTCACTGGTACTCATTTCACCGACCTCGGAAGGATGACAGGCTGAGTGAACTCCCTGGTGTATTCAGTGGCCCACGGGGCTCAAACTCAGGATGCTAGGATCCCAAGCCATCACCGTAACCACTAAGCCAACACCAGGCTCTAATGTCTGTTACATTGACACCAACACCATGGATTCACTCCAAGCTATGACCTCACCCAATGCGTCATTTATTACTGATCAGTCATTGGGCGAGCAGAAGTGGATCAGTTCTCAAACAGTGATACTAAAAACTAAAGTCTTACTTCCACCAAACAATGTTATTCAAAATCATCAGGCACACCATCGCTACCATTCTCATCTCCTCTCAAATGGCTGGAGAAAGTCACAGATGGTAGTAGATCAGCATTCCTCAGCAGTTATTTCACATTTGCTGCCAAAGCTGCTTTTATAGGCATGAGCTGCCGAATGCCAGCTGCTCTAAGCTGGGCAACCTTAATCCCACATCTTGAGATCACGACCTTCTCCGTACAGTCTCCAGTCATTGTGTTGTGGCATAAAGGGGGTTTACCCCTCTGGAACAGCATTCCCCTGATTTGGGAGATTCCAACCAGGGTTTTGTTGAGGGGGTCCAAGGCTGCCTTTTAATCCCTAACCTTGATGACAAGGGTACCAACATCCTTCATGCCATCTGTCACAAGGTGCTCCTCCACATGGACCACCTAAAATGGGTTCTTCTGATCCAACTCCCATATAAGGGGCACCCAATCAGATGGCCTCGTCACGTGATCCTTTCCTATTTTCTTTTTTTCGATCCTCCTGCAATCCCAGTAGCATGGCAGTCTGCTGTGCCCAAGTACGGCATAGTGGACACGGATTTCAGTCCATCGACTGGTACCCAACAAGCACCGTAGATAGACGACAAGGTATCTGTTCTTATTCTGCGAAAAACAGTTGTCCCAAAACAAATGTAACTTCCCTTATTTTTCGAGGTAAGGATGTCACATTGTGATTAAGACATGAGATAACTTCGTTTGGGCCCTTTGCTGCATAAATATACATTTGTGCATTCTCGTTTACATTGTCATGGAGCCACAGCTGCCTTTTGTGGTATTCCTGAATCGCACCGGTCTTGGCGAGCGGCAGGTTCTTCTGGTAATCCATGACACACACTGCTTTATCAGAGACCTCCAATCCTTCATCGCCTTGGCAAGTTACGTCACTTCTGTAATCTGCGTGTTGAAGACATCTGCTTTGCGAACATGGAGTTCACATTGAGACTTGATAAGCTGCAGATCTGCTCTTATTTCCTGCCCTTTCTGTGGCTTTCATTTGTGCATCATGCAATTCACAAGTGTCACAAATATCGCTGCGAGGAAATCCGAATGAACTGTGAAAGCCATGGTTGAAAATATGTCGACACAACCAGTAATTAACCTTTCCATCAAGATCTGGATTCTCCCGAATTAAAATTCTGTGCAACCCTGCAATGATCAAGGACACTTCGAGATAGAAAAAAAAAGTCTCACCTAATGACTGTCGTGGCTTTCGCTTGCAGGAAATTGCCCAATATGGTCACTCACACGTTTGTGTGTTTCACCATCTATTTGAAAGCGGTTTTCGTGCTTTCCACGCCAGTCAGCGATGCTACTTGCAAAGTTCAGCACCTTCTTCCTCAGACATGATTATTTTATCCCATGCAAAGCTAGTAATGCTGCTTTGCAAATAAACACTGTTTTCTGGCCAACGGTCACAAAGTATGAAAAGCTTGACCTTTCCTTTCACGGTCGACATTTGACGTTTTCTGCTTCGTTCACTATTACACAGCCACACAGGTAAATGCTTTGCATCTCGTGATCTTTGATCACATTGAAGGATTTCAGTATCTCTCTAAGCCTGGTGTTGGCTTAGTGGTTAGGGTGGCGGCTTGGGATCCTAGGGTCCTGAGTTCAAGCCCCGTTGGCCGCTGAATTAAAATACACCAGGAGGTTGACTCAGCCTGTCATTCTTCCGAGGTCAACAAAATGAGCACCAGTGTACTGGTAAGGGGGACACTGCATCAGCGGCATAGCCATGTCCCAACCAATGATGCAACCAGCAGCCATAGGCTGCAAAAGAGAGACAGAGACACAGAGACACAGAGACACAGAGACACAGAGACACAGAGACACAGAGACACAGAGAGACACAGAGAGACACAGAGACACAGAGAGACAGAGAGACACAGAGAGAGACAGAGAGAGACAGAGAGAGACAGAGAGAGACAGAGAGAGACAGAGAGAGACAGAGAGAGACAGAGAGAGAGAGAGAGAGGGAGAGAGAGAGAGAGAGAGAGAGAGACAGAGAGAGAGAGAGAGACAGAGAGAGAGAGAGAGAGAGAGAGAGAGAGAGAGAGAGAGAGAGAGAGAGAGAGAGAGAGAGAGAGAGAGAGAGAGAGAGAGAGAGAGAGAGAGAGAGAGAGAGAGAGAGAGAGAGAGAGAGAGAGAGAGAGAGAGAGAGAGAGAGAGAGAGAGAGAGAGAGAGAGAGAGAGAGAGAGAGAGAGAGAGAGAGAGAGAGAGAGAGAGAGAGAGAGAGACACAGAGACACAGAGAGAGAGAGAGAGAGAGAGAGAGAGAGAGAGAGAGAGAGAGAGAGAGAGAGAGAGAGAGAGAGAGAGACTCTCTCTCAGCTCTACTTCATTAAATTTGGTGAAACAATGGCAGTGACATTCTACCACACGCTGTACTCTTTCAGTGACTTCGCTGCCAGCATGGTTTTTTTGACCCTCTCCTGAAATGACAAATAACCAATAATAAGGGAGCGTTCATAAATCATATTTAACTGGTGGGGGTGGGGGTCAGCTGAAATGCTGAGATCATGGCAAGGTTTCGTTTGACCCCCGCCCTTTGAATGCACATAAAAATCTAACATCTCCCACGGCCCGAGACACTCTTGGACAGTTTCGCCCAACTCCCGCTCAACCTCCGATTCAACTTAGGTGTATTGTGTTCATAGTGCACCACTGGGTGAGAGCACAAGAGAAGCCACCACCTCTCGTTTGGTGGGGGTGGGGGTACTAGCTCAGAATGTTTTTTTTTTAATTATGGTTTTTACCCCTGTCTGTTTGTTTGTTTGTGAACAAAATATCTTTAAAAGTTGTCGACAGATTTGGACGAAATTTTGTGGAGAGCTCAGGTATGCAACAAGGATGAAATGATTAGATTTTGGTGAAGATCCGAATCCGAATCCGGATCTGGATCTGAGAATTCTCAGTGATTTTTCACCATTGGGAGATGGGGCCAAAAACAACATGTCGCAGGATATCTCAAAAACGTTATGGACGGATTCGGATGAAACTTGGTGGGCGAGTTGGTTAGGTGACAAGAACAAGCCGATTAAATTTTAGTTCAGGTCCAAATAAAATACAGATCCGGCCTATCAGTGGGATACAAAACATAAACCAATCAGCCTGGCGGAGGTATGCTCTCCACCGAGTGCCCTTCTAGTTTTAAATAGAAACGTCTGAGATGAATTCTGTAAATATAAATATATATATATATATATATATATATATATATATATATATATATATATATATATATATATATATATATATATATATATATAAATATATATATATATACATTTACCAAAAACTGTTGGAAATGAAGCGACAGAAAAATCAAATAAACAACTTATATTTTGAATGAAAATCTCAGCATAGTAATCTCCACATTCCACATGTACACTATACTTCTTGCATTAAAGACAAAAATTTTTTTTTAAAGTTTCTCCCATAAAACTAAATTTACAGTTAACACACACACCACAATTGGAGGCAGTCCGGGGTTCGGTGACTATCCTGAAAAGAGCCCTCGGAACAAAACTGAGTACAACAAAGCTGAACAGATTGGTCCATGAAATCCATCCATCCATCGGGACCATACTCTGTGCAGAGCATTGGTGCTGCCTAAGCAGTCTCCTTGGCTATTGGGCACAATCTTGCACGGGTCACCACTTCGACACAGGATACCAGCATGCTGGCACTCATTTTACCGATCTCGGAAGGATGACAGGCTGAGTCAACCCCACCTGGTATTAATTCAACAGCAAAGCAGGATTTGAACTCAGGACCCTAGGATCCCAAGCCCACCACTCTTGCCATTAAGCCAACACCAGGCATGTCCGTGAAATATGACCCCTTATCAAAGCAGAGGTGGATAGTTTGAGTTCTGGGAGGACTTCGTTCCATCTCAAACCTGCAAATGGAGATGACAACCAATGACCGACTGACCGACCGACACACACACACCTATGTGGGAAGGTGGATTTTTCATGACCACCCCTCTCCCCATTTCCAGCCGTCCCCTTCCAGTTAAATAATGAACGTTCCCAAACTACATGGCTTTCTGAAAAATCATGGATATCATTGCATCCGCATTAAAGTATTATGAGAACTAAACATTGAGGAATGGTCGCTGCCTCATGGAGACTTGAGAGCCAATATAGTATTACGGTTGTTCATTATGCTTTTGTATAGACAGACCCACAACAGGCCGCAAGCCTATAAATAATCTAATGTTCATGCAATCGACTGAAAAATGTACCACCCATGCCACTGGGGCAGCCTCCATCAAATATAAACAAAAACATATTACAAATGTCCAGGCTTATGGACACAATCAAGATGCTTCAAACAACAGTGCAGTAAACTGTTTAAATCTGCTTTGTAGGTCAAACAATCCTAGCCATGTACATTGTACATAGTCAAACAATCCTCGCTATGTACATGGGGCCTATGCTTATGTAATGTAATGCATGAAGATTGTGCCGAAACAGAGGCACCAAGAATGGCAAGAAATCATCATAATTCTAATCATATAAAACACCTACCGGAAGCTTTGGCAAACGCTATTTTGTTTTTTTTGCCCACTTTTCTGGGTTTTGTCCACCCTTCGTTCTTCATTGTTCATTGTTCATGTCATCCACGTTTGCAGTAAATCACATCATCTGATCCTGCATGCTGATTGGTCGTTTCTGGACATGGTACTTTTCACTCAAAAGGCCATGACGTCAGTACTTCTTGCCCTAAAATGTCAGAATGGAATGGAAAGGGAATACAGTATACAGTAGAACTTAGGTAGCCTGGTGTTGGCTTAGTGGTTAGGGTGGTGGTTTGGGATCCTAGAGTCCTGAGTTCAATCCCCGTTGGGCCGCTGAATTAATGCACCAGGAGGTTGACTCAGCCTGTCATCCTTCCGAGGTCGGCAAAATGAGTACCAGTGTACTGGGAAGGGGGACACTGCATCAGCGGAATAGCCGCGTCCCAACCAATGATGCAACCAGCAGCCACAGGCTGCACTCGATAGAGAGAGTCGAACTTAGGACAAGGATTGGTACCATACTGTAGATGGAGTTCCTGGTTCGAACTCACTTTGTCCAAGAATGTGACTCAAGTAAGTCTTCCACTCAGGAGTCATCCATGCTAGTTAAATTAACCTTTTCTTAGCAACTCCAACTACCTTTTTTTAGTGTTCTCAAATCAGTCTCGATCTTTTTTTAATTTTTAATTTTAAATGTTCCTGCTCTTTTGTCGTTCTCCCAAATGGCACTGATAATTGTTGATATTTTGTTTTCTACTTTTCATTTGTCTTTGCAATCATTTGGGTTGTGTTTGTTGCTGTTTCAAGTTCATAAGTGGCATTTTCTATTCACACTTGTTCTTGCAAAAAGTCTTTGTAACGTGAGTTAGAGAAATATCTTTTTGTCTTGGTGTCGTCGTGTTTGTGTACAAATTGGATTTGGTAGTCTGACGAACTTTTCACGTACTCAACCAGCCAAACACTCATCGGTCTGTGCACTTGGTCGAGCTCCATCAAGCCGCCACCACCTTCTCAACTCAGCCAGCACCATCTTCATTCTCGACATGCACTGCCTTTGTGGAACATTTTATAGATGGTTTCTGGTCTTGGACAAGCAGTGCTGCTGCAAAAACTCCCATTGTTAATTTCTCTCAAATTAGGTGATCTTGGAAGCATTTTAGTGATTGCTTGGTTGTTGTTTATTCGGTGGAGATGTGGTCTTTGCTTGGATGATATCAATTTGATTTCCTCTGTTTTATTATTCATGTTCCTCTTGTTGTGATTAAATTTGAAATCTCATCTGTTTCTGTTTTCCTCTCTTGTTTTATTTTCTGTGCAACTGTTGGTTGTTCCTTTTCTTTGGGAATTTGTACTCTGGGAATCTCATCCCAAACGTAAGTCCCGTCATTCCATTGTGGTGTTGGTGGTAGGTCACCATTTTATAGGTGACAGGTCATTACAGGGGGTCCTCGTAATTGCCTCGGGAGTTTGTTGTCCAATTCTCTTCTCTCGTTGGTTGTTATCTTCATTTGAGGGTTTCAGGATGTGGGCAGAACTCAAAATCTGCACCTCCTTTTTCGGACAAATACAACCTCAGTCTGCATTGGTTTTTGTACAATATCTTGTGATTAATTAGAACTTTCCTTGCTTTGGTGTCTAAAGTGTTGATCGCCAATTGTGGCCGGTTTATAATTGCGCAGCTATATTGGAATACCGGCACAGCAATTTGGTTTATGGCTTTCGTTTTGTTTCTTGGGGAGAGCGATGACTTCACAATTAGTCTTATTCTGTGTAGGTACTCTTAGCGTTCACAAAACATCGTTCCAAGGGCTGTTTTCAAAATATTCACTGAACCTGACAGCCTCCACTTGCAGCTCATTTGTCATGATATTCCCCGGAATGATTCTTAAGCACTCAGTAAGAGATTTCTTTATCATTCCTGTTGCTCAGACTTTCACTGGTACTATTTCAGCTTTCTTCAATTTCCAAGTCCTCTTGACCTCATTTTTTAGTTCCTGGTGTTTTGTCATTTTCCTGATTTCTGCAGAATTTAGTCCAAAGTCATTGGGAACTGAAACCTCGATCAACAATGGTGACTTTTCCTTTTTGAGCTTGAGCGCCACGTCCGGACACGATGCTTTCCTTGCAGTGTCCACGCTTGATGGGATCTCTCGTGTGTGTGTTCGATAATATGAATGTGCAAATCTGATGAGCAAACAAACTCCTTGCTGCAAAGAGTACACTGGAATAGTTTCTCTCCTGTGTGCAATCTTTGATGAATTTTCAATCCTGAGATAAAAGCGTAACTCTTGCTGCACACAGAACACTTGTGTGGTCTCAGACTTCCTTGGATATTCTTGGGGATCTCTGTACAGCGTTTACAAGACACGGTGCTGAACGCGCCAGTTTCTTGAGTAACAGTCTGTGTCATGCGATGATTGAAAACGTGTGTGTTCAACAACTGGGAACAGTTGGAACAAGAAACCAGGTTCATTTGTTTCTCTGCAAAGACAAATCACAAAAAGCAGCAACAATAATTCACACCAAGTTGTCCACATTCGATAAGTATTTCACAATTCAAACATTCGCCATATTTCTGTCCACAACTCAAGAGAGAGGGTCCAGTGAGGATTCAAAAATGGAAGAATTTTGGAACTGGCCACATGAATCAGAGTTGCTGAGCACACACAAACTACCTTACGAAAGGTTGTTCCATCGTTCTGGACAGTATGACAATGAGACTTCTTCTTGGTTCTCATGGCTTTTAACAGACTTCTGTTGAATTTGAATTGAATCCATTTCAATCTAAAATTTAGTTTCTGTTGAATCCATCCATCGATCTACCCCTCCACTAACTAATCCCTCATCCTTCAGATAGACAGGCAGTGTCCTCCTCCATCTCTTCAGACCTTGACAAAAATCACAAGCCGATCAAACGCTTAGAATTTGTCTTTCAATCCTGACAAATGTCACACTCTCTCCAAAAGCACCATGTGGCAGACTCTCCCATCTACTTTCTCAGCAATCCTCAGGAGGAAGTTCAGTCACTCAAACTCCTGGGTCTCACCATCAGCTATGATCTTTCCTCCAAAGCCTCCAAACCCCGTTGCCGATTGAGCATCCTCCGACGTACGAAGTCCTTCCTTGGCACATCTGAACTCCTATCCACTTGCAAGGCTTTCATCCACAGCTTAATGGAGGTCTACCCACCCCTCTGGGCTGGCTCTTCTGCTTCACACCTTGTTCCAGCTTGATGCTGTGGAAACCAAAACCTTCAAGCTTATTGGAATCTCATGCTTTGAAGCAGAGTCTATGAGCTTATTTTATTACTTTCCCCATCACAGACAGGTCTGCGGTATCTCTGGTCTTCTTCCTTCTGTGCTTTCCACACGGTCTACCATTACCCACCTTCTGGTGAAACTCCCAAAATCCAGAATCAGTGCTCACCTCCACTCATTCGTTCCTTTTTTCCCCACCTGTGAAATCAATTTACACATTCTTTTCGATATCATTATTCCATCCTTCAAGACAGTTGTTCACCACCATCTCAGATCATCCACCATCCAAAACATGATCTTTTCTTCCCCATTAACCCCTCCACTCCAAGCCCACCTTCTTCCAAATTTGCAGGTTTTTCCTTCCTGAGAATCTGCTTCTGCATCTATCTTGTGAATCCTCCCCAACCCCTCTTTCTTCCCCACTTCCCTTTTGTGTCCAAGACTCCCTCTATTTTATCCTGCAACCCTGCTGTTGGTGTTTCTTCCCTCATTCTAACATTCCTTTTGTTCTGTTGCATCCTGATCTGCTCAGCGTTCTCGCTCTTCCATGAGCCTTGAGTTTAGATACAAAATAAACAAATCTGTGAGAGATACAACCACTGTCTTTCTGTCAATGGGCAAAATAATTGTCATAAATATGACCACATGGTCTGTGGAATAGTAGTAATAGTCTTATGGAGAAATAGTGAGGTTAAAACAGCAATTGTGAATAGAATGGAATCCAGAATGTTGCCGTTGTGCAAGATCGTCATCAATAGGAGAGATGGTGACATTAGACATCGATCTGATCAGGAACTTGAACGGTGGAATGCACAACTCAAGCTGAACTACAACGGCATTCGCACACCTCCACCAGGCAGAAGGGTTTACGTTTTGAATCCCACTGAAAGGCCAGATCTGCAGCCCGACCTCAACCAAAAATCGAACCGGTTCGTTCTCGTCACCTACGCAACTCACCCACCAAGTTTTGTCATAACCCATCATTAACCTCTTGAAATATTGTGCTATCTATCCTCTTTGGCCCTATCCCCCGATGATGATGATGAAGAATCACTGAAAAAAAAATTACAGAATTTAGATCTTCACCAAAATCGAATCAATTCGTTGTTGGCACACATCCAACTTGTCCACCAAGTTTCGTCCAAATCCGTCCATAACTCTGACATGTCCTGCTCAGAGATAGGGAGACAAAAAGACAGACAGACAGACAGACACGGGTGAAAACATAACTATGATAGCAGCTGATAATTCAAAACAGAATCACAAGATCCCAGACAATAAGGGACATAGTCGAATAAATGGTGTGCATTGTCTTTTCCGACCCCACAAACAATCTCAGATGTTAAAGGAAAGGGTCCAGGCCTAATGCATTGCGTTAAAATAACCAGGAGATAGGGGAAGTGTTCAAGATTGTCCTGCAGCTGAGTTGTTGGAACTCTTTTCTCCAGGAGGTCATCCAACGTTGTTGTAGGGGATTGTAATATTGCAGAGAAACCTCGTTGGATTTTGAAATGGCTGTGACTGACTCTATGCAACGATCTTGGATATGTGTATTTTAAATGAAATAGGTATCCCTGTCTTGTTCATATAAACAAGCCATTTGAGTGAAAACAATTTTAATGGACCTGTCATTCTGCAGGGTTTGGATCAACATTATTTCATCGTGAAAGAATGATATAAATAAACACACACAATGTGATGTGATCCATGGAGAGCTCGGCTTACCTTCGAGCAGCTCAGCAGCTTCGCTCGGCTCTGTGGGTGGAGAATCATACGTTTCCTGCTTCACATGATCATTGCTCAAAGCATCTTGGGAAGTGTGAAGAAGGTCATTTGGGAAAGTTTGAGACTTCACGACTTGAGCTTCATCTGCAAACCATGTGATAACAGTTCATCACAACAAAGGAAGAGCTAAACAAGCAAATCTAAATGAAAACAATTGCTATATGTAGTGGGGAGATAGATACACACGGGGTTTCTGATACACAAACTCATTTTCCTACTTAACCAAAGAGGTCAACAAAGGAGGGGGTTAATGGGAAATAATAATAATAATAATAATAATAATAATAATAATAATAATAATAATAATAAAACCTAGGTTTGAAAGGACAGGGTGGTCTGAAAATGGAGAAGATGCATGATGAAATGATAACTTTGTGTTCTTGCTGATGAGAGAAAAGCTGTATGCATTCCATTGCCTTGTAAACTTGATTATGTGAACTCTTAATTAGTGCCCTGGGATTATTATCTCTTCTCACTACGCACATTTGCTAAAAAAATCAAAGTCTCAACCATTTGCCATGGCCGAGTGAAACAAGGGTTCACTTTCGATCATCACCTTTTCACTCCTACTTCTGCAGGTGGTGCCAACCCTCACACCCACTCCGTAACCAGACTTGTTCTTTTCATCCGATCCTGGATTATTGTCACCGTCATGAGTTTTCACAAGAGAGCGTCAGGCAAAAAGGTGGGAAAAATTACTTTTTGCACCGTTTTGCTTTGTTCATGGAAGCTTGGCCTTCAAATGTTCATTTACACCATTCCTCTCATACATATGTTGCTTCCCTCATCACTTCTCATTATACAGTATTGTAATGTGGAAAGGAAGGGGCAGGGTGCGGAGCGGGAGGGATTCCATCACAATAATTTGGTAAGAATAGTATGGACTGTGTGTTCGAGTGAGACAATTACTCTTGTATGAGGGATCTGGCAGGGGTATGTTGTACATCATATGTGCTCTGTTGGGGCAGTGATTGAAAACAGAGCAGAATATGGTGAGGGTGTATTGCATAAAACCTGCACAGGTGAGGTGAGGTGAGGTGGAGGACTTGCGCACAAATATCATCAGGTACAGGTACTTTTGTAGAGGTTTTATCATTGGGTTTAATTAAAAACTTGACTTGAAATCCAAACGTCTTGGATGTCTTTTCTTCCACGCTAAATTGTTGACCCCGACGTGATTCAAACGGATGGATGAGTTGCAAGGCAGCAAATCGCCAGGAACGAACAGCCAGTCATGCCTTCCAAGGATACTCAACCAGCTTAATCGGTGGCAGGGGTTTCCTTTTAGCTTCTGCACTTCCGGTCAAGTGACCCACAGCTGTGAAGACCATGCTCATAAAGCATATTACTCTATCTGAGCACTGCCGCTTTCAACAACTTCTTACAGCCAAAGATTTAGGAGACTGAAGACCCAAAATGACTGCATCACGTGCAGCAGCTTCTCGGTAACCATCCTGCTACCTTCAACTGAGTCCACCACTTGCCGTTCAATATCACAACACAGACTAGCTGCTGAATATTGAGGATGGAGAGCACAGGCTCTTTTGTCATCTCTATGCGACTAGAGAGGAAATGCCTGCTTGGATGTCGTCTCTGAGACACCAGCAAGGCAGTAGATTCGTCGAGTACCAAACGGCCAACAGATAAGATCGACCAGCATCCGCAAGGGTACAACTGGTTCTTGAGTCGGGGCTTTGGAGTTGCTAAACCTCGAGAGAATAACCTCTTTGCTGTTTGAGCCCGGTTTTAAAATGTGATCAGCCACAGGACGTGCCGCAACACACAGCTGTGCCTTCTCACACCGATCACATCGTGTCCTCACCCTGATTTGTAAGGCTCTCTGCCAATTATTTTATGAGTCTCACACAAGGTCACTCAGAGGCCTGGCATCGAGGTGTCTCCATGCAGTGTTCTCTGCAGTTCAACGTGTTCCATACTAACTCTCTCCTCCAGTCCACCCCTCTTTCATATGGGAGCACAGCTGTCACGTTATTCAGACACCAGCCGAAACACAGCCTGGTACAGAGCGATTTTTCCAGCCACTTGGACATCAGCCCCCACCTACTTTTAATCAGCAACCTTGACATTCCTTTACTTTACACTAGGCCGACAGCCGAGTGGGTGCCTTTTACACACAGTACAAACTTATTTAATTTCATTTACATTTTACCACATTTCAAACTTAACATTTCCAATTTTTAATATGTGGTATGTATTTATTGATCCGTAACAGATCTCTGGCTCAGAATGTTTGTGTTTGCGGAGTGTCTGATGTGACAATATTCAAATAAATCCTGAAATGCCCAAACATACGATGATGTGCAATTACAACACTTCTTTTTTCTTTATTTTATGTTGTATGAGCATGGATCAGCTCGCTACGCTTGCTTCTCCAAACTTGAGTTTATTCCAAAGATTAAATTCAAGAAATACACAAGCCCACCAGCATGGCTCTGCACTGTTCTACTCTACTCTACTCTACTCTACTCTACGTTCACCACGCAGAAATGCAAATGGTGACTAGCTCTTTTCTGTGCTCAGTGCTTTGATTTCTGTAATTCACGAACATTCCCAAAAGTCCCTCACTCCCAGAATCCACTCATTGAAACGAGATGGTTTTATATCAAGGAGGAACTAGAAACTGCCTAAAACCACAGCATCATTCCATAACCGTGACCTCCCTTAACAATTACGATCTTTCTAGGAATCGTAAATCAAAGTACAATAATAACACTTGTCACTTTTGTTACTCCAAACAACTTTTACAATCAACATGTCGCCTCAACAACACAGGCACATACAGTTCCCCCTTGTTTTACACACTTTCGATGTTACACATATAATTTTCTGTGTACCGTTCTGTGTTTACATGGGTTCGTCTTTATCACAGAACGTGGAGGTTTTCAAAAGCTTGGTTGAGGGGAGAGTGCTACATCACTGGGCAAACATTACAGCATTAACGAATGCAGTTTCTGCAAAATAAGGAAATGTGCAGAAAGCATAAGGGTAAGTGCATGCTCTGGTTATACGAAGAGCGAGAGGGTGACTGGTAAACTGCTCCAGTACATGACTCGTGAGTTATTGGTGAGAGGACTGAGCTCCGAACACAACTCATACGTTTCCAGGATCGTAACCGCCATGTAAAACAAGCGCTTACCGAATAATAAACAATTGATTCCACATCAAATCACAAGAATAATCACACAGAAACAATACTCCGCCCAACAGTCTCTCATAAAGGAGTTATGACTGTCGTTTGGTCAAGATCGATGAGAAAACTTAGCTTGCAAAATAATCAAACATAGAGTTCCTGTTTTTATAGTGGAGGATTATCAAGTAGAACTATAACATAGAGATCGTTTTCGTTCGAACCTTTATCGAGCGAGGAGGACTGGTCCAGAAACTCGGACTCCACCTTCACAGCCACAATAAAATCTGAAAATAAAACATCGTACTCAAACTCAATTTTAAGGAACATTTCTAAACAAACATGTTTATCACAATACATGTCCAAGAAGTGTTTACTTTTCAATCTCTGAAAAATACTTAAATGAAGCATATTTGAAATAGTACACCCAATGATCTGCCCCGTTAGTCAATGCTTGGCAAAACGAGTAGTTTACGTAACCTTTGAACTTTATTTCTTCTTTATACATTATTAACACAAAACCCACTGATCTGTTCAAATAAACAAACAATAGAATATTACAAGATGTGGTGTGTAATGTTTGGTTAGCATTTTTAATCTCCTTTTGTAATCCTGATCGTGTCCCTTTCTACCATTTACTTTACCTCCTCTTTTGGTTTGTCAGACCTCGTCGCTGTTTACACTGGTGTGAGGCAAGGTTGTATCTTATTCCTTATGCTATTTGGAATACCAAGTTTACATACTTCAGCAGCACAATGAGCCAAAATGGAGATTGTTTGATAAAAAACGAGAAAACAAATGGAAAAGCCAGCAGTGTTATCCACAGACTTGCATCCTTAAGGAAAAGCAAGAGCTTGACCCTGAACACAAAGCTTAAAATATTCAACAGCAAAGTAATGTGTCTTTTTGTATGGGTCAGAAACGTGGAGAACAAATAAAAGTTTTTTTTTTATTGAAAGGTTTTCAAAGCAGACACCTATGTCATGTGCTCAACATCAAGTGCTCAGATTATATACCAATGATGAAGTAATGGAAAGATCAGGTGCTGAGGCCATCAATACAACAAACCATCAAGAGAGGGTTATGGACCTACCTTGGGCATGTGTTGAGAATGGCTGTGAGAACAATGGAACAAACTCACACACTCTCTTCAATCCCACTCCTCCATCCAGGTCTTCAAAATAGCTGTTCCCACCATCTCACATCTCTCCCCCTCCCCTCCCAATCCAAAATATTGATCTTTACTACCCACGTGAATCCACCCCAAACCCACATCCTTCAAGTTCCCTGTAGTACAATTTTGTTTACTCCATCCTTCTCCTGTCTTGTTATACAGTCGTGGCCAAAAATATTGGCACCCTTGCACTTTTTTCAAATAACTCACAATTTTCTCCAAAAATAAGCTGAAATTGACAAAAGTATTTTGTCTCCACAATTCTTTATTTCACTGTTAATATGACAGAACCTTTGTTTTTGATTCAGAACTTTATAAATCCTTTTAAATCAGAAAATAAAAAGAAAGGGTATTTACAAAATTCTTGACACCCTTGACTTAATATTTTGTATCACAGCCTTTGGACAAAATAACTGTAGTCAAGCTCTTCCTCGAGCCATGAATGAGCTTCCTACACCTCTCTATTGGTAGTTTGACCCACTGTTCTTGTGCAAACTGCTCCAGTTCTCCCAGATTTGAAGGGTGCCTTCTCCCAACTGCTGTTTTCAGATCTCCCCACAAGTGTTCCATGGGATTTAGATCTGGACTCATTGCTGGCCACTTCACAATAGTCCAGAGTTTTATCTTGAACAATTCCTGGGTGCCTTTTGAAATGTGTTTGGGGTCATTGTCCTGCTGCAAGACCCATGACCTTCGACAGAGACCCAGCTTTCTGACAGTGGGTTGAACATTGCTCTCCAAAATGCCTTGGTAATCTCCTGATTTCATGATGCCATGCACACATTCAACGCATCCATGCCAGAGGCAGCACAGCAACCCCAAAACATCACTGAACCTCCTCCATGTTTGAATGTAGGGAAGGTTTTCTTTTCTTTGAAGGCTTCATTTTGTTTTCTGTAAACATGGAGATGATGTGCTTTCCCAAAAAGCTCTAATTTGGTCTCATCTGTCCACAGGACATTCTCCCAGATGGATTTTGGCTTGTTCAGGTGTGTTTTAGCAAACTCCAGTCGGGCTTTCTTATGTCTCTCTCTCAGGAGTGGGGTCCTCCTGGGTCTCATACCATAGAACCCCCTTTCATAGAGTTGGCGACAGATGGTGTGAGTTTAAATTGTTGTACCTTGTGTCTGAAGGTCAGCTTGAATCTGTTTGGCAGTTGATCGAGGTGCTTTCTCCACCATTCGAACAATCCTTCGCTGCAATGTTCGATCAAGTTTTCTCTTGTGGCCACGTCCAAGGAGGTTGGCTACAGTGCCATGGACCTTAAACCTCCTGATAACATTGCATACAGTAGACACAGGGACATCAATGTCTCTGGAGATGGACTTGTAGTCTTGAGATTGTCCATGCTTGGTGACAATCTTGTGTCTGACCTCCTCAAACAATTTTCTGGTTTTCTTTCTTTTCTCCATTCTCATTGCGGTACACACAGTGACACAAAACAGCAGAATGACTCCTTTTCTCTATTCAAACTGGTTGAACGAGTGATTTTTATATTGCAGGCACCTGCAACTCACCACAGGTGAGTTCAATTCCAAAGTAAAGGAGAATCACCTGCTTGAAATCTAATCATTTCAAACAACTTCTAAAAGGTGCCAATAATATTGTCTGGGCCATTTTAGGATTTGTGTGTGGAATAAGTGAAGATGTAGGAATTGGTTTCAGCCTTTTTTTGTTTTGTTCCACTGCAAACAAAAGAAATACATATGTAGACACCAAAATATTTTATAATTTCAACAATTTTCTGCAAGAAATGATGCATTATTTGAAAAAACTGCAAGGGTGTCAATATTTTTGGCTATGACTGTATGTTTGTGTGTTAGCTCTTACATGGTATACAAAACATGGTATTCGGGCCTCAACATGGTATACCAAAAAAATCTTCAGTTCTGCAAGTAACAAGATTAAGATGTCGTGTTGAGCACGATATTTGTGAAATCCAGAAAACAAATATGACCTCAAAAAATAATTGTTGGTTGAATTCACCGACCTGATGTGCAAAAATTTGATTTTAGAAATCTGACAAAGATGTTGACTTTTTGACCTCAAAATCAAGAGGCTTCTCGTTTAAGACCAACTCTCCCATTTTGTGAAGTTTCGTGAAGATTGGTTTAAAATTGTGACCTGTAGGTGTGCAGACAAACAGATAGACAAACAGAAAGAATAACTCAGGCGACCAACCAATATACGAGAAAAATCTTCCATTTCACAAGTAACAAACAGACAAAAAGAGACAGGGCTGAAAACATTACGTCCGTCCATTGCAGATTGTGGAGGTAATTATATTATCTCCAATACTTAGCTTAGGTGAGCGCTTGTGGAGTGGCTGGTCAGGTAGCTTAGTGGGTTTGGAGGTTCGAGGTGAGGAAGATGGCAGAGAGGTGGGGAGTGATCAGATTCAGAAAAGTCTGAATACTTTTACAGATTGTACAAAGGATTGACAGATGTAGTTTAACATGAAGAGATGTAAATGTGCTCGGGATGGGTTAGAATAATAAATATAAAGATTATATTATGGAGGGGGAAATCTTGGAGAGTGTGCCACAGAAGAGGATGTGGGGGTGATACCACACTGTCCTCATCCCCAATCCTCGCTCCTCCCCCCCCCCCGGACTCAAATCCTCCCATCCCTACTCCATCAGCCCCAAAATCCTAATTAAGTCGTTTTGATGGATTTATTTGATCTGGTGTTCGTGTGCCACAGCCATGATGGGCCGAATGTCCTCCTCCTGGGTCTAATTTCCTCGTTAATTACCCTCAGACTGGTGGTGGACCCATTGGTGCACTAAGGGGGGGGGGTGTGGGGAGGGCGGTCCGCCCTGAGGGGGTGGGGGAAAGGGGAAGGGGGAAGGTGTGCCATTGGGAGAGTTGAAATACCAGTACGATGATACAAGGATGGTTTCGTTATATCGTTATACCAACTTGGGAGCTCTATTGTTTGGATCATGGGATCCAGTTTGATGGCCCAGTGTGTAGCGCAGTGTCCCTCGGGGTTGTGTTTGTCATTTCCTTCGGTTTTCTCTCCATCTTGGTTGACGTTCAGTATTTAAAATGAATCGAGTACAAACAACCATAAGTTGGCAACCAATGCACAACCTTGAAGGACCTAATAGCCTTCTGTGTTGAAGATCCTTGGAAGGAGACTCTTATCATTCATACTCCCTCCTTCCTTCCTTCCTTTATCCCACCCACACTCCTTTTTCCTTCCTCCCCTCACCCTACCATTCCCCCTCTCCTCCTTCCTCTCCCTCCATCCTTTTCCCCATTTGTTTCATTCCTACGTACTTTCTCTTCCTGTTATAAATCCTCGTGTTATTTCACTTTCATTGGGATTTATTAAAGTTTTAGGGTTCATGTCCCCACGTTGTCAGTTCCCAATGACATCTGTCTGGACGACCGAATTGGGACTCACTTTAAGATGATTTTCTTATCACTTTCTTTCTCAGTTAAAGATTATTAATTTAAATCTTCAAAGTGTAAAGCTGACTTTTCAGGAGAGTTCCCACAGCCTGCGGTGTTCAGGAGACGAGAGACTGTCGCGGCTTAATATCACAATGAGAAGGGCGAGGCCAGGTTGAACGAGGAGGGTGGGGCCAGGGCGAACGAGGAGGGTGAGGCCAGGGTGAACGAGGAGGGTGGGGCCAGGGCGAACGAGGAGGGCGAGGGCAGGGCGAACGAGAAGGGTGAGGCCAGGGCGAACGAGGAGGGCGGGGCCAGGGCGAACGAGGAGGATGACGCTAGGGCGAACGAGGACGGCGGGGCCAGGGTGAATGAGGAGGGCGGCGCCAGGGCGAACGAGAAGGGTGAGGCCAGGTTGAACGAGGAGGGCGGGGCCAGGGGGAACGAGGAGGATGACGCCAGGGCGAACGAGGAGGGCGGGGCCAGGGCGAACGAGGAGGATGACGCCAGGGCGAACGAGGAGGGCGGGGCCAGGGCGAACGAGGAGGATGACGCCAGGGCGAACGAGGAGGGCGACGCCAGGGTGAACGAGGAGGGCAAGGCCAGGTTGAACGAGGAGGGCGGGGCCAGGGCGAACGAGGAGGATGACGCTAGGGCGAACGAGGAGGGCGGGGCCAGGGCGAACGAGGACGGCGGGGCCAGGGCGAACGAGGACGGCGGGGCCAGGGCGAACGAGGACGGCGGGGCCAGGGCGAACGAGGACGGCGGGGCCAGGGCGAACGAGGACGGCGGGGCCAGGGCGAACGAGGACGGCGGGGCCAGGGCGAACGAGGACGGCGGGGCCAGGGCGAACGAGGACGGCGGGGCCAGGGCGAACGAGGACGGCGGGGCCAGGGCGAACGAGGACGGCGGGGCCAGGGCGAACGAGGACGGCGGGGCCAGGGCGAACGAGGACGGCGGGGCCAGCGCGAACGAGGAGGGCGGGGCGAGGAGGATGATGCCAGGGCGAACGAGGACGGCGGGGCCAGGGCGAACGAGAAGGACGGGGCCAGGGTGAACGAGGATGGCGGGGCCAGGGCGAACGAGGACGGCGGGGCCAAGGCGAACGAGGAGGGTGGGGCCAGGGCGAATGAGGAGTGCGGGGCCAGCGCGAACGAGGAGGGCAGGGTGAGGAGGATGATGCCAGGGTGGACGAGGACGGCGGGGCCAGGTCGAACGAGGACGGGGCCAGGGCGAACGAGGAGGGCAGGGCCAGGGCGAACGAGGAGGGTGGGGCCAGGGCGAACGAGGAGGGTGGGGCCAGGGCGAATGAGGAGGGCGGGGCCAGGGCGAACGAGTGCGCGAGACGGCACGAGCGGTGTCAAGGGGCGGGTTCACGTGAGCCTGGGAGGTATGTTGACGAACGGAGCTGTTTGTCGAGATCGATTACGTGGTTAACGAAGGGGTCCAACAGACGCGAACGATGGAACGGGCATGCAGACCTCGTACAGCCGGAGCCGACGACCCGGCAGAGCACCTGGGACGTCGGCATAAAGATCACAGACATAGACAAAACTGGCTTTGCTTTCAATTGAGCATGAATATGCAAACAAAGTGAATTTTGATGAGGGCATTAACCAATTTGCAGAAATTAAGGCTCGAAAGCAGACACTGTGAATGTTTGTTTGTTTGTTTTCGATTCATCTTTGAAGAATATGCTGAATGCTGACCCTTGACACTGGATTTCGTTACCTCGTTGGAAATTTTTACAGGTGATGTTTTCTCTCTGGTTGAAGATGTGTTGTTGTTTTATCAACACCAAGCTGTATTTCCTGTTTACTGAATTTTTAATGTCTTTCATTTTTATATTTCCAATTTGTGTACTACAGGTACTCTCAGTACTGTAATCTACTTGCAAACATGATATGTGTTTTCTTCTGTGAATTTAATTTTTAACATTATTTATCTGGAGGGGGTAGGGGGAGGGGGAGGTTCCATCGTCCATAAGAGCAAATCCGTGTTCACTTACATAGTGCACAGCACGGACCCCGCACGGGAACAATAACAGCACGTACCGGGTCCGAACTCCTTATCCGCAGGAGATCCTCCCGGGCCGACCCCGTTCCTTCCATCGGTAACACTCGTGGGTCCCTGAGGGTTCACCTCGTGTTCCTCACCGGAGAGATCTCGATTCATCGCACACAGCACGGTGTTCTAAACTTCGGGACAATTCATTGTGGCACCACAGTGTGAGGATTCGTATGCGAAGACTGAGAAACTGTACAGACTACGGAATGACACAGGACGCAGCTGTATTTATCACAGCCTTGGGTTTTAAACACGATATTGTGAAACCATACAGAATGACGAACCGCACGATGCGAGGCCTCAACAACCGTCACTATACCCCCACACGTCACAAGCATACGTCACATCCAGATATTCAAACGTTTCCTTGCAACAGCCACTGAGCGCAGTTTATTCCCAGAAGAGCAAATCCATGTTCACATCCTCAAGGTTCTCCGTAGACCACGCCCCCAAACCGAACCTCGAGGTTCTCCATAGACCACGCCCCCTAACCGAACCTCGAGGTTCTCCGTAGACCACGCCCCCAAACCGAACCTGGACTCGTCCTGAATGAGGATGATTGTTCTCGAGACCTTGCGGTTGCTGCCCTCGTACCGTGTGACCTTCAAACTTGGACATTCGGACTAGTTCGTCCTGTTTCACATAGTTAGCAGTTTATAAACAGGTTCCGCCATGTTTACTTGTTTGTGTTTTTATGTGAATCCCAGCCGAGTCATGATCAGGATGTGTCTATTAATTATCAATCTCATTTCCCTGTAAGTGTAACCGGGCGTAGTGGTGTGCGCCTGTAATCCGGCTACTCGGAGGCTTGGGTTGGAGGATTGCTTGAGGACGGGAGCTCTGCACTGGGCCGTGCTATGAGAGGGTGCAGAGCAGCCCAGAATCATGGCGAAACCCAATCCTTATCCCTGTGTCGTAAGAGGCGACCAGGGTTGCGTCAGGAAGGGCATCCGGCGTAAAACCTGTGCCAAATCAGTATGCGGATCATAACGGATGATCCGCTGTGGCGACCCCTAACGGGAGCAGCCGAAAGACGAACAACATTTCCCTGTAAGTGTAATTCATGTAAGTGTACAGTGTATACCGATATCCGGTCATACTAAACACCGCCCGGGGACGCTCGGAGAAGTCTGGCAGTTTCAATTTGAATTACATCTCATGGAGACACCTGGAGAAGTCCGGAAATTAAACAAGTTGAATAAAGTTGCGAACACCGCCCCGAGAAGTCCGGATATGTCTCCGGACTTCTCCGGGCGGTGTTCGCAGCTTTATTTAATTTCTGCTCACGTTTTCAAGCTAAAATGCGACATGCTCCACAAACTTTTAATTTTCATCAATTTGTCTGGGACTTAGTGAAACAGGCGACACGTTTTAAGCTTTTAGCTTTGGTGTAGAGCTCTGTCTGATTGTGAGGTAGAGATCCCTTTCCTCACTGGAGAAGGTACAGTCATTATCCTTTTCAGCACACATTGCAGCTGCTCGGTGTGGCCACACACATTTCAGCATCAGCATATGAGGGGTCTGTGTCCCTTTAGTCATTTTCTGTGACCCATTGTAAATGTTTGGGATATTTTTGTTAAAGTCAGCCATTTTGCTTTCCGCAAAAGGGTGTGTGTGCGTTTATGACATTGTTACGGATCCGGGGTGGCGGGATTCTCACCCAGTCCTAGGCGCCACCCTCACCACCACCGTCTCCGGGGTTTATAACGCCGGCTGGCTCAGCACAGGCCTCGGGTCACGCGCCTTCAATCGCGATACCAACGTAATCCTTGTACCTTGCCAGTTGGGGAAATAGAACCCCTGGTTACAGACTGGTTGTGTCAGATGCCAAGCGTTTTCTGCCAGTCTGTAACCATTTTGGTTTTATATGCCAATCGAACGGATCGTTCCTCGACGCGACACAAATTAATCCATAGCGGCAACTTCATACGAATTAACCAGATTTATTGGGGAACATCGGGGATCATAACACAAGCAAAATTCATGACAATGGTTTTATTAACAATCCTCAACCCGTTCTTAACTAGGGAACCACGGACTACAGGTTTCGAGGGGGTCGCAACCGAAATATGCCTTAAACAACGTGCAGACAAAGACAGATAGACAAACAGCATGCATGCAAGACAAAACAGAGTACTTGGTGATGTCTCATGGATGAGAGGACAGTGTAAAGAGCACGAATGTCGCTCGCAACAGGTGGATGTCCACGGATCCGAGTTCCCACTCGAACGCGCCGCGTGGCGAAATGGAGCTAGTCCTCCCTTTTCCCCTTTCACACCGCACGCGGTCTCCGTGCCCTCTGACCCCGCGTAAGGTCGACGATGGGCCTCAGCTGATCTCTCTCATGGTCCAGCATACAAATCCAGGCCTGGCCTGTTCTCCAGACAAGGCCCAAGTCGAGGTGCCGAACTCCACAGGCGGATCGACAAACGTGTCGAGCCGTGAGGTGAGTCAGTGCGGAGGCTCCGCGGCCAGACGCAGGCCGCACCTGTCGATCACCTCCCCATACGAATCGATCGTCGACTCCACGTGCAGGCAGCCTCTCAAAGCCGACTGCCGTTTTTTGTACCGGCAGATTCCACACTGTCCCTCCTTCGTTCGCTCGCCTCCAAAACACGTCGCGCCTCAAGAGCGACTGTTTCCACACACGAGGACGCCTTCTCTCAGCGACTCCATTTTCCAAACTGAGAACTCCTTTTTCCTTTCGTTTCTCTTTTGCTCGTTCCACGAGCATGCCTCTCTCGGCGAAACCGACAAACTCCTCCCCCTTCGCGTCACTTCCTCCCTCTTGCCACACCCTCTCTCCAGGCCACACCCCCTCAGCCAACTGGGAGGGGCCTATCCTGGGATGGGGTAGGAATACGAAGGAGTTCTTGTTTCACCACCACTGTACAAACATAAAAACAGTCTCTTACACCTCCCGACACACATATAACATCCCTTTTACCACACAACCGAGCTATACATGCATTTAATGGGGGAACTGAGCTAATCCTATATTTAGTAGTCCAATAAGGACCATTTCCGTAACAATATTGTCGCAGGTCTGACAGTTAAGGTTAACCCCCCCCCCCCCCCCCAAGATCTAATTATGGTGGACGGGCGGTTAACACTGACCAGGCCCGGATTGCCGAGCGGTTTTCCTTAGGAGGCAGATTCGAGATCCTCAGAGATGAAAGCACGTGCGTGGGAGGGGCAGAGCAGCGGAGGCACAGCACAAGGGGGTTTATACTCGAACCTCACAACAAATACACAGACACAGCAACTTTAAATAAACGCGGGGATTTCATGAAATTATAAATATTTACAAGGGGAATTCAAAATGTAATAATAATCGTGAGATAAATTAAAACCTAAAGTCGAGGCGCCTCTACACACAGATTTGAATAGACACAAGGGGAAAACAAAAGAAAAGCAAATCCTCCCTTTATTCTGGCACTTATCTTGGTCCAGAGATGGTCTTTATGGAAATTTGGAATCGAGGAGCTTCATCCTGCACGGGTAGACGCGCCCAAAAATGGCGCCGAGCCGCTCTCTCGCAGCAGGAAATGTACGTGAGGTAATCTGTAAGCGGTATTCAACGCCAAGACTCAGAGACCGCCGTGCGGCTTCCTCATCGATCGCACTTGCCGATACGCTCTCTGCAGAATGGCGCCGCTCCCTTCGGTGACATACATGAGGCTTCGAGGTCCATCTCTCATGACCAGCCAAGAGTCGATGGCCAGCGTCTTGCTCAGTACGTGAGCAAATTCACAGCACGACACGAAAATCCCACAGCCATTTTGTCATGCCGAGAGGAGAGCAAAGTGAGATCCTCTATCCCAGCCACGTTCCTCTCACAACTACTACTCCAACCTCACCCTTCTTCCACCTCTGGGCATGGCTTTCTGGCACGAAACCTGGGAAGGCGGGGCCTCTGCCTGCTCGGAACGCCTGGTTTGCTTGTTGTTTTGGTGGTTGTTGTTATAAAAACGCAACTCCTTCATGGCTGGCTTGTAAATGCAAAAACGTCGGAATCGGTCACCAGGGGCAACTGGTCTTAATCCCTATCTAATTAACATAGCACCACCCCCCCCCCACCCCTCATGTAGTGACACATAACATTTAAGCTCACAGTTTCCCTACTTATTTACATCGAGATATCTCCTACACGTCCACGGACCAAACAACTCAATTCAATCCTAACTTTCCTATGAAATTCCTCCATCTACCCCCACAACCATAACAATATGTACAACACGTCATGTAAATATATGCCTGGATAGGATATGTACAATATGTTATGTATAACATGTTCATGGTCACATATTGATACGTATGTATAAAATATGTATCATATGTGTATAAATAACAATCATGGATGTGTATGTGTAAATCACGATTCATGTATGTGTATGTGCGGGTGTACATGCCGCCGCCACCAGTCGTCATCTCCACTCGAGAGTCACTAAGACTGAACGTAGCCTCCCCATTCCTGAAGCTTCCATCTTTACAACAGCAAGGAAACCGGAATCATTGGACCAAGTAGTCTTCTTATCCATGCTGCACGCAATGGAGCCTTCCCAGTACTGAAGCATCGATCTTCCCCACAACAAAGAACCACGATTTATGGACCAAGCAGTCTCCTTATCCATGCTGCACCCAATGGAGCTTTCATGGTACTGAAGCATCTATCTTCCTCACGACAGGGAACCAAGACTCATGGACCAATCTGTCTCCTTTTCTGTGCTGCACTCCCCCCATTCATCCCCGAAAGGGCGATCTCGGCCACACGGGTATGCCCGTTGTCAGTCGTGCATGCGTGTGCTTCGAAGCGAATGTTGTCCCCCCCAGTTTTAACGATACTTTAATGCTACTCCCCCTTTCTAAGGCTATTGCTCCTGTGCCCTAGTCTCTCAAGTGTGCATTCTTTGATGATTCCTTAAATGTAATGATTGAATAAAGGCTTTCGGACACAAAGAACCTGTGTGACCTCTCACCTGTTTGAATTACTTAATGAACGTTTAAATGTGATGCGCGAGCAAACTCCTTGCTGCAAATGGAACAGGTGAACGGTTTCTCTCGTGCGTGCACTGCTTGATGAATTTTCCATCCTGAGATATAAGTGAAAGCCTTGCTGCACACAATGCACTTGGAAGTCTTCTCTCCCGCATGTAATCTTCGATGATGGTTCTTTAAATATGTCGACCGAAAAAAGGCCTTAGGACACACAGGACACTTGAACTTCTTCTCCCCTGTGTGTCTTCTTTGATGTCGAGACAAACTTGAAGAACGATCAAACCCCTTGTTGCATACTGCGCATGTGAACGGTTTCTCTCCCGTGTGCACTCTTTGATGAATTTTCAAATCTGACATATTACTGTAAGCCTTGCTGCACGCAGAACACTTGTGTGGCTTAACTCCCATGTGTATTCTGAGATGATTTTTTAAATGTGATGATTGAATAAAGGCTTTCGGACACAAAGAACACTTGTGTGGCTTCTGTCCTGTGTGTATTCTGAGATGATTTTTCAAATGTGATGATTGAACGAAGGCTTTGGGACACACAGAACACTTGTGTGGCTTCTGTCCTGTGTGTATTCTGAGATGATTATTCAAATGTGATAATTGAACAAAGGCTTTAGGACACACAGAACACTTATTTGTCTTCTCTCCTGTGTGTATTCTGAGATGATTTTTTAAACGAGTCGAATCGGCAAAGGCTGTCGGACACAAATAACACTTGCAGGGCTTCTCACCTGTGTGTGTTTTTTGATGATTCCTTAAATTTGATGATTGAATAAAGGCTTTGGCACACAAAGTACACTTGTGAGGCTTGTCTCCTGTATGTGTTATTTTATGCATTCTTAAATGTGATGATCGAGCAAACTCCTTGCTGCACAAAGAACACTTGTAAGGCTTTTCTCCTGTATGTATGCTTTGATGATACTTTAAGTGTGATGATTGAGCAAACTCTTTTGGACACAAAGAACACTTGTAAGGCTTCTCTCCTGTGTGTGTTCTTTGATGTTTCCTCAAGTGTGATGATTGAGTAAACTCTTTCGGACACAAAGAACACTTGTAAGGCTTCGTTCCTGTGTGCTGGTTTTGATGAATGTGTAAATTTGATGAGCGAGCAAACTCTTTGCTGCACATGGAACATTTGAACGGCTTCCCACTGCTCGTTATCTCCATTGGCGGGATATCGGCCGTGTGTAGTTGTTCATGTCGTTTTAAAAATGACAACGTTGTGAACGATTTGCCACACACAGGACACTTTTGTGGTCTCTGACTTCCTTGGATATTCTTGAGGGTCTCTGTACAACGTTTACAAGACACGCTGCTGAATGTGTCAGTTTCTTGAGTAACAGTCTGTGTCATGTGACGATTGAAAACTTGTGTGTTGAACAACTGGGAACAGTTGGAACAAGAAACCAGGTTCATTTGTTTCTCTGCAAAGACAAGTCACAAAAACAGCAATAATTCACACCAAGTTGTCCATATTTGATAAGTATTTCACAATTAATTTTAAAAAAAATTCTCCATAATCTGTCCTCCACTCGAATGAGAGGGTCCAGCTGGGATTCAAAAATGGAAGAATTTTGGAACTGGCCAAATGAATCAAAGAGTTGCTCCGCAAACAAACTACCTTATCAAAGGTTGTTCCATTGGTCTGGACAGCTTATAACAATCAGAGGTTTCTCTGCCCAATATCAACTTCTCCTTCCTCCCCATGGTGGTTAACATACTTCGATCAATATTCTGTTGTTCCACCCTTCCACCAATCCTTTAGATAGGCAGGCATCATCCTTTCCCCTCTCTTCAGTTCTCAACAAAATTATAAGCTGATCAAACACTTGAAATTTGCCTTTCAATCGTGACAAACATCACACACTCTCCGAAAGGACCGTGCGGCAAACCCTCCCATCTACTTTCTTAACAATCCTCTTCAGGGAGTTCAGTCACTCAAACTCCCGGGTCTCACTATCAGCCATGATCTTTCCTCAAAAGCCCGTTGCTGACTGGGCATTCTCCGTCGTAAGAAGTCCTTCCTTGGCACATCTGAAGTCATATCCACTTACAAGGCCTTCATCCACAGCTTAATGGAGCACTGCTCTCCCCTTTGGGCTGGCTCCCCTGCCTCACACTTTGCTCAACTTGATACCATGGAAACCCTTCAAGATTATTGGAATCTCATGCTTTGAAGCTGAGTCTATGGGCATATCACTATCCCATCACAGGCAGGTCTATGGTCACTCTGGGACTTCTACGGCCTCCTTTCTGGTCTTCTTACCTCTGTGCTTTGTCCCCCCCCCCTCCTTGCTTCTCCAGGATGCATATGGTCCACCATTCATCACCTTCTTGTGAAACTCCCAAAATCCAGAATCACTGTTCATCTCCACTCGTTCGTTCCTCTTTTTTCCATCCTGTGAAATAAACTTCGACATTCTTTTCAATCACATTATTCTCTCTACGTTTTCAAGACAGCTGTTCATTACCATCTCAGATTATCCGCCATCCAAAGCACATTTTCTAACCCCATTAACCCTCCACCCTAAGCCCCTCTTCTGCCAAATTTTCTGAGAATCTCTTTTTGTATCGATCTTGTCCACCCTGCACATCCTCCTCTGCCTCTCTTTCCCCCCCACTTCTTTTTTGTCGAAGTCTCTCTCTATTTTATCCTGCAACCCTGCTGTTCGTCAGATCAGGTATGGTGAGCATACACTAGAGTAGCACGTTGCTGCGTCCACTTTCGCAGAGGCCTCCGTCTGGCCATCCCCCAGGTAGATGCATGGCTCATCCCCATCTCCTTGAAATGCTGGATGTTAGTGTTTACTCATTCTACTCTTCCTTTTCTTCTGTTTCTCCTGATACATTCAGTGTTCTCGCTCTTCTCCTTGACTTTGTATACAAAACAAACAAAAAAGCTGCGAGAGATACAACCACTGTCTTTCCATCAATGGGCAGAATGATTGTCGTAAGTACTACCAGATGGCCTGTGTCATGGTCATAATAGTTTTATGGAGAAATAGTGATGTTAAACAGTAATCATGAATAGAATGGAATTCAGAATGCCATCAGAGAGCAAGGTCATCATCAATATCAGAGATGGTGAAATTAGATATCGAACGGTGGGATGCACAACTCCAGCTGAACGAGAACGGCACTCGGTGGAGCGCATACCGCTGCCAGGCTGAACGGTTTACGTTTTATATCCCACCGATAGGCTGGATCTATAGCTGGACCTCAAACAAAATCAAACTGCCTTGTTCTCGTCGTCTACCAAGTTTTGTCATAACCCATCCATAACTTCTTGAAATATCATACTCTACATCATTTTTGGCCCCATCTCTCAATGATGAAGAATCGCTAAAACAAATTTTAGTATCCAGATCCGGATCCAGATCTTTACCAAAATCGAATCAATTTGTCCTTGGCACACATCCAACCTGTCTACCAAGTTTGTCCAAATCCGTCAATAACTTTTTGAGACATCCTGCTCATCGACTGAGAGACGGACAGTGTTGAAAACATAACCACCATCCACCGTTGGTGGCGGAGATAACTATGATAGCAGCTGTCAATAATTCAAAACAACAAAACCACAAGATTACAGAGAATAAGGGGCATCATCGAATAAATAGTGCGCATTTTCACTTCCAACCTTACAAACGATCTCAGATGTTAAAGGAAAGGGTCCAGGCTGAATGCATTGCGGTAAAAGAACCAGTCGATAGAATTGCTCAAGATTGTCACGTAACCGAGTTGTTGAACTCCTTTCAACAGGAAATCGTCCAAAGTTAGTACAAGTGATTGCAACACTGCGGAGCTACATCACAGAATTTTGAAATGGTTGTGACTGACCTGTACTACATGATGCATCAATCATGAATATGTGTATTTTATGTGCAAGTTGTATTTTAAATGGAACGGGTATCCCTGTCTTGTTCACATAAACAGTGAGAACATACGAGTTAAAACAATTTAAATAGACCTGTCATTCTGCAGCATTTGGAACAACATTATGTCATTGTGAAAGAATGATCTAAACAGGTAAACGCAATGTCATGTGATCTATAGACAGTTCGGCTTACCTTCGAACAGCTTCGCAGCTTTGCTTGGTCCTGTGGGGAGAGAATCACACACTTCCTGCTTTACATGATCATTGCTCAAAGCATCCTGGGAAGCCAGAGGAAGGTTGTTTTGGAAAGCTTCTGACTTCACGACTTGAGCTTCACCTGCAAACCATGTGACAATAGTTCATTGCAATAAAGCAAAAAAATTAGGACCACTGGACCTGTAGCTTATTTTTGTTGGAATTTACGCGATTTTCCAAATTTTTTACAGAGTCCGCTATGTTTGACACACTTCCGGTCAGGTGATCGGCATGACCTCCACAATTTAACATCATGACCCCCTTTCCTTATTCCCTTATATTGTAACCCAAATTTGACACCATTCTAATGGGTGGGTCTGGAGAAGAAGATTTTTCATGGAATTAACGTGATTTTCCCAAAAGTTGAGTAAGTCGGCCATTTATTTTGACACACTTCCGGTCACGTGATCCACATGACTTCCACAATATAATTAACATCCGTACCCTCCCATAAGGCCAAAAAAAAAAATGTTGCATTGGCGTAACCCGCCCGACCCTAAAAATTCCGCCGACCCTACGTTTTTTTTTGTTTTTTTGCTATCGATTTCAAGTATCTTGTTGATTGCGATCGCGAAAACCCGGAAGTGTTTCGGACAGAACCCGCTGACAAAAAGGGTGGTACTCGAGCCGGGGGAGATTTTGGGAGGGATTTATTAGGATTTATTAAATTTATTATCCAAAAATTTTGGGATTTATTAGGAAAAAAAAAAAAAAAAAAAAAAAAGATCCCGACCGACCTACCCTATTTTTTCAGTGACCCGTTACGCCAATGCAACATTTTTTTTTTTTTGGCCTAATATTGCAACCCAAATTTGTTAGCATTCTTACTGGTAGGTCTAGAAAAGAAAATTTTGGAAGGAATTTGCGTGACAGCCATTTTGACATACTTTTGGTCAGGTGATCACCATGGCCTCCACAATTTAACATTCTGACCGTGTCCTAATGTTGTAACCCAAATTTGGTAGCATTCTAACAGGTGGGTCAAGAGAAGAAAATTTTGGAAGGAATTTACGCAATTTTCCCAAAAATTGACCAAGTCAGCCATTTTGACACACTTCTGGTCACGTGATCGGCATGACCTTCGCAGTTTAACATCCCAACCCTGGCCTAATGTTGTAACCCAAATTTGGTAGCATTCTGACTGGTGGATCAGGAGAAGAAGATTTTGGAAGGAATTTGCGGGACCACCATTTTGACACAATTCTGGTCATGTGATTGGCATGGCCTTCGCAATTTAACATCAGTATCCTGTCCTAATGTTGTAACCCAAATTTGGTCGCATTCTCAATGGTGGGTCTGGAGAAGATTTTTTGAAGAAATTTACTAAGTCAGCCATTTCGACATATTTAACGTCATGTGACCGGAATGAGCTTTGCACTTCCTGTTACCAGTCAGGAGAGGAAAGTTGCTGCAAAACTTCAGCCGGATCCGGCCCAGCGGTTTGGCCGGAGAAGTCGAAAAAGGAGACGGATGGATGGACGGTGTGTGATAACAATACCTTATTTGGAATGTAAATGTGAGACAAGCTAAAGATCCAACAGAAGCTTCTCTCCAGAGAATAACATCAGTATATACAATGTACACATAACTGTCTGTAACTGGAACAAGCAGAATGTTGATGTGGTTCAGACCTTTCTCTTGAGACGTTGAATCATCCTCAAACTCAGATTCCACCTTCACTTTCACAATCGAATCTGAAAAGAAAAAACATCCCCAAAAATAAAAATAAAAAATGAAAGAAAGATGAAAGCTTTGGCATTGTACAGATATGAAGGTTTATTCTTTTGTTTGAAATTTTCCAGCTATCGTGTATCGCATACCTGCATGCACAGGAAGATAACGCACCTGGGATTTTCATTTAAAGCAATACTTAATCAACTGGCCAGTTACATGAACGTTGGGTAGAATAACAAGTACCCGATTCACTGTGTCATAAAACTTAAGGGTTTTTTTGAGGGGTTTTTTTTTCATTGATTGACATCCAACTTCAGACATGAATTTATTACAAAGATAAAACAAGCAAAGCACAAACCTGCCAGCATGGCTCGGCACAGTGCTGCACTCTAGTTGACACCACTCTACTCTATTCTACTCTAAACAACACAGAAACGCAAATGGTGACTGTGACTAGCTCTTCTCTTCGCTCTGTTTTTTGAGTTCTGAAAATTCACGAACATTCCTGAAAGTTCCTCCCTCTTGGAAACAGCTCATTGAAGCGAGATGGATTTATATCTAGAAGGAACTCGAAACTGCACAATACCACGATATCATTCCATACACATAAAACTTCCAAGAACACTCACGATCTTCCATTGGGTTGGAAATCAAACTGCAATAATAATACTGTACTCACTTTTTTTTTTAAACTCTGTCCAACTTTTACCATCAACATCTCCCCTCATCAATACAATCATACACAGTTATCCCTTGTTTTACAAGGGTTTGGTTTACACAATTTTGACATTACACATATAATTTTCGATAAAGTGAGACCTCCGCCGTGGTGTAGTGTGCACTCAGTGGCGCTGATGCGATATGGGTGGTAACTGAAACATGCGGTATGTACATTGTACAGTACATATCTCTGTCAACACTGCACTCTGTGGAATTGTAATGAATTCCTGTATTTTCAGTTATTATTGCCTTGACTCCCAAGACGAAAACTATTGCTCGTGGTGAACCAAATGCAGATAAGTTGAGGAAAGTGACGCCTGTCGCAGAACGCGCATGTTTTGGATAAGCTTGGTTGAGACGAGAGTGCTGCCTCACTTGGCAGACATTATGGCGTTAACACATTCGCAGAAAACATCAGAGGAAGTGAATGCTATGGTTTTATGACGAGCGAAACGATGACTGGTAAATCGGCTCCAGTACACGACTCTTGAGTTATCAGCAAGAGGACTGAGTTCGGAACCCAACTCTAGTGTTTCCAGGATTGCAACATGGAAACAGGTTTCCATGACAACACGTAAAACAAGGGTTTACTGTACTGTATAATAAACAACTAATTCCACATCAAATCACATGAATTCACATAAGCATCTCACCGAACCAATGCACTGCCTAACAGTCTTTCGTAAAGAATTTATGACTGTCGTTTGGTCAAGATCGATGAGAAACTTCATTTAGCAAAACAAACAACCACAGCATTCCAATTTTATCATGGAACTATATGATGAAGATTGTCGTCGTTCAAACCTTTGTCGAACGAGGATGATTTGTGCAGAAATTCGGACTCCACCTTCACAGCCACAACAAAATCTGAAAATAAAACATCGCACTCAAACTCAATTCGAAGGCACATTTCTAAACTAGAACGAGAACGGCACTCGAAGAGTGTGTAGACTTGCCTCATGCACCCATTCTGAAGAAAAATACCATCGTTAACTGAACACGCTACGATTATTTTTTAACATAAAAAAAATGATGGCCCATTGCTATTATGGCCCACATATCCGTATCATCGATGCACACATTATGCCACATACATTGCCACTATCCACAACTTCATCGATTGATTATTATGACATTTAACGGACACTTTTGTGCACATTTAACGCTAAATTGCGTCACTAAAGGTCAACATGAAAAAAAAAAAATTCAAAATATATTCCCCATGGCTCGTCAATCAATTGTACGAAGTTTTGCATTGACCTGTTAAGCGATTATGGAGAAGTTTTATTTGTTTTTTTACATTTGTATTCTCAATCCAATATGACCGCCAGACCACGTGACTGATGACATCATGAATTTAATTCTTCACACATCGGGTTGTAGGTCAGATATGTGAGGTTTCAGATTTTACAGAGAAGGATTTTGATTCAATCAATTATGGCTGGAATACCACATCACCGATGATATCATTATAAAAATCACCCGATATACACTTTTGGGAGTTGATGACGTATGCCAAGTTACAATTTTTTTGGTCAAGCGGTTTTGGAGAAAATGATGTCCACCTCCCCCCCCTTTAATCCAATACACCTGCCGTACCATGTCACCTATGATGTCAGAGATATCAACACAATATTCTCTGTGGGGAGCCCTTCCTCTGTTTAAAGTTTCGCATCGATCGCACAAGTGGTTGGAGAGAAAAACATTTTGAAAGCAAAAAAATATATACGTAGACACACAGACAGACAAGCAGATGTGTTGCAATGCTCTAGGATACCCTTCAAGGTGAGACAAATAAACTCGTTATCAATCTCCGATAAATACTTAGCAGTATTTGAAAAAGTAAATCCAATTATCTGGCCTTGTTGGTCAATGCTTGCCAAAACTAGTACTGTACTTCACATAACCTATGAACTTTATTTACTCTTCACACATTATTAACACGAAACCCACTAATCGGTTCAAACAAAGACAAACAATAGAATACTACAAGTTATTGTGTAAAATGTTTGGTTAATATTTTTATCTTCTTTTATAATCCTGCTCACCTCCCTTTATACTATCTACCTTACCTCGTCACCGTTTCCATTGGTGTGTGGCAAGGTTCTATCTTATCCCTTCTGCTATTTGAAATACCGTGGTTATAGATTTTGTTTTGAAACAAACGGGGGCATGTAAGAAAGGGATTCAATGGTCAAAGAACAATCTTGGAGATTAAAACTTTGCAGATGACATTTGTTTATTGAATATATCAGTGCTTGAGATGCAAGCGGAGACACATGGGCTGGGAAGAACAACGAGAAAGGTGGGATTGATTGTGAATAAGTCAAAAAGGAGGTCATGATGAACAATTCCTCCGACAGCTCAAAAATCAACACTGAAGGTGATGCCCTAAAAGGTGGAGAAGTTTACCGATTTCGGCAGCACGATGAGCAAAAATGGAGATTGTTTGATGAAAATTGAGAAAAATAATTGGAAAAGCCAACAGTGTTATCTAGAGACTTGCATCGCTATGGAAAAGCAAAAGCCTGACCCTGAACACAAAGCTTTAAATATTTAACAGCAATGTCATGTGTCCTCTTGCATGGGTCAGAAACATGAAGAACAAATAAAAGTATTGAAGTAAATTTTTTTTAAGGTTTTCAATGAAGAAACCTACATTGCGTGCTCAACATCAAGCGGTCAGACTTTATGACCAATGATGAAGTAATGGAAAGATCAAGTGCTTAACAGGTTAATGCAACCAACCATCATGAGATGGCGATGGACATACCTCGGGCATGTGTTGAGAATGTCTGCTAACAGAATTCCAAAACGATGCTGGTATTGGAAACCAAATTAGTTAATGAAAGCAGCAGCACCCAACAGGGACCCTGAGCATACTATAATGGAGGAGGCCAGGACCATTGGAATCAACCCAGATGAGACAGACAGAAGACAGGGCCGAAGACCGTATTGGATGGTTTTGGATGATTTCCACCTTGTGTGCCTGACGACACAGGGAAACAATCAGTCAGATCATAACGTTGTGTGTGCAAGTATTCTGTTGAGAGTTAGAGTTCTGGAGAATACATTAGGACTGTTAGATTTCAGGAAGTCAAACTTTGAGGGTAGGAAGACAGAATTAGGTGTTCTAGATTGGGATTAATTAACAGGGCAGCAATCAGCATCAGAGACATGTGCAAGCTTAAAGGAATAAATGTGCAATGTACCAGGTAAGTATGTTCCAGTCAGGCAAGTATGTTCCCCACCACCAATCCCCACTCCTCCAACCCCAACCCAATGACCACTCCTCCAACCCCCCTTTCCCCCAATCCACACTCCTCACTACCTCCATCTCCACTCGATCACCTCATCAACCTCCCCTAATCATCCCCCCTCGCCCCCCCAAAAAAACCTGATGAAACTAGGGCATTCGGGAGAGCGCATACCTCCACCGATTTTTAATTTGAAAATTGATATTAGAAGTTTGACCTTCAATTGACCTTTGGCCTTTTGATCTCAAAAAGAGTTTGTTTTCCAATTTTCAGTGACGTAATATGCAAATCTTGTTCAAATTTGAATGAATTCCGATCGCACATGTGGACACATACAACAAGCACGGGGAACAAATGTAACGTGATCGATCGGGTGACGTACCAGACGCTGGGAAAACGGCGATAAAACCTGGAATTTATTTTATGTTTACGCCTTTAAACCTTTATTTAAATTCAATTACATACTTGAAGACGGTATGAAACAAATTGCCTTCAAAATACTTCGAAAAACCACGCAATATATTGATACGTGGCACGAGATGGCTTGGGCATGTGTCGGGGTGAAGAAGAGGCCGCTCATCAGGGCCGGATTTAGGGCAGGGCCCACAGGGCCACGGCCCGGGGCCCCGCGCAAACGCAAAGATTACAAGAAATTGATATTTTCCCCCTTTTGTTTGTTTGTGAAAAAAATCTAGTTCGTTTGTGTAAATGGTCAGTGAATCACGAAACAAATACTCAATATCCCTGTTAATTTGGCATCTGTTTGGTTATGTTCATCATTTGTTTTACATCTTTGAACTTACTTTTTTTCCTTTCCACTGATCATAAGAGCGCAATCTTAAGGTCTACCACAGAAATAGGTCACACGAAAAAAGTGAGGGTTTTCCCAATCCCAGCAAGCTATGGCCGTCTCGGTTTCATTTTTGCAAAATTACACGCCCGCCCTGAATCTATGTTTGCTATGTACTGCGCAGGCGTAAAAGAAGATAAAAGATTCTGTCGGTTTTTACCATCTCGCAAATATATTGTAGCAATTACCACAAAGTGTGCAATAATGCAATCATATCTGCAAAAACGACAAAAAAAACTTTCTACATTGAGATTTGAGATGATACCATCACGTTTAGGTTTTGCGATTATTTTCTCTGTTCCATTGTTTTCATCCATAGTGGTGTTTCTTGTATATAAACTTTTGTTACTAGTAGTTTCTGAAATACATGTTTTTACACATAAACCGTGGTTTTTTCTTTTGCCCAGCCGAGGTTGGTGCATTTATATATGAATACTTTTATAAGCATATATGAAGTAAAAATGGCTGCGGCCCCGAGAGGGCCCCGCGTACTTTGAGGGCCCAGGGCCCCGAAACACATAAATCCGGCCCTGCCGCTCATAATCTCAATCAACTTGTCTTTATCATCGCCATCATCAACATAGCCATCACATTATCGGATTAGGTTTATCATCAATATCATCATCATTATTATTATTATTAATGGTAAGTTTCATGATCTTAATAACTCAAGAAAATAAACTATTTTATGTTGTTCATGCAGGAAAATAAGCTTGGTGTTGACTTCACGATCAATATGGCTGGCTTAAGATCTTTGGGTCTCGGGTTGAGCCCCTGTCGTGCCGTTGAATAACACCAGGTGGGGTTGCCTCAGCCTGTAATCCTTCCGAGGTGGGAAAAATGAGTACCAGCTTATTGGAAACGGGGGCACTGCATCAGTGGCACAGCCACGCTCCCAGCAATGACACAGCCAGCAGCCACAGGCTCCATACGAAATAATAATAATAATAACTCAAGAAAAGAAACTTCATTTTATGTTCTTAACTTTTATTGATGAAAATAAAAAGCATAAGAACAATGGACAAACATGTTAGTTAATGGAACAGCACAGGATTGGGGTGGATCGCACAAGTGTGGTTGGAGAGGATGTGAGCGAGGGAGAAGGGGAGGGGAGAGGGAGGAGTTGAGAGGAGTTGAGAGGAGTTGAGAGAGAGAAAGAAAGAGAGAGAAAGAAAGAGAGAGAAAGAAAGAGAGAGAAAGAAAGAGAGAGAAAGAAAGAGAGAGAAAGAAAGAGAGAAAGAGAGAAAGAGAGAAAGAGAGAGAGAAAGAGAAAGAGAAAGAGAAAGAGAAAGAGAAAGAGAGAGAGAAAGAGAAAGAGAAAGAGAAAGAGAAAGAGAGAGAGTGTTCCAGCAGATGTGAAGTGCATTTTAAGAGTACACACATGTTCATGAATCATTCTACCTGTGAAATACCAGGGTGACAGTTTATCGCTGGGTCGGGATTCAAACCCAGGAGAGACAGCTTAGAGCAAGCGTGCGTCCCTCTCGGCTATCCTGCCGTGATGTTAACAAAATGTTTCATTTTTTTTAATTATTATTGGTATTTATCGATGCTGGAGTGACCACAAAACAACGCGGGGCTATCACAGGCGAGTGGACGCTGAACATCGTTCAATTGATTGATACACAATATTTCGTGACAGTGAATATTGTAGAACGTTTGCCAAGTGGCTTAAGCACTCCATCAAAAATGTTGATGAGGAACGGCTCGCTTGGCAAGCGATGAACCAACGCCGAGCCATCATATTAACCATACACCTCCCGGAGACACGTTTTGCAGTTCCTCTCCCTATCCCCCCCCGCCCCCAGGTTTATGGATCATGGGCATTTTTAAGAACGTAACCCCTGGGAATGGCGATCCCTCTTGTATATACCTGAACACTGCGTGGGGTATCGTGTTCTACAACTTCTCTCGTTCAATCTGGTGTTGGTGTGCCACAGCAATGATGGGCCAAACTCTCATCATCTTCACCTTCAGGTTCACGTTCCCCGATCCTATCAACATCTCCTCCGATAATAAAACCAACTCTTCCACATTAATTTTACCTCAAACAAGGAAACCATGAAAACTTCTCCTCAAACTCAATTAACGAATCTGCTCTCAGGAATCAAAATCACCGCTCGAGCTCCGATTACAACGAACGGAATCGTTTCACCGGCTCAGGACATCGTGGGATTCTCCACAGAAATTATTTACTTACATCGTGCACAGCACGGACCCCGCACGGGAACAAGAACAGCACGTACCGGGTCCGAAGTCCGTATCCGCGGGAGATCCTCCCGGACCGACCCCGTTCATTCCGGAACCACAGAACTGAGTGTGGAGTATTGAGATAACAATGAACACGCGCTCTTCTTCTTCCTCTTCTTCAAGTACAATGACGTGTTGACATCCTCGAGGTTCTCCGTAGACCACGCCCCAAACCGACCCTCCTCCGTAGACCACGCCCCCAAACCGAACCTCCTCCGTAGACCACGCCCCCAAACCGAACCTCCTCCGTAAACCACGCCCCCAAACCGAACCTCGAGGTTCTCCGTAGACCACGCCCCAAACCGACCCTCCTCCGTAGACCACGCCCCCAAACCGAACCTCCTCCGTAGACCACGCCCCCAAACCGAACCTCGAGGTTCTCCGTAGACCACGCCCCCAAGCCGATCCTGGACTCGTCCTGAATGACGATGATCGTTCTCCAGACCTCGCGGTTGCTGCCCTCGTACCGTGTGACCTTCAAACTTGGACATTCGGACTAGTTCGTCCTGTTTCACATCGTTAACAGTTTATAAACAAGTTCCGCCATGTTTACTTGTTTATGTGTTTATGTGAATCCCAGCCGAGTCTTGATCAGGAGGAACCCAGGTTCAAATCCCGTGTACCGTACATGTGTCTATTATATCTATCTCCTCCTGTCCGTGTAATTCATGTCCGTGTCCACTAATGTCTCCTAACCCTCTTCTGTACACAAAGGAAGTTAATTAATTAATGAATGGAGCACACACCTGGGTGGGGGTTTGGGGGGAAGAGGTGTAAATATTTCGGTGATATTTCCGTACGTAATAAATAAATGAAGCAAAAGCTCCTCGTGATGTAAATCGTGTCTGGAAGATTTCACGAAACTCCGGTGGAGGCTCGTCGGTGTGTACACGTCGGTATGTACACGTTGATGACGTCATGCTCTGAGAACTTGGGATTGATTTGTGGGGGGAGGGGTGGTCACTGTTTCTGAGTACAGGATCATTCGATTTGACGACATGGAATCCATTCGGGCGATCTTGAGAAAGACTCGGTGCGAGCCAACTCTTCTGGCGGCAAATTTGTAATTACATCCTTCTCCACTTTTACATGTACGCTCTTGACAAAATTTAGACACGTACGTACATACATGACCGATTCCTGCTTAATCCCACGTTTTTGCTTCGCTCACGCGGGGTAATTACATTTGAGAAAAATACATCCTTTATTGGGTCCACTTTTGGAAGCGCACTGTCAGATAGTGACGTCACAACCGTGGGCATGGAGACGCACCTCGCAGGAGTCCCATTGTTCCCCTACACTTCCTTTGTAATTAGCACGAACACCCTTGAGAGAACTCGTGCTCTGACGAACTCGGACCTGACGGGAGCAGCGGGATGTAACCCCGGCGAGTATCTCTCGTGCTGCTCGTATTGATTAGTGGAACGTCCTTCAGACATTAGTATTCATGTTAGTTACTCGTGCATACGTCGAGGACACGCACGATGGTGAACAATGATCTGTCATGTTATCTGTCGACTTTTACGGTTAAAATGTATTAAAACACCGACACCGACGAGGGACCGGAAGAGCCGGGTCTGGGAGAGCCATTGTACAAATCCGTGTAAGATAAGGCAGACTCTACTCTCATAGCTAATGTGCAGCTCTCAGTGGAATCCTCTCATCTCTTCCCGTTGAAGCTGGAGTTCCCCAAAACAGTGTTCTGGGTGCAGTCCTATTCCTGATCTTCATCAGTGATCTCTCTGACTTTCTGGAAAACCCTCTTTATCGACACTACATGGCCAAAAGTATGCGGACACCCCTTCTAATTTGTGGTTTCGGCTATTTCAGCCTCATTCATTGCTGACAGGTGCATAAAATCAAGCACACATCCTTGCAATCATCATAGACAAACATTGGCAGTAGAAGGGGCCATACTGAAGAGCTCAGTGACTTTCAACATGGCACCGTCATAGGATGCCACCTTTCCAACAAGTCAGTTCGTCAAATTTCTGCCCTGCTCGAGCTGCCCCGCCCGGTCAACTGGAAGTGCTGTTATTGTGAATTGGAAACATCTCGGAGCAAAAACAGCTCAGCCACGAAGTGGAAGGTCACACAAGCTCACAGAACGGGACTGCCGAGTGCTGAAGCATGGAGTGTGGAAAAATCGTCTGTCATCGGTTACAACACTCGTTCCAAACTCGAACTACTGAGTTCCAAACTCGAACTACTGAGTTTCAAACTGCCTCTGGAAGCTCTGTCGGCACAAACACTGTTTGTCGCGAGCCTCATGAAATGGGTTTCTACGGCCGAGCAGCCACACACAAACCGACGTTCACTATGTGCAATGCCAAGCGTCGGCTGGAGTGGTGTAAAGCTCACCACCATTGGACTCCGGAGCAGTGGAAACATGTTATCTGGAGTGATGAATCACGCTTCACCATCTGACAGTCCGATGGACAAATCTGGGGTTGGTGGATGCCAGGAGAACGCTACCTGCCCAAATGCATAGTGCCAACTGTTAAGTTTGGTGGAGGAGGAATAATGGTCTGGGGCTGTTTTTCATGGTTCAGGCTAGACCCCTTAGTTCCAGTGAAGGGAAATCTTCACACTACAGCATACAATGACATTGTAGACAAGTCTGTGCTTCCAACTTTGTGGCAACAGTTTGGGGAAGGCCCTTTCCCATTTCAGCATGGCAATGCCCCCGTGCACAAAGTGAGGTCCACACAGAAATGGTTTGTCGAGATCGGCCCGAACCAACAGCCATCTCCCAACATCAGTGCCCGACCTCACTAATATTCTTGTGGCTGAATGGAGGCAAATCCCCACAGCAATGTTCCAAAATCTAGTGAAGCCTTCCCAGAAGAGTGGAGGCTGTTGTACCAGCAAAGAGGTGACAAATGTGGAAGAAATTCAGTTCTTCTCTGTTGGAGTCTGAGACCATTTATGAACAGCAAACAACAAACATGCGCATGGGATAGAAGGAAATACAGGACAAGCAATATCAAACACGGTCCTCTTTCTGCTCAAAATGCACATAATAATCCTCTTTATACTATTTTGGACAGAAAAAGACAGGGGAGGGCTAGACATCTGGCAAGGATAAATGGAGGGGAGGGCTGACAAGCTTGAAGTAGTATGAACACCAGTTCAGCCTTGAGGAGAGGGTAATAACAGAGTTAGAACAAAACACAGAGACCAGGTGGATTACTTTCTGCTTGACAATGAGGTGCCAGCAAGGTGTTCTTCCCTTCAACAGCTGGGAAATTTCATTTAAACATTTGAGATACCAGTCTTGGTTATATGTATTTCAGTGAGATAAAAGCACAAAATAATTAGTTTGATACAATTTTATCTTATACTGTGTTCAATTACATGCAGCAAGTGAATATAATTGAGAATACACAAATATAATGTATTTTTTCTTCCACATCCCCCCCTTTTGTCCTGTTAGGACAAATTTACAGAATTATATTACATGTGATCACCATACCCCATTCCTAAAGGAGAAAAGATATCCCTTACACAAGTTCACCCACAATAATGGCAGCGAGTGCTCATAGGAGAAGAATGCTGGACAACGGCCATCTTGATCGTGCCACAGTCAGGTTAATGAGCGTGTATCCACCTAATTTACGGCCTGTTCGTCAGTAGCTGTCATGAGTTGTAAAGGTATGCTACCTGAGGCCAGAAGATGAGCGGTTCAGGATGTAGATAGAGCAGCACCCAACAGGAAACACAGTCTAGGTGCTCCTTGAACTGCAGAGAAGGTAGATCCTGGCAGGTACGAGCTTGAGCCCGACAATTGGGTTACAGATGACACTGGGTTGAAGGAGGTGAAGAGGATTTGAGATGTGATCTAGAGATCCGGCCCCAGCAGAATTTTGGGCCTCGCAGCAGCAGTTTGTGAAGTCAGGTTGATTCGCCAAAGTGAGCTGCGCATGTCGGAGGCAGCAGCGATGGCTCCACGAGCCCTCCCGCACCATTGAGCACACGTTGCAGATGACTCGCCATATGGACCTTCAGGGCCTTCGGTGTGCGTTGTGCGATCACGGCACGTTCACGATGTATCTGTAGAGCAGCAATTTGCGAGTGTGGTCGGGGTCAATTCCTCCTGGCAGGAACCATGCAATGGCGACGTTAAGTCTTTACCTTCTCGGAGTTTGACTTGTCCAACCTTCTCTTCAGTGGGTTTATTTTTTTATTTTACATGCTCGTCTCATCTCCTCAGGAAGGGGGTAGTGTCATGAAAATCTGGGTTCTCCCCATCGTCCAATCTTTTGATAGAAGTTCTTCCAAAGCTTCATTAGACAAAATCGTATCCTGCATCGTTCAACTGCACCAAACGCTCCGAAACAAACAAAATCAAATCAAAATCAAAACGATTCGATTTTGCACAGTTACCATTTGCATACATATAATTTTACTTAAAATACAGTTAGGCCAGTACCAGCTCCTAATCAGTGAGACCAATGCAATTACAATACATGGTACAATTCCGAATTCCATTAATTGATGTCATAATTGCTGTTTGGTCGAGTCATTCTTTCTGTTTCTGTATTATGGTTAATATAAACACCATGCTGATTTCCTCATATATTGATTTTCCTCTTACAGTTAGCTTATGATTCCAAATATATAATATTGACCAATCTCTGCTCGAGTGGTGGGCTTGGGATAATAGATCAGCCCATGTCACGTCCATAGCTTCAGTGATTGACAATACATCAATCAATACAAGCTACTAATAACCAGCAGTGTACCTTATATATTTTTTGTATACCTTGTCGAAGCTCTTGTGAGAGCTAACACACAACTCACAGCAAGGGGGGCATGAGACAAGAGGGGCGGGAGTGGGAAGGACAAAACAGTGAGGAACAGAGACATTAGGAGATCTGTGGAAGGGAGAAGGATGGGGCAGGGAACATGGGGAATAGAAGATAGACATTACAGGGACTTTCAGGAAGGAAAGCAGGGAATTTGAAGGAGGTGGGCTTGGGTGGATTATCGGGGGTAGAAACGATCGAGGATTTGGATGAGGGATGACAAGAGGTGGTGGTGAACAGCTGTTTTGAAGGCCTGGAGGGAAGAATGGGATTGAACAGAGTGAGGGAGTTTATTCCAAAGGCGGGAAGAAAGAGGAATGAAAGAGTAAAGGTGAGCAGTGATTCGTGATTTTGGTAGTTTTACCAGAAGGGGGTTTTGGCAGACCTTGAGCACCCTGCGGAAATGTGGTGGGGACAAATCTCAAACACAGCAAGGGGGGGGGGGCGAGGCTGGAGAGGAGACAGTAGAAGACAGAAAGACTGACCAGCCTGCGGTGAGAGAGTGAAATGCCTTGGTTTTCACAGCATGAAGCTGACAAAGGTGGGAGGCAGGAGCACCATCCCAGATGGGAGAGCAGTACTCCATCAAGTTACGGACGAAAGCTTTGCAAGTGGACAGGAGCTCAGGTGGGCCGAGGAAGGACTTTGCATGACGGAGGATTCCCAGTCGGCGACTGGCTTTGCAGGCGAGGTTTAAAATGTGGCTTTCCCAGGAAAGGTCATGGCAGATAGTGAGACACATAAGCTTGAATGAAAGGACTTCTTCCAGAGGATTGTTGAGAAAGTAGATGGAGGGGGGGGGGTTCTAAACGGTCCTTTTGGAGAGGCATCGTGAGAGTGTAAGATTTGTCAGGATCGAAAGACATGTTCCATGTGTTGGACCAGTTTGTGATTTTATCCAGATCTGCAGATTGAAGAAGCTGCAGCTTGCTGGTCTGAGGGATGACAGATGGTATGACAGAGTGTGGAGTCATCAGCAAAAAGATAAAGAGGATTTTCCAGAGAGTCAGAGAGATCATTGATGAAAACCAGAAAAAGAACAGGGCCCAGAACACTACCTTGAGGAACTCCAGCCTCGACAGGAAGAGAGGATGAAAGAACACCATTTAGGGGCACATGTTGGCTTCGACAGGAGAGGAAGTCTGCGAGCCACGAGTGGAGATGGCCTTGGATACCATAGGAAGAGAGTTTGGTGAGCAGGGCAGGGTGTCGAACTATGTCAAAAGCACGTGATATTCTACCGATATGGCTCCGATTTCATGTCTGGCATTGAGGGCCTCCATCCATTGGTGGGAGAGCAGAAGCAGCATATCCAGGGTAGAGTGACCTGGTCTGAAACCAAATTGATGGTCAGAAATTAAGTCATTGGAGAAGAGGAAGGATTTAATGTCTGAAGCGATGATGGATTCCATAACCTTGCTGATGATTGGGAGAAGGCTGATTGGTCGGTAGTTGCAGGGATCTGTTTTTGCACCTTTTTATGCAGGGCAGTAATGTTTTCTGATTTCCAATCAGATGGCAGATGACCTTGAGCAAATGAGAGGGTGAATAGAACAGAGAGAGGGTGAGCAAGAGCAGAGGAACAGGTTTTTAGGACATGTGGGCTGATGCCGTCTGGACTGGTTGCATAATCTGAGTCGAGGTTTGACAGCAAGCTCTCCACCTTGTCAGGAGAAAAGGACACAGAGTCCAGGGACAGTTGGGTGCGACTGGGTCAGGTGGGTAGAGAAAATGATGGGTTTCGGACACAAGATTTAGATGCAAACACCGAGTTTAGGCATTCAACCTTTATCACGTGTGGTATCAGCAGTGTGGCCATTTGAGGTAAGGGAGAGGATGGAGGGGGAACATACACCAGAAACAGATTTGATTAGACGCCACCAGGATTTGGAGGAGGGAGAGAGGTTTGAGAGTTGAGTCTTGAGATTAGAAAGATGTTGTTTTCTGGCTCTCCTGAGGGTAGATACACACTTGTTCTGAGCTTTATGAAAGGAACTGAGATTGCCTTCAGTTGGGTTTGCTTTCCATGAGGCAAACGCAAGTTGTTTCAGGACAACTGCCTTGCCACAAGCTTCAGCGAATCATGGGCAGGAGAGTA
>NC_140977.1:10322076-10357076 GCF_056783735.1 Eptatretus burgeri | reverse complement strand
ATTCATTGTTCAGACATACAATCACATCTTACATTTAAAAACATTGGGTAACCAATGGTGTTCTTTTCTATTATCTTGTCAGTTCCCCATGTTGTGGACAGGTTAGCTTTGGCAGCAGTTCAGGCAATAGATAGCATCAGATACCTGTTCAGGTTTCAGGATATTTCTCTCATTTACAAATAAATACCTTGATATGTATTCCAAACACAGGGGAAAAGTGGGAGATAGAGGTTGGTCGAAATTCTAAACAGTAAAAAAAAAAATTCCAAAATATTTCCTCAAGTGTGTGGGACAAGATGGTTCTCGTATAAGGGTTCACCAAATGTATTTTGAAGAATAATAGTGTTCTACCATTCTTCACGATGATAAATCAGCAAAGAGATCAGGAATACTGAAATTCACAAGGAGTTAGAAATTAATCCGTGTGACATCCTTCGGGGCCCATCTGAAGTCACAGATTTCTACCATGTCATAGATATTTCAATAAGAATGTCTGAACTGTGGAATAATAAACAAACAGATTGAGTGAGAGAAGTTACTCCACTCGTTTGAACCTCACTTTACCAAGTTGGAGAAAATACAGCCAAACATTGTGGAATCACCAACCTCTAAGATAGATTGGCACCTTATCAAGGATGCACAGAAAATCAGAAACGAGGTGGAAAACGACAATAAAATATTTATAAACAACATCGTCAAAAACATGAAAAGCAGGTTTTTCAAAAAGTAATAATAAAGAATTGTTGAAAGAATTTTCAACCATCTTCAACCCAGTGTTAAACCCACACATGTTGACCCTGAGAATGTAAATTATCATCGTTTTGGAGTCAGACAAACCAAATACAAGAGTGATAACTACTCTGAGTTGCCAGGTTTCACAAACAGTCGCACAGCATGAATGTCCTAAGTTCAAACATGTTACTAGTAAAGAGTTTAAGGAGAAACTCACTGTTTATGGCACACTTGCACAGACTTCTGCTTGGCCACAAGGAATTTCCATCGTTGGTGACATGACTTCAAATAGTAATGGGTCCTCCTATGCCCAGAGGTGATGTAGAGAGGGGTTTCAGGAGGCAGAACCTGATAAAGACAAGAACAAGGACCCGACCTCTCCTACAAAATAGATTGAACTTGAAGGACCTCCAATAGAAAAACATGGACTTCACTGCTGGGTGTAAAAAGAGAGATCATGCAACACAAAGGAAGCTACAAAACACCTGTTAAGATTAGTGAATGGCTGTGCAAATGACTCGTGTATTTGTGATGATTTTGCTGATTTGGAGTTGAGGTGTGAAAGGAAGTCCTTGCATGCAGCAGCAGAGCCGAAAATTGCAAATGTATCGTCAACATATGATAAATACATACAAGGTACGAGTTTAGTACATAAGTCCTGGAACGTACACTTCTCTCTCATGGAAGCCGGCAAAGATTGTTGGCAAGAATCAGGCCAAGTGGCAATCACACCACTGCATCGAAAACACAGGAAAAAGTTCTGCTTATGACTATCCCCGTTTTGAACCCCTGGCAACCTCCACTTGTATCTCATTTGGAGTGATAATCGTCAGAGTGATTTTAAAGTGCTCAGTAAGGGTTTTCCTTATCATTCATGTAGCTCCAACTATCTCTGATAATTTTAGCTTTCTTCATTTTCCACATCCTCTTGAATTTATTTTCCAGATCCTGGTATTTGGTCATTTTCCGAATTTCTGTAGCATTTATTCCGAAGTCAATGGGAACCGAGGCCTCGATCAACGATGTCGGGTTTTTTTTTCCATTTTGTGGTTGAGCACTATGTCCAGTGTGGTGGAAATTTACACAAAAGAGAAAACCCTTTATAATGTAACAGATTGTTTATTATATTAAAACACATATGTGGAGAGAAAGGCTCGTCTCAAGAGTCCAAGCAGATCTTTGACTCTGTGTCAAAATACAATGTTTTATATGATCAGAAGATAGGGAGGGGTCAGCACATCACAAGGTACTGGTTAATCAATACCAGACTCCAAGAAAGCTCTGTTTGCACACGAGGTCCTTCAAGCAAAGAGAAAAAAAACAATTTTGTGCAAAATAAAACAAGATAGTGTTGTGAAAGAATGTGTCTTGCTTCAGGGGCGTGCATTCACAGAAAAACTTCATTTACAAAGGCAATGGTAAGCATTTGTCACATCACTCCGGTGGAGCATCTGGTTTGCATAGCTTTGCAGAACAATGAGAGGTCCATGACCTCAGCAGTTCAACAAGATTCCTGCTTTACAATCAAAATAAGAGGACAATGGGAAGGCAGAGTTAATGAGCTTCGTGTTTGTACAACTTTACAATTGAATGGGAAGCCAGAGTTAATGAGACTCTGCAATGATTTACTGGTGTCAGCCGAAGCAGCTTAACTTGCCAACCAAATTAAATAAAATAAAGAAAAGATTATATTGTTACACAGTTCCCGAACACACTCTATCTATTTATGATAAAATAACCATCAGTATGCAATGATCCATTATCAAGTATATTTTAAAGTATCAGAGCAGCAAACATGACAGAGGGGTAGGTATTTCATTTTAACTAAGCATGAACTAATAACAAGATCTTTCACTTTGGCCCAGATGTGCTTGGGTCAGTATGGGGATTATACATTCTTTTTTATTATTGCCATATGGTGAGGAATGTCAGCTAGTTTGAAATATTCTCTTTGAGTGGTTCAGTGGTGGTATTGAGCATTTACTGGTGCACAAAGGAGAGCGTGTTTCTCAACAATGAGAAACGCAAACAATATATTGATCAATGATCCCCAGGTTTTAAAAGATACTATACGACCCGTGAACCCGTTGGGTTCCCGTTGTGACAGCGGTTGATAAAAATCATTAAAAAAAAAAAGACAGCTCCAGCAAACTATACCGCTGAGGTTGTTTGCATTGATCAAATAATCCCGAAGAGTACTTGACTGAATCGGGAATTGATTTTTAATAATTCCTTTAATTGCCTGATTTGAACGAAACTTGATATTGCGCGTCAATGTGAAAAAAAGAACGGAGAAAAGAAAGTCGAATAAATTATTGTGCGTTATCTTCTAAACACAATTTTATTTATTAATGAACACGGAAGTATTAGATCAAAATGGCAATGTTTATTTTATGCTTAAAAATAAATCGTTTTTTGTCTGTACTAAATGTTTGAGATTTTTTAATAAATCATTTCAAGAAAAAAAAAAAAGACAGCTCCAGCAAACTATACCGCCGAGGTGTTTGCGTTGATCAAATAATCCCGGAGTACTTGACTGAATCAGGAATTGATTTTTTTTAAATAATTTTTTCGTTTCCCGATTTTAACGAAACTTGATACTGCACACTGCAGGAGAATGGTGAGTAAGGTGTCACTAAAATGTTTGTGCTATCATGTACCGTTTTGGCTGTATTTTGGGAACATACATACATACATATATGAGGCCCCACGAGGAGGAGTGATGTAAGCAACATTTTTTAATGATATGATGATGATCGGCTCGGATGATTGGGTAAGGGTTAATATAGTGCTATATGGCATTAACTCCAAAATGGCCGATGTGTCCCTTACATCACTCCTCCTCATGGCGCCTCATATACAAGATGAGAGTTTTAATAATTTATATTATATATATATATATATATATACATATATATATATATATATATAGAAGATATTGCAGTTATATGGAATTAACAAGACCACAGTAAATTGGAACAGAGATTCTATTCCACTCACTCGTGGCCTGTCAGTGTTGACTCACCAATCTGCAAATGTAATGAGCTCTGACCTTGTCATTGTAAGAGACCTGATAACCCAATTGAATCTTTATCTCAACTCTATCTCAGCACATACGAACCATTCCTTCAAGTGATTTTAGCTGATACTTTACAACATATTTCAAACTTCCATATTCTTTAATAGCATTTTAAAGCAAATAAACAGAAATGATTAGGTAATTTGTGGACAAAGAACACTTATCTCAAGATGAAAAATATTTGTTTCAGCATGACCAATACAGAAACACCAGTGCTTTGCAATAGTTATGTGATCCATAGAGCTTTATATCACCAACTATGACCATGCTCACATTTCACAAGATGGAATTAATTATTTTACTTCCACATTCGGATGCAATGCTTTGTTTGCAATGTCCACACTTGATGGGATCATCTTGTTACACATGAGCATGACTTGTTAATTTTGAAGGATCAGATCTGGTTTGTGTTTTCATGATTGTTCTGGGAAGGGAATGTTGAAATGTTTACAGATGTGCCAGTGGATTACTCTGCAGATGCTGTCATGTCTCTGTGTACAACCTTTCCCACATTAATTTTTACATCCCAAAAGGAGGTGGCTGGTACTTTCTATTTCTTCCCGACAAAACCTGCATTTGTCTGATTGACTCAATCCTGCCATTTTCTTCAAGGCATGTGTGTAATGTCCTTGGTTTTGGGCATTGATCCCCGTTCTCTTGCCCAATTAATTTGACCTCTTCTTAGCCATTCCAATGAGCCTTCCTTGTACATCCCTGTTCTGTGAAGTTCTTTTTAAAATCTTCCTGCTCTTTTGTCATTCTCTCATTTGTCGGAGTATACAACAGGCATTTTTAAGGCCATTTTCCATGCTGTAGCGGGGGTTAGTCTTGTGGGGTTCATGACAATCTCCACTTTTCCACATTTTCTGCATCTCCCTTTGTTAATCGCCTCACCCAACATTTCTTCTTCCACCACCTTTAGCCAAGTCTCTCTTGGTCTTCCCCATCCTCTACTTCCTTCTACATTCATTTCCATCACTCTTCTTTCCCAGTCACTTTCATCCTTCCTCAACACATGACCCAACCATCTCAACCTGTTTCTCTTCACAACATCCATCACAGGCTCTATTCCCATCATCTTCCACAATTCATCATTCACCTTCCTCATTCTCAATGATATTTCACACATCCACCCTTTCCAGCCTTCTTTACTGCTCTCCGTTCATTACCCATGTCTCGCTCCCATAAATCATAGCACTTCTCACGCCTGTAGCATACACCTTTCCCTTCAACTTCAACGACACCCCTCCTCGTCAGCACGCCACTCAGTTCCCGAAACTTCTTCCATGCACATCGTACTCTCGCAACCGTCACCGAGTCTGATCCACCTTCTCCATTCAGCATGTCTCCAAGGTAGCAAAACGTTTTCACACTTCCAACTTCCCGCCGTCTCCAAGATCCAACTCAACATTTTCTCCATCTGCAACTCCCTCAATGCATGCCTTACACTTGACTGAACCCACTCAGTGCACATTGTACATTGAATGGAGTTCACTCCGACACCCTTCCTGCACACAGCACACGACACTTCCCAATTCTTTCCACCTCACATGATTTACCACTTACCATCACCTTCATCTTTCTGATATTCACCTTCAAACCTTGTGCCTCCAGACATTCCTTCCATTTACTAATTTCCTCCTTCAGTCCATCCCAACTCTCCGCAATCAACACCAAATCATGTGCATTCAATAACTCCCAGAGTAAACCCTCCTTTGCCCTTCGAGCCAGCACCTCCATCACCATTACAAATAGTAGTGGACTTGGCACTGACTCCCACCTTTACCTCAAACTCACCACTGTTCCCGTCATTCATCCTTACAGCTGTGCACGCTCTGATCAATCATTCCTCCACTGCACTGTTCATGTCAGAGTATATCTGTTGATATTAATTTTTTTGTAGTTTTCCTTTTTTTTCATGGCAATGATTGTGGCTGTGTTTGTTTCCGTTTCATTTTCCTGTGTAGTATCCATAATTTGCACCTGTCTTTGTAAATTTGTTACAAAATGAATTAAGGATCTCTTTTCTGGTTTGTTATTTTCTTGCTCATGCACAAATCTCATCCGGTAGTCTTGTGAGCTCTTCACAAACTCTGCGAGTCTGACACACGATGTTCTATACACTTGGTTAAGCTCCATCAAACCACATTCTCGGTAGGTACAACCTCGGTATGTATTGTTTTTTGTCGAACATCTTGTGAATAGTTCGAAGTTTCCTTGTTTTGGTGTCTAGATTGTTGATCTCCAATTGTGGCCAGTTTATAATTGCACAGCTATATTGGAATACCGGCACTGCAAGTTGGTTTATTGCATTCATTTTGTTTCTTGGGGAGAGGGATAACTTCAGAAATAGTCGTATTCTGCGTAAGTACTCTTTACTGATTATTATCTCCACCACCGAAGGTGAAGGAGGTTATGTTTTCACCACTTTCTGTCTGTTTGTTTGTCTGTGTACAGGATATCTCAAAACGTTGTCGACGGATCCGGATGAAATTTTGTGTGAAGGTTCGTTGTGCGACAAGGACAAACTGAATAGATTTTGATGAAGATCCCAATCCAGATCAGACTACTAGAATTTTTAAAGTGATTCTTCACCATTGAGAGACAGGGCCAAAAATGATATTGAGCATGATATCTCAAAAAAGTTGTGGACGGATTCGGACAAAACTTGGTGGATATATTGGGGGTGTGACAAGGAAGAAATTATTAAGTTTTGGTGAAGATCCGGATCTGATAATTTTTTGAGTGTTTCTTCACCATTGAGAGATAGGGCTCAAAACCGATATACAGTACAGCATGATATTTCAAAAATGTATTGGGCCAGATATGTTCTCGCAGATCAGGCATCACAGGGCGGAGATATGTTCTCCACTAAGTACCCTTCTATTTTTACGCATTGTTTTGCGCTGTATCTGGGGGCCTTCTTCTCTTCCTCAGTATTTGTGGGATGCTTTGTTTTCTAGTTCCTGTATTGTGCTTTCATGGATTGAGATGTTGTCTGTTCTTTTGTTTTTTTCCTTGTGCAAATGTACATTTGGCACATTTTTCACGACCAAACTCCATTTGGATGTCCTGTGAGTACCGCTTTACTAATCTCAGTTGATCTGCCAATTTCTTATCATTTGGGGCAAAGACATTTAGATCGTCCATGCACAACAGATGTGTTAACTTTCTTGTGTTTTTTGTCGTTTTTCTGTTGCATATCAGACTGTATCCATGTCCTTGTTCATTGATGAGGTGACTCAGTGGGTCCAGAGCCAGATGAAACAGGAGGGGGAAAAGACTGTCACCTTGTACGATACCACGTCATATCTTTACTACTGGGATTTCAACCTTTCCTTCCAGGGAAGGTAATATCAGAGTTGTGTTCCAGAGCATCATTGCTTTCTCAATCAGTCTGACTATCTGTGTCAATTTTGTATACTTGCTTGCATTTTAAAATCCATGAATGTGGGATACTGTCAAAAGCTTTTTGTAATCTATCCAGGTTGTGGATAAATTGGTTTGTCAGAGCTTGCAGTTTTCGAGGATGGTTTTATTTAACAATAAATGGTCTATTGTTCCACAACATCCCCTTTCACATCCTTTCTGCTCTGCCTCCTTGTTCAGTGAGGTTAAAGCTCCTTGTTCAGTGAGATGATCATAAACTGCATCGGTAATTATACTTGTTCAAAGTTTGTATGTTGTTGGAAGGCATGTTATTGGTCTATATTTGTTGGGTAGATGAGTTTCTTCAGATTTGGGAATCAAGAATGTTGCCTTCTGTGAGCCATTCGTCCATTGACTGTTTCCCTTGGATGAGCTTATTAAATGCTCGAGCGTATTAAGGGTGGAGAGCATGTAGTTGTTTCAGCCAGAAGTTTGGAATCCCATCCAGGCCTGGGCATTTGAAGTTCAGCGCTTTTGCGAAATATTTTCTAATTTTTTCGTCAATTGTCATTGGGTACATTTCCTGTAGCTGTTGCTTTTTATTTTCCAAGTGTCATATCCCCTCTTCTTCCTTGTTGTGTTCTTTTTCATCTTCAAATATACCCTTCCAAAATTTTTCGAGGTGTTCTTTTTTTAGTTGGAGTTGTCACATTTTCTTTGTTTCCCTAGAGCTCGGCTGAGCTTTTTTGGGTTGTAACCTCTCGTGTGTATTACTTGATGTCTCTTTAAATATGATGATTTAATGAAGGCTCTGGGACACAAAGAACACTTGTGTGGCATCTCTTCCCTGTGCATTCCTTGATGATTCCTTAAATGTGATGATTTCATAAAGGCTTGAGGACACAAAGGGCACTTGTAAGGCTTCTCTCCCCTGTGCATTCTTTGATGATTCCTTAGATGTGATGATTGAACAAAGGCTTTAGGACACAAATAACACTTGTGTGGCTTCTCGACTGAGTGTGTTTTGAGATGTTTTTTTAAAATAGTCGAATCAGCAAAGCCTAAAGGACACACAGAACACTTACAGGGCTTGTCACCTGTGTGTATTCTTTGATGTTTCCTTAAATGTGATGATTGAATAAAGGTTTTTGGACACAAAGAACACTTGTATGGCTTCTCTCCCGTATGTGTTCTTTGATGATATATTAAATTTGATGAATGAATAAAGGCTTTAGGACACAAAGAACACTTGTGTGGCTTCTCCCCTGTGTGTATTCTTTGATGACTGCGTAAATCTGATAAGCGAGTAAACTCCTTGCTGCACACAGGACATGTGTACGGCTTCTCTCCTGTGTGTATTCTTTGATGAATGCGTAAATTTGATGAGCTAGTGAACTCCTTGCTGCACATAGAACATTTGTAAGGCTTCTCTCCTGTGTGTACTCTTTGATGGTTCCTTAAAAATGATGATTGAATAAAGGTTTTCGGACACAAAGAACACTTGTATGGCCTCTCTCCTGTGTGCGTTCTTAGATGATATTTTAAATTTGATGATTGAATAAAGGCTTTCGGACACAAAGAACACTTGTATGGCTTCTCTCTGGTATGTATTCTTTGATGAACTTGTAAATTTGATGAATGAGCAAACTCCTTCCCACAAATAGAACACTTGAACGGCTTTTCTTCCGTGTGGAGTGTTTGATGTCGTTTTAAAGATGATAACATTGTGAATGATTTGTCACACACAGAACACTTGTATGGTCTCCGACTTCCTTGGATATTCTTGAGGGTTTCTATGCAATATTTACAAGACACGGTGCTGAATGTGTTGGTTTCTTGAGTGACATTCTGTGTCATGAGATGATTGAAAACTTGAGTGCTGAACAACTGGGAAGAGTTGGAACTAGAATCCAGTTTCATTTGTTTCTCTGTAACGACAAGTCACAAAAGCATCAATAATTCACACCAACTTGTCCAAAATTTGATAATTATTTCACAAGTTAATTTAAACATATTTGTGCCCTCCAATTGAAGGAGAGAGTCCAGTTTGATTTCAAAAATGTAAGAATTTTGGAACTGGCAAAATGAATCAAACTGTTACTGATCACGCACAAACTACCTTAGCAAAGGTTTGATCGTTCTGAACAGCGTATAAATCAGAAGTATGTCCGACCAATACCAGCTTCTCTGCTTTTCCAATTGTGGTTAACATACTTCGATCAACATCCTGTTGAATCCATCCATTACTCTACCCCTCCAACAATCCCTCATCCTTCAGGTAGGCAGGTAGCATACTCTTCCCTCTCTTCAGACCTTGACAAAAATCACAAGCGAGTCAAACGCTTGGAATAAGTCTTTCAATCCTGATAAATGTCACACTCTCCGAGAAGACCATGTGGCCTACCCACCCATCTACTCTCTCAACAATCTTCATTAAGTTCAGTCACTCAAATTCCTGGGTCTCACTCTCAGCCATGATCTTTCCACCAAAGCCTGTTGCAAAATGGGCATCCTCCATCATATGAAGTCCTTCTTCCTATCCACTTACAAGGGCTTCATCCACAGCTTGATAAAATACTGCTCTACCTCCTGGCTGGCTCCCCTTCCTCATATACCTTGCTCAGCTTGACGCTGTGGAAACCAAGACCTTCAAGATAATTGGAATCTATGGGCCTATCTCTGAGCCTATCACCTTCATATTGCAGTCAGGTCTGTGGTTTCTGTCTTCTCCAGCATTATTTTCTGGTCTTCTACTATCTGCGCTTTCTGTGCTTTGTCCCCCACCCCCAATCCATCCCAGGTCTCTGTAGGGCACATGAGGTCCACCATTAACCACCTCATTTAAATACCCAAAATCCAGAATCACTGCTGACCTCCACTCATTCCTTTCTCTTTTTCCCCACCTGTGGAATCAACATTCTTTTCAATCTCATTATTCCATCAAGATCTTCAAGACAGCTGTTCACGACCTCATCAGATCATCCACCATCCAAAGCATGATATTTTCTTCCCCCATGAACCTCTCCACCCCCAACCCACTTTCTTCCAAATTTTCATTTTTTCCTTCCTGAGAATCTGCTTCTATATTCAGTTTGTCCACCCCATGCATCCTCCCTGACCCCTCTTTCCTCCTCACTTCCCTTTTTTGTTCAAGTCTCCCTCTATTGTATCCTGCTGTTGTTGTTTCCCCCCTAGTTCGACTTCTTCTGTTGCATCCTGTTCAATACAGTGTTCTCGCTCTTCCACGAACCTTGACTTTGTATGCAAAACGAACAAACATAAAAAAAAAATCTGTGAGAGATACAACCACTATATTTCTGTCAATGGGTGGAATAATTTATTGTTGTAAGTACTACCAGATGGTCTGTGGAATGATAAGAATAGTTTTATGGAGAAATAGTGAGATTAAAATAGTAATCGTGAATAGATTGGAATCCAGAATGCTGTCACAGGGCAGGCTTATCATCAATAGGAGCGATGGTGACATTAGATATGGATCTGATCATAAACTTGAAAGGTGGGATGCACAACTCAAGTTGACCAGGAAAGGCACTCCAGTGGAAGGCATACCTCCGCCATGCTGAACGGCTTACATGTTGTATCCCACTGATAGGCCGGATCTGCAGTTGGACCTGAACCAAAGTCTAATTAGTTTGTTATTAGCACACATCCAACCTGTCCATCAAGTTTTGTCCCAACCCATCAATAAATCCTTGAGATATCCTGCTCACAGAGAGACAGGGGTGAAACCCTAACCTCCTTCTACCTTTGGTGGCAGAAACGACGATGATAGCAGCTGCCAATAATACAAAACAACAAAACCACAATATCACAGAGAATAAGAGACATAATCAAATAAATGGTGTGCATTTTCACTTCCGACCCTACAAACAATCTTGGATGTTAAAGGGAAGGGTCCAGGCCTAATGCATTGCGTTAAAAGAACCAGTAGATAGTAGAAGTGTTCAAGATAGTCACGTAACTGAGTTGTTGAACTGCTTTCTACAAGAAATCATCCAAAGTTGGTGTCGCTAATTGTAACACTGCGGGGCGACATCACAGAATTTTGAAATAGTTATGACGGACTTGTCCGACGTGATGTAAAAATCTTGAATTCACCGTATTTACCAGTGTATAACCCGTGGCCCTGTATTAACCACACCCATGTTTTTCACCCTCAAAAGAAATGAATATATTGATCATTTTATTTTCTGATCTAGATCTAAATACATTTGTACATGAACTTTGTACTGAACAAAGTGACGGAGGTATCAACATGCTTACTCCAATGTCCGCCTAATTCCGTCTAACAGTCATATTCAAGAAGTTGAAGAGAGAGAAGAGGATACCAGGAAGTTTATGTTTTTTTTCTTATTTTTTAATACTATAAAGAGGATTTTTTTGTTGTTGCTAGAAAAAAGAAGGAATGGGATTCATACCGGTATGATGCATATTTATTGTGGATTTGTGGCCCTAAAATGGCCGTTTGGGTTTGATGAAGCTTTTTAGCTCAACCCAAGGAAATCCTCGTCAATGCTTTCCTCGTTGAAGACGGCACATAACTCCATGTCCGAATCAGGGTAGAGAAAGTCCCCGGCACTGTGACTGTCATTTGCAGCCTCCTCCTCCCAAATGATGTCGGCCTCTGTGCCGTCGATGTTGTTGGAAATGCAGAATTTCAGAAATGCTCGCTTTATGATGTCTGACGGTATCTCCTCCCACACCTTGACAATCCAGCCGCAGATCATCGGAAGGTCGACCTTCTCATCCTCCGGCTCTTGGTGTAGGTCTCCGACCCACTCATTATTCAGTCTGACCAGTGACGTAGCCAGTCCTTGAACGGCTTGTTGATGGACACATTGAGGGGCTGCAGGAGTGATGTCATCCCACCTGGGATGATAACGAGATTGGTGTTGGTCCAACAGAACAATGCTTTGGTGTCGTCGGTCTTGTGACAACTGAACGCGTCCACGAGTAGCATGCTCTGTCGTTGGGAGAGACTGTCATCTGGCCTACAACTCCAGACAGTGTACACCCAGTCCTGGACCAGTCCCTCATGTATCCACCCCTTCTGCTGCGCACAAACAATGATGCTGGCAGGAAACTTGTCTTTGGGTAGTGTCTTCCTCTTGAACATGTCATACGGGGAGAGTTTGTCACCATCTGCGGTGCAGGTGAGCATGATCATGAATCGGTCCTTCTCATCACCTGGAGTGTTGAGCGGCCCTTCTTGAGGGTCACGTGACCGCCCCCAGCCCATTGTTGGATGCACATAAGTTTGCGTGCAAGCTTATTTGAGGTGGGTGCTCCGTTATTGGACTCCAGCTCTTGTGAATAATTCTTCTTTTGGTGCGAGACCAGGTGGTGTTCTTCTTTTGTGTTTAATGGTGTTTCCAGTCGCGAGGTTCTACGTACGCCACACACCGAAACTCCGGGTGTCTCCATTGTTTATTTTTTTTTTAATTTAATTTCCACACACCGTTAATAAAACACTACAAACTCTTAACCTGAACCGATTTTAAAAATATAAATGGTGAAATTGATCTTTACAGCAGTTCTGACTGCAAAAAAAAAGAGTTCATTTGGAATATAATTGAAATTCAGCATTGATCATTTTTAAGACTGATATATTTTTTTTCTATACCCATGTATTAACCGCACCCCAACTTTTACCCTTTTTGTTGATTAAAAAAACGTGCGGCTTATACACCGGAAAATACGGTATGTGTATTTTAAATTAATATGATGTGATGTGATCTATAGAGAGCTAGGATTACCTTTGAGCAGCTGAGCAGCATTGCTTGGCTCCATGGGTGGAGAATCACACGGTTCCTGCTTTACATGATCATTACTCAAAGTGTCCTGGGAAGTGTGAAGAAGGTTGTTTTGGAGAGTTTCTGACTTCACTGCTTGAGTTTCACCTGTAAACCATGTGATGACAGTTCATTACAATAAAGGAAGGGATGAACAAGCAAATCGAAACGAAAACAATCATTCGAAGTGGTGGGCAGAAACACACAGGGTCTCCAAAAGGCAAACTAATTTTCTTACTTTAACAAAGAGGTAAATAAAGGTGAGAGTTACTGAAAAATATATAATAATAAAATAATAATAAAATAAAGACTCGTGAATCTGAAAGGGCAGAGTGGTCTGAAAATAGAGGAAGTTCACGATGAAATGACATTTTGGTGGTCTCGTGAGCATCAGCTGTGGCTGTATGAACACGTGGCTCATTTTCCTGATGCTGATCCTGCGCATCATATTCTCTCAGCGAGGGAGCATCGTGAGTGGAGAAGGGCAATTTATTCCATGAGCTTGCCAACATCCAGCCTAGGCTGGGATTAAATTCTCCCGGATTTTAGCTGCAACTTCAGAGTTGCTACCACAAGCCTGTGGTCGGTATTGAGGAACTGAGCACTCCAGTAGACCCTGCAGTTCTGGATCATCCTTCAGCGACCATCAATGAGCACATGGTAAATCTCCTTTGCCACACCACCAGCAATGGAATACGAAGTGCAGTGATGAGCCTGTGGGCATTGAAACCATGAACCAGCCACCATAATTCCACGACTTCTTGCATAGTCAAGGAACTTAGTGCTATTCTGGTTCGCAGTTCCAGACCCATGGGGACAAACACACATCTCATAACCATCCCGATCAGTTCCAGTCGATGCATTGAAATCTCCCAAGACTAGAAGAGTATCTCGCCGGGGAAAATCATCATCCACAGACTCGAGTGCGGCATGGAATGCGTCCTTCACAGTGAGATCACTCGCCTCAGTCAGAGCAGATACAGAGACCATGGAAATGACACCCAAGGAGTAACAAATCCTTCATCTCATAATATGCTCGTTGACTGGTGTTACCTCAATTATCATTGGAGTCAGCTTATTGGACACAGCTATAGCAACTCATTGGGTACGGTCACCATCAGAGCAATAGTAGGTGTAACCACCCGCCATGATCTCACCACTATCCGGTCACCGAACCTCAGAGAGTGCTGCAATACCGATGTTCAAACGCTTGAGCTCAGATGATAACAGAGACAGGGGATTATCAATGGGTGTTTAACTCCCATGGATTTAAATCCCACACTTGCCTCAACCTGCGTTTAAAAGCATTGTGATAGATCCAGTGATTCATAGGTATGAAGATGAGGCATTCGATGATCGGTGTGAGGAAAGTGGAAAAAACACATTTGAGCACTTTATCATTCAGAAAGTGTTGCGGCCTGTTCCAAGTCAAGGCATTGTTGAGGAGGCCCAACAAAGTGGCAAATTAGGACCCTATTAAGCTGACAGAGGACTGACTCAGGGGTTAACCAAGGATGAGGTCTTGGTAAAGGATAGCTAAATAAAGCAGTTGATTATCTTCAAAGGGGTTTAAATTAACCCAAACACCAAATTTTCATTCATGCACGACTTTGGAGTTTCCTTCGTATGCATGCAATGTTTGGGGCCACGAGGTTTCATGGAAGAGATTGTGAACAGACGAACTGAGTGACAGACATTTATTTTTTATAAATTGTGATGTGGAAGGCAGCTGAGGGGAGGAAAATTCCACAGCAAGAATGTGATAAGAATAGCATGGACTATTTGTTTGAGTGAGATAGAATTACTCTTGTATGAGGGATCTGGCAGGGGTACGCTGTACTGTTCATATTGTTACGGCTGTGGAAATTCGCATTACACCATGAAGGGCCCGTAGGTGAGATATCTCTAAGTACATGTGTAGTTAGCCCAAACCCATTGTATAGAGGGAATTTATGTGATCCATTCGGGCTGCGACACTTTGAGTTAGTCGTTTTTCTGTTCTATCTTTATTTTGAACCAACCACGCCTCAACCGCCATCACACAACAACCACCTTAACCACCACACCAGCAATCGTCACCAACTACAACCACGCTCCAACCCTCAGACAACAACTACGCCAACAACCACGCCACCGCCACCATCTACGCTCCCACATCATCGCATCACCGCCATTCCCAAACGGCACCATAACCATCAAACCACCACTGAAAACCTTCCAACACCTTCACCTCTCTCCTTCTATGGCTATTCCCGCACCACCTGTGAACACTGAGCGTCGGGCTGTCTCGGCCCGTTCGGCGATTGGTGCCGAACGCACCGAGCCGCGAGCGCAAATAGCGGCCTTTCCGAGGGAAAATTCGGATCAAGAACGCTACACGCCCACTTTTCCTCAGTCCAATTAGCAAGCGCGGGGCGGCTTGCCCCCGCTTCCAGGCGCGTCTGTGTGAAATCGATATATGCAAATTCTAGGATCAGGGGAGGTTCACGCCCCCGTTTTCTCCGACCAATGGGTGAGCGTGGCTCCGCCCCCGAGGTCATCCTGATCCGAATATTTGCATATTAGCTGCTCCTGCCAGCCTAGAAGAAGGTGAGCGCAAGGCGAATGAGTTGAGTTGGGTTCTGCAGTCGGCTGAGGAGAGTGTCATAGAGTTGAGTTGGGTTCTGCAGTCGGCTGAGGAGAGTGTCATAGAGTTAGGTTCTAGAGTTGCGGCCGAGAAGAGTTGCAGGAAGAGGCAAAGGAGCTCGGGTCCGAGGCGAGAAGGACGGCGGTCGGTGACGAGGTCATGGTGTGGGATCACTCGTCGTGGGACCCAAGCCAGCCAGCCATTCTCCTCCCCCAGGGCATAAACAATTCCCCCTTTCCCCGCGCTGAGATAGTGCAAAAAGGGGGCCCCGTTCCCACCCCACTCCAAACGTCGTGCCAACGAAACCGCCAAGCAGCACGGAGTCGGGGCACAGCCGCGCAGCCACATATGCGGCTCGCCTGCCAACGCGTCACGAGAACGCGGGTAGGACCCCCCCCCCCGGTCTCGCGGACCTGGCCGCTCCTCCAGGTCACGTGCACATTTGGCCTACAGGCCTGTCTGCCCCCTTGTCTATGAGGGTGGATTCTTTACTTTGCTTTTGTGTAAATGTGTGTTGGCGCCGTCTGCGAAGTAGAACTGCATAAGTGTTGCCGTGTGTGCACGTAGTCGGTATTAACTCTGCGTCGTTGTTGCTTTTGTTTTGGTTGCTATATGTGCATTTTGACTGTATGGCTGTATATATGTGCTTTCCGTGTGCCGGGAAATAAATGTGCTTTGTGTGAACTGTTTTCCCGTTTCGCTTCGTCTTTTCTTTATTGACCCTCCATCCTGCTTCACGTAAAGGGTTCGTAGTGGGCTTAATACGCCCGGTAATTAATCGGAACCGTCGAGGCCGACGATAACACCGCTCAGTTATCACGGTAGCACGGAACGGACCGCTTAAGCAGTTCGTGTCCGGAGTCGGCCTGTGGCGTAGTACGATCGCCCGGTCGACCATCTGCGCAGGTACTTAGGTAGATCAAATTTGGCGAGCAACCCTATCCTGCACGGGTGGGCAATTGGCACAGTCGTGGTGGGGTTAAACCCCCACCCGTGACTAGCTCCCAGAGTTGTTCCGAGAGGGTCACGACTGAATTGTCCGTCCGGTGGGCGACGTGCCTCGATCTGAGTTACGTGGCCGTCCGCACGCCGGCGGACGCTAATTCGCAACAATATTGTGTGCACTGTCAGGGAAGTGATTGCAAACAATACAGCTGAATATGGTGTATATGCAATGCAGGTGGTATTGTGTAAAACCTCCTTCAGAGGCGATGCCAGGTGGAGGACTTGGGCATAATCACATCAAGAAAGCACTACGTGCTTTCAAAAGGCACTGCCGCAGCATCATTACTTCTGCCACTCAGGGTTTGTTGATCGATTGATGTCCACCCCTCAGACAGGTGGAGTCCACACTTGAGTTTATTGCAAAGGTAAAATACAAGCAATACACAAACCTGCTGGAAAGGCTCGTCACTGTATTGCACCCTGTTCTGTTCTGCTCTCCGCCAAATGGAAACGCAAATGGTGACTGTCTCTTCTCTCCAATCACCTCTGCGTTTCGACTTCTGTAATTCACGAGTATTCCTAAAAGTCCCTCCCTCTCGGAAACCACTCACTTATAAAACTATGGTTTTCTATCTTGAAGGAACTAGAAACTGCACAATACCGAGAGATCGTTCCATATCCACAACTTCCCATAACACTCAGGATCTTTCTCAATGGGATTGTAAATCAAACTACAATAATAATAGTCATAACTTTTTTTTTTTACTCTATCCAACTTTTGAAATCAACATCGCACCTCAAAATTACAATCACATACCCTTCTTTAACAGGGGTTTGGTTTACGCATTTACAAATGTAAATATTTTGTATACTGTTCTGTGTTTCATGTTTACGCAGCATTCCCCCCCCCCAGGTGAGGGTTGGTATTCATCTTTCTCCAACTTGGTTTAATGTACACTCATTGACGCTGATGCGTGCAGATGGCAACTGAGACATGCGGTACATACAGTGCTGCACTGTATCTAACCCTAACACCATCAACAATGCTTTCTGTAGAATCATAATTAATTCCTTTATTTTCCATCATTATTGCCATTAGATATTTTTAGTGGTGGCTCCCAAGATGAAAAGTATTGCTAGTTGTGAACCAAGTGCAGAAAAGTTGAGGAAAATGATGTTTTTGTCGCAGAGAGTGGTAGTTTTAGATAAGCTTGGTTGAGGCGAGAGTGCTGCCTCATTGCGCAGATATTTCGGCGTTAATGAGTCCAGTATCCCCCAAATGAAGAAATGTGCAGAAAACGTAAGGCGTGGTGAATGCTCTGGTGTTACGACGAACGAGAGGGTGACTGCAGTAAACCGCACGAGTTATTGGTGAGAGGACTGAGCTCGGAACCTAACCGCCATGCTTCCAGCATCATAACCCCGTGTAGAACAAGGGTTTACTGTATAATAAACTAATTCCACATTAAATCACCAAAATAATTAGCATGAACATCGCACTAAACAAATACACCACCCAACAACACACTATCTCATCTCTCATAAATAAGTTATGACTATCATTTGGTCAAGTTCTCTGAGAAACCTCAGTTAGAAAAAACAAACAAACATTGCGTTCCCATTTTATAGGAGAGAATTACCAAGTAGAACTATAACATGAAGATTGTCGTCGTTCATACCTGTATTCAGCGAGGAGGACTGGTCCAGAAACTCGGACTCCACCTTCACAGCCACAATAACATCTGAAAATGAAAATTCACACTCAAACTCAATTTTAAGGAACATTTTTTAAAACAAACTTCTTATCACAATACATGTTCAAGAAGGTGTTTAGTTTTCAATCTCCAACTCTTATTTGAAATATGTTTGAAAAAGTAAATCCAATGATCTGCCCCCATTGGTCAATGCTTGCCAAAACTAGTAGTTCATGTAACCATTGAACCATCATATTCATTCTTCATTACCATAAAACCCACTGATTGGTTCACGCAATAGAACGCAAGTGATGGTGTAAAATGTTTAGTGAACATTTTTATCTCCTTTTGCAAGTCAAGATTATCTGCTTTTGTAATCCTGATCACCTCCATTTCTACTATCTGCCTTACCTGCTGCTCACCTTACCTCCTCTTTTGCTTTGTCAGATCTAATTGCTGTTTCCACGAATGTGAGGCAAGGTTGAATCACATCCCTTCTGATATTTCAAATGCCGTCGTTATATATTTCGTTTTAAAACAAATGGGAGCATGTAAGAAAGGGATTCAGTAGTTGTAGAGCAATGGTGGTGATTTACACTTTGGAGATGATATTTGCTGATTGAATACATCAGTGCTTGAGATGCAGGCAGACACACGGACTGGAAAGAACAACAAGAAAGGTGGGATTGATCGTGAACAAGTCAAAAACAGATGTCATGATGATCAATTGCTTCGACACCTCAAAAAAAAAAAAATCAACATTGAAGGTGATGCCCTAAAAGGTGGACAAGTTTACCTCCTTCGGCAGCACGACGAGCCAAAATGGAGATCTTTTGATCAAAGTCAAGAAAATATTTGGAAAAGCCAGCAGTGTTATCCAGACTTACATACTCATTGAAAAGCAAAAACCTGACCCTGAACACAAAGCTTTAACCTTTCAACACCAATGCCACGTGTCCTCTTGTACGGGTCAAAAACGTGGAGAACAAATAAAAGTATTGAAATAAATTTGAAAGGTTTTCAATGCAGATGCCATTGTCATTTGCTCATCAAGTGGTCAGATGTTTTGCCCAATGATGAGTCATGGAAAGCTCAGGTGCTGAAGACATCAATACAACCAACCATCAAGAGATGAACTTGATTTTGAAAGAGAGCGGCACTTGTGTAGGTGGAAGAATTGCGTTGCTCAGCCGGTGAGTCTCCAGATAGTTCAGATGGTAGAGCACTGGTACGATTTGCCAGAGGACATCGGTTCGATTCCCCAGAGAGCTCAGATGGTAGAGCACTGGTACGGTTTGCCAGAGGACCTGGGTTCGATGCCCCAGAGAGCTCAGATGGCAGAGCACTGGTACGGTTTGCCAGAGGACATGTGTTCGATTCCCCAGAGAGCTCAGATGGCAGAGCACTGGTACAGTTTGCCAGAGGACCTGGGTTCAATTCCCCAGAGAGCTCAGATGGTAGAGCACTGGTACAGTTTGCCAGAGGACATGTGTTCGATTCCCTAGATAGTTCAGATGGTAGAGCACTGGTACAGTTTGCCAGAGGACATGTGTTCGATTCCCTAGATAGTTCAGATAGTAGAGCACTGGTACGATTTGCCAGAGGATCTGGGTTCGATTCCCTAGAGGGCTCAGATGGTAGAGCATTGGTACGGTTTGTCAGAGGACATGGGTTCGATTCCCCAGAGAGCTCAGATGGTAGAGCACTGGTACAGTTTGCCAGGGGACATGTGTTCGATTCCCGAGATAGTTCAGATAGTAGAGCACTGGTACGATTTGCCAGAGGACCTGAGTTCGATTCCCCAGAGGGCTCAGATGGTAGAGCATTGGTACGGTTTGCCAGAGGACATGGGTTCGATTCCCCAGATGGCAGAGCATTGGTACAGTTTGCCAGAGGACCTGGGTTCGATTCCCCAGATGGCAGAGCATTGGTACAGTTTGCCAGAAGACCTGGGTTCGATTCCCAGTCTGGGCCTGTAATTTTTCCCACATATATTTCTGTTGTTCTATTCTGCTCATTTCTAATTACATCACAGTGTCTGAATTATCAGAATTATCACGGCGCCATTATATATTCATGGCTATCAGTGGAGGGAGTTCCGGCCGTCATGTTCCGGTGGTTTTGGCGCCTCTCGGGTGCTGTTCAGTTAATGCTGAAATAAATACTCCGCACCGTTTCATCACTGATGGTGTTGCGATTCGTTTGTTGTGTCCACAAACATTTAAACACATCCGACTGGTGCGGAACAATGTTCCCCACACGAGCTGAGAGAAACCTCCTCTTATTCCTCTTCGCTCAGGTATTCTCCTCAGATCAATTTCTTTTTTTTAATCTTATAAGTTACAGCGAACATAGTGAGCTCCATACTTAACGCGTGCACATGAGAGAATAGGAAATAACAACAACACAATACCCAGGCAATTTGGAATCCGTGTCGTTGGCTGTGACCCTTTTGCTTCCGGTTTTTTTTTGCTTCCGGTTTTTGTCATGGGGAATGATGCATGCCGGGAGATAAAGGCATCGTCGGAGATATGAAAGACCCAAATATCAGACATGGTGTACATTTCCTCCACTGATTTTAAAAAAGACAAGTCTGAAGATGACGATGGTTCACGAGCGGTATTTGACGATGTAGATTGTTTCAGAAGTCAAGGATGAGACAATGTGATAATGTTTGCCCAAGTTATAAAAATGATCAACATGATGTGGTACGAGTGACAGGTTATTAGCTGCAAAATGTCGAAAACCCGGTTTCGGTCAACAACTTTCAAAATTTGACCTTTGCATAACCTTTCAAGGTCACAAAACAATGTTGTGGACATTAAAATAAGGAAACAGGATACGTGCTATAGCTTATTGGAGTTAGTTCGTCAAAGAAGGTCGAAAACCCGGTTCGATTCCCACTACTTTGAAAATTTGACCTTTGTGACCTTTAAAGGTCAAAGGTCAGGGATTATGACCTTTGGTGCAAAACTTCCTCTGGAATATTCCAGGAACAATACAACGTCATATAGGCTATATGGCATTTCGCACTCATCGGATTATCCATACTTTGCTGAAATCAGCGTAAAAACAAACTTGAAGGGGGCGCCACGGGCAAGGTGCTCGAGATAGAGCAAAATGGTTTCAAGACTTTAGGTGGGGAATGACCTCAAGATTATGCATAAAAATATTGTCATCCTAGCTCTCAAAGTTTGGGCAGTCGTATGATTTTTATGTCAAAATTCGAAATTTTCTAAGTTCGTGACCTTGACCTTGGGACGAAAATGAAAAAAAAATTGAGCTCCATGGGGCTATGCAGGTGCCATTGGGCTAACCAAATAACGAAACCCCTGCCAGATTCGACAAACCCCCTAGGAGAAGATGCAAATTGAAATCGGCTACCCCTTAAAAACACAATTCGCAATTTTCTAAGTTCGTGACCTTGTGACCTTGACCTTGGGACAAAAATGAAAAACGAGCTCTGTGGGGCTATGCAGGTGCCATTGGGCTAACCAAATACCGAAACCCCTGTCACATTCGACAAACCCCCTCGGAGAAGATGCAAATTGAAATCGGCTACCCCCTAAAAACACGTTTTTTTGGGTGTGGCTCCGCCCATAATGGGCGCACCATGCCCATTTTCAGGAAAACACAACTAGATCGTGATATAAACCTCCCACCAAAATTTTGTCAGGATCGGATCAAAACCCACGGAGCTATGCTCGGGACAGACAGACAGACAAACAGACAGACAGACAGACAGACAGAGACAGACAGACAGAGACAAACAGACAGACAGACTGCCATACAGACACGCAACAATAACGAAAGTAGTAGTCACTTATTTTTTTTGTGAAAATATTTTTCGTGAACCAATATCTCATGCATAATCAAAAAATAATTTTTAATCGTGATTTACATTATTTGATCGCTGATCCCGAATCCAGGCAGAAGTAACTGGAAATTGCGTATACAGTTGTGAACAAGTTATAGGTAAAGTCAGAAGTGAATGTAAGAAGAATACTACGTTCGCTTCTGGTATTTTTTTTTTTTTAGATGAGATCCTGTTCTGGGCGGTGTAGTTGTTGTTGTGAAGGTAATGTTGAGGTAATATATTTTTTTTTTTTAGATGAGATCCTGTTCTAGGTGGTGTAGTTGTTGTTGTGAAGGTAATGTTGAGGTAATATTTTTTTTTTTAAGATGAGATCCTGTTCTAGGCGGTGTAGTTGTTGTGAAGGTAATATTAATTTTTTTAGATGAGATCCTGTTCTAGGCAGTGTAGTTGTCGTTGTGAAGGTAATGTTGAGGTAATATTTATTTTTAGCAGCGTCTCGCGTAGCAAACTCTGCTCTAAGAGAGCTCGGCGGCGTTGTCTTTCTTCTTCTTCTTCTTCTTCTTCTTCTTGAAAAGACAAAACCTTTAGGACTCGGCTCTTTTATATACAGGATCCGGATCTCCTTAAATACTAAACACCTGTACACATCCTCACATTGAGGGTGCCTTTTGAGAGCGTCTATCATGATCTTTTAAATATATTCGGACATTTACTTTTAAGTTTCGAAAAGTTCACGTCACTATTTAAAGATTATTCCATTTAATGTATTGTAATTTCGTAAATACACTATTTTCTCGTCATGAATGAAGATCGTCCATGATGGACGTGACATGACGAAATATCGGAAGTTGTTGTTTTTTAAAATTATTTTATTAATTTAATTCTTCTTCCTCTTCTTGTTCTTCTTCTGGTGAAGACAAAACCTTTAGGATGCGGCTCTTGGACACATTTGTCCTTGTTTTAGATGAGATCCTGTTCTCGGCAGTGTAGTTGTCGTTGTGAAGGTAATGTTGAGGAATTTTTTTTTTTCAGATGAGATCCTGTTCTAGGCGGTGTCGTTGTTGTTGTGAATGTAATGTTGAGGTAATATTAATTTTTTTCAGATGAGATCCTGTTCTAGGCGGTGTAGTTGTCGTTGTGAAGGTAATGTTGAGGCAATATTAATTTTTTTCAGATGATATCCTGTTCTAGGCGGTGTAGTTGTCGTTGTGAAGGTAATGGTGAGGAAATTTTTTTTTTTCAGCTGAGATCTTGTTCTAGGCGGTGTAGTTGTTGTTGTGAAGGTAATGTTGAGGTAATATTAATTTTTTTAGATGAGATCCTGTTCCAGGCGGTGTAGTTGTCGTTGTGAAGGTAATGTTGAGGCAATATTATTTTTTTTCAGATGAGATCCTGTTCTAGGCGGTGTAGTTGTCGTTGTGAAGGTAATGTTGAGGCAATATTATTTTTTTTCAGATGAGATCCTGTTCTAGGCGGTGTAGTTGTCGTTGTGAAGGTAATGTTGAGGAATTTTTTTTTTTTCAGATGAGATCCTGTTCTAGGCGGTGTAGTTGTTGTTGTGAAGGCAATGTTGAGGTAATATGCAGTAGTGTTATCACGGTTATAGAAATGCACAAATAATTAATTTGATCTATAATATACCCAATCACACCTTTATGACTAAAAAATTAACAACAAAACTAGAGAGTAAATACTCCAGCAGTTTTAAGTCCACCTAATTTTATAATAAAGATATCTCCCGCATCATCAAAAAATAATTTTTCATCGTGATTTACATCATTTGATCGCTGATCCCAAATCCAGGCCGAAGTCACCGGAAATTGCAACATCGAATGTAAGAAGAATTCTACGTTCGCCTCTCGGCTTTGCCTATTCCATATGAATACAAGTTGTAAATTATCATGTTATCATTTATAAACTTAATTTAGTAATTACAGAAGATCAATTATCAGAATTATCACAGAACAATGTTCCCCACACGAGCCGAGAAAAACCTCCTCTTCTTCCTCTTCCCTCAGGTATTCTCCTCAGATCTTTTTTTTTTCCTCTTATAAGTAATAATATTAGTTGTAAATTATCATGTTATCCTTTATAAACTTAATTTAGTAATCACAGAAGAACAATTATCAGAATTATCACAGAACAATGTTCCCCACACGAGTCGAGAAAAACCTCCCTCCTTCCTCTTCCCTCAGGTATTCTCCTCAGATCTTTTTTTCCCCCTTACAAGTTATAATATTAATTGTAAATTATCATGTTATCATTTATAAACTTAATTTTGTGCGCTTAAATTTTGAAACCACAGTACAGTAAATTAATTGATCAGAATTACCGACACGAGCTGAGAGAAACCTTCCACCAAACAAACGTACCGGGTCCGAACTCCTTATGGGCGGGAGATCCTCCCGGACCGACATCGGGGACACTCGTGGGTCCGGGAGGGTTCACCTCGTGCTCCTCACTGGAGAGATCGCGGGTCATCGCACACAGCACGGTGTTCTCAAGTTCGGGACAATTCATTCAGGAACCACAGCACTCAGTGTGGAGTATTCCGACAACAATGAAGCACGTGCTGTTATTCCGCCGCTTCTTCTTCTCCTTCTCTTTCTTCTCCTTCTTCTTCTTCTTCTTCTTCTTCAAGTACAATGACGTGTTCACGTCCTCGAGGTTCTCCGTAGACCACGCCCCCAAACCGAACCTCCTCCGTAGACCACGCCCCTAAACCGAAGTTCGAGGTTCTCCGTAGACCACGCCCCCAAACCGAACCCGGACTCGTCCTGAATGACGATGATCGTTCTCGAGACCTCGCGGTTGCTGTCCTCGTACCGTGTGACCTTCAAACTTGGACATTCGGACTAGTTCGTCCTGTTTCACATCGTTAACAGTTTATAAACAGGTTCCGCCATGTTTACTTGTTTATGTGTTTATGTGAATCCCAGCTGAGTCATGATCAGGAGGAACCCAGGTTCAAATCCCGTGTCATGTAAGTGCCCACTGATACCTCCTCACCCTCTGTACACAAGGGAAGTGTAATTAATTTATGAATGGAACACACAGCCGGGTCGGGGTTAAGGGAAGAGGTGTCAATGTTTCGGCGATATTTCCGTACGTAATAAATGTATAGATGCAGTGAAAGCCCCTCATGTCGTGTCTGCAGGATTTGATGGATCTCCGGTGGAGGTGCGTCGGGTATGTACACGTTGGTTGACGTCATTATCTGAGAAATTGGGATTTATTTGGTGTGAGGGGTTAATTACTGTTTCCGAGGACAATCGATCAATTTAATTACATTTTAGATGAAACACGTTGTTTGTTCGATACACTTTTGGAAGTGCGCTGTTGTCGGATTGTGACGTCACAATCGTGTACGTGGCGACGCACCTCGCGGGAGTCCCGTTGTCCCCCTTCGCTTCCTTTGTAATTAGCACGAACACCCTTGAGAGAACCCGCGCTCTCACGAACTCTGACTCGATGGGAGCAGCGGGATGCGAACCCGGCGAGTATCGGTCGTGCTGTTCGTATTGATTATTGGAACCTTGATTGGTCGTGCCCACGTTGAGAACACGCACTACGGTGTACAAACGATCCGTCATGTAATCTGTCAGTCTTCATCGTTAAAATGTATTAAAGCACTGACACCGACGAGGGAGACACGTGTCCCCACAACTTATCTGGTTAATATTTCCAGATGGTCGGATTGCTTTACTGAAGGGGTTAAAATAGTCCCGTTGTACAGAATTATAATGTGTCAGATCATCGATAAGGGGGGCATGGTCTGCATAGTGCGGAAGAGAGATTGTGTTGTACGTGCTGCTGATGTGGAATAAACACTTGTCGATCGTTCCGAGAGACACGCTGTCATTCTGGTGTCTTTTTCTGTCTTCGGACATCACATTTGGCGATGAGTAAGTGCGATGTACAAACAATCAGACCGACCACGACGCACTCAACTTCACAACAGTCAACTCCATCACTGGTCCCGTGTGTCGCATCAAACCCGAGAAAGAGCAACGCATCACAATATCTCCCCCTTTAAATTACAAATCCAACCGGTCTGGATGTTTAGATACATGGGAGGACCTACGCAAAGGAGTTGTTAAATGTACAGCTTGAGGTGACGTGGACAAACGCACCGGACTGGCAGCGGGTACAGGTACAGAAACTTCAGGCGGAGACATATTACTGACACCTTCAGATGCAGGCTCGGACACAACGGTTGTATTCTCAGACAACGGAGCAATAACTGGATGAATCACAGGATTCACATCATTCTTCAACTCAATACAACGCAGCTTGATCTGAGCCACAAGTTTCCTAACTGCACACCATCTTCCTTCCTTGCTGGTCACAACACCTGGCAGCCATTTCGCTCCAAGGTCGTGGTTCAGTACATAAACTGGATCGTTTACAGCAAAGTCACGCAATGCAACCGTGCGATCATGACAGTATTTCTGACTCTGATGCTTGTTAACCACAGTTTCACCGATATCAGGATGAACAAGAGAAAGTATGGTTTTGAGTTCTCACTTCATAAGCAATTCGGCTGGAGGCACTCCAGTTACGGTGTGTGGTCTGGATCTGTAACCGAGCAACACACGTGACAAACGCGTTTGAAGCGAACCTGGAGTTACACGCCTTAACCCTTGCTTGATGATCCGTACGGCACGCTCTGCCTGACCATTATAAGCATGTTTAAATGGAGCAGAACGGACATGTTTGATACCATTCATTCTCGTGAATTATTGAAATTCCTGACATTTAAAACACGAACCATTATCGCTTTACCAACACATCAGGTAGACCGTGAGTCGCGAACATGATAGGTAAATTCTCAATGGTGGCAGCAGAAGTGCTGGTGGACATGATGGAGCACTCAATCCACTCGGAAAATGCATCGACGACAACAAGGAACATTTTCCCCAAGAACGGACGTGGAAAGTCAACATGAATCCTGGATCAAGGTTTGGAAGGCCACGACCAAAGTCTCAGCGGTGATTCCGCTTGTGACTTGCTGACCTGCATACATGTAACACAACAATGAGCACAAGATTCAAGTTCAGAATCAATACCAGGTCACCAAGCATGAGACCTTGCGATAACTTTCATCGTAACAATACCACGGTGGGTACTATGTAGTTCAGAAACTAACTTGTCTCTTCCCTGCTTTGACATGATGACACGTCGGCCCCAAAGTAAGTATTCTGACTGGACAGATAACTCATCTCTACGACGTAAATATGGTTTGTACTCTTCTGAGTCTCGTATACAGGACCAATCGCCAGTCATAACACAACACTTAACTGGACAACACAGGATCTCTGTGAGACCACAATCTCACTTGAGTCAACTGGAGAATTGTCACTCTCAAACACATTCATAGCGAATACGAGGTCAGCAGGTTGAGGGGTATTGTTACAATCAGTGATAGGTACTGGCAGTCGACTCAATGCATCAGCACAATTCCCAGTGCCAAGCCTGTAACGAATAGTATAATTGTAACAAGACAGCGTCATGGCCCACCGCTGAACACGCGATGACGCATTGCTGTTGATTCCCTCGTTCTCTGAAAACAAGAAAGTGAGCGATTTGTGATCAGTTTCAAGCTCAAATTTACGACCAAACAAATACTGATGCATCTCAGTTTCCCCAAACACACAGCCTAATGCTTCTTTATCAACCACACCAGAGATTCTTTCAGCTTTCTTCAAGCTTCTGGAAGCATATATGCATGGCTCACAAAGTGGTTACACATACTGTTACACAAAGGGCAAAAAAAAAAGTTTAGGGAAACATGAAATGCAACCCATTGTGTTAATCTGCATGTATTCAAATAGTTAAATCTAAATTTTTAGACCTGCAGCACGTCCGGTTTTAAAGTTATCACTGAATATATTGTTACAAATTCGCGCCCGCCGGCGTGCGAACTGCCGCTTTCCACTAATAGTAGCAGCTCGCCCACCGGACGGACAATTCAGTCGTGACCTTCCGGAGCAATGCCGGAACCCTGTCACGGGTGGGTCTTCAACCCCACCACGGCCTAGCCAATTTTCTACCCACGCAGGATAGGGTCAATCGCCGAATCTCGATATACCTAAGTACCCGCGCGGATAGCTAACCGGAGACCGTACCTCGGCGCAGGTCGGCTTGGGGCACGAACCGCTTAAGCGGTCCATTCCGTTCTGCAGTGATAACCGAGCGGGTATTATCGCCCGACCTCGCCAGATCCGATTCTATTTAACGGGTGTTTAAAACCCAGCTATTTATTCCGCGGTGCAAGATGGCATTTTCAATAGGGAGAGGACGCAACAAACGGGATACATTCCAACAAAGCACATTTATTCTCAATTACACGTATGTACAGCCAACACGTATACAGGCCAACAAAAGCAAGGGAAAGCACTACGACCGAATATAAGCAGTAATAATTTACAGGCACTTAAGCAGTTCTACTTCTCAGACTCAGCACCACAACATTCATTCGAAAGCAAGAGAAAAGGAAAAGACCAACCCCATAGACAGGGGGTCAGACCGGGTCCGTAGACCTTTATGTGCGTGGAGCCTGGCTGACCGAATGGGCCCCACGAGACCGACGCTGGTTACCTGCACCCTCGTGGTGCGACGGTCGGTGAGCTCTCTCCGGCACTCTCCTCTTGTGCATGCCTCGACCCTGGACCACTGCACACAACCCTCACGACTTGGCGCCCAGAGGGAAGGCACCCGGAGCTCGAACCACCACGAAGCAGCAGCAATCACCAGACCAGAAGAGCTCGATGACGATGAAACCACAAACGGCCCCGAAGAAGCTGAAACCACCAAGCAATCCAGAAGCTCTCCCGAAGAGACGACAACGACGACGACCAAAGACACATGACTCAAGGCTCGACGATAAAAGGCTCGACGACAAAAGGGCTCGATGACAAAATGCTCAACGACGTTGAAAAAGCACCAATGTCACGAAGAGACGAAGCTCCCCCGAAAAGACAACAACCCACACGATCACCCCCTCCTTCTTTGAGCTCGCGTCCTGTCCGCCCTTATATCCCCTGGAGTCCAACCCCTTGCTCCTCCCCCCTTCCAGTTCCTGCGAGAAGCTTCCAGAAAAGGGGCGTTCCTCCGTTCCCAGCGCCTCATTCCACGAACCGACCAATGGCGAACGATCTTCCTCGCCCTTTTCCCCACACCAAGTGCGGAGAAAACAGGCGGGAATATTTGGCGGGAAAAATCCGTGCGCCATCGAAGTTCCTTTGGTTTCCTTTTGCTCGCGTTTATTGAACGAATGCGGAGAGATGGTTGTAATGTGTCCGTGGAGAAGAAGGGAATTGATAGCTGGCGTTGTGGCGAAGGTGGTTCGGTGGTCGGCAGTAGAGGTGATCGTGGTTGTGGCATTGTTGGCGTTGTGGTTAAGGGGAGCGATGTTGGTTGTTGTAATGGTGGTGGAGATGTGGTTGGTTCAAAATAACGATAGAAAAAGAAAAACCTACCTCAAAGGATCACAGCCCTGTGACACGAAAAAATCCCATTAAACAACGGTGGGGAAATCTAACTGAACACAGACTTATCGATCTAACTGAACTACGGACCTTTATGGTGTTCTGCGAATTTCCACAGCCGTAACTATATACAACACTGTAAATACACGCTCAAATTGTTGTGTACATAACTCGGTGTTCACCTTAACTGCCTATACTTCAATTATTGGCTGTGGGAGTTGATCTTAACCATAATTTCAATAATTATCTCAAAGCTAGTCACAATGGGTATTAAATGAGGATGCAAGTTTCAGGGGTAAGCTTTTATTGAAATAAAAATTACCAAATGAAATATGGACACCGTTATGTACATATCACATGCATAGCACAACATACACACATTATGCATAAATTCCTTTTACGTTAAAAAGGTTTTGTAAAATTACTGTTAAATGGTCAGAATGTCTTCAGAGAACACACAAACGTACAAAAATATTTAAGTGACCTGATTAAAGCTTACTTTAATCAAACAAAATTATAATAAACAAACACTTTTGAACTGGATAAGTACATAACATGGACACCAAATTGGATGCAATTTTCAGCATCATCATATTGCAGAGATTATACTTGCAAAACTACAAACTTGAATGACCATTTATTCAGCTTATAAGTTATTAATATTTAGAATTCAAAAAGAATTTTCAACCACCCAATTAAACCACCAACATCTAAGCCACAGCATACATGATGCCGCTAGACATGCTTTTGGTAAGAAAAATCTCAAATCTCGCGACTGGTATGATGAATATATAGATGTGCTCGACCCTGTAAGACAAATCAAGAGAATAGCATTTCCAGAATACAAGAAACATCCCAACAGCAGCACTCTTGCAAACTTATGTAAAGCCCAAAACAACGTCCAAGCTAAAGCGAGACAGTGTGCAAATCAATACTGGATAGATCTAAGCGCACAGATTCAAGAAGCATCAAACTCGGGCAACATTAGACAAATGTATGAAGGAATCGAGAAAGCAACAGGTCGACAACAACGTAAATCATCGCCCATCAATTCTCTAAAGATGGTAAAGTGATTCTAAACCTTGAACAGCAATTAGAACGATGGGCAGAGTATTTCTATGAGCTGTACCCCAATGACCAACCAATTTCACAAGAGACAATTGATCAAATCCCTGTCTTACCAAAACTGCCAGAACTTGATGAAGAGCCAACCATTCAAGATCTTGAGAAAGCAGTTGATAAGCTTTCCATGGGTCTTCAAGAGCTGATGGCATTCCACCAGAAGTCATTAAACGTTGTGAAACCATTACATGATTTGCTTCTCAAATGCTGGTCAACGGGTATCCGTCAAAATCTCAAACTCCAACATCATTGTCTTTTACAAAAACAAAGGATCCAGAAAAGAATGTAACAACTTATGGAAAAGTGCAGCGAGCAGAACATGCCTCTTCATAAAGCATTTGATCTCATTAATTATGACACATTCTGGATCATACTTCTCAAGATTGGATGTCCTTATCTTAACATCATCACGTCATTTCACGAAAACCACCTTGGAAAAGTCTAAATGGTCAAGATGATCCACCAAAGTACGAATTGATGATGCCGAGAGAGATGTACGCTTATCGAAAGCAACCAAAAACCATGGCTAGACTAAAACATCGAGTCTGGGAAAACCAACTGTTGACAGCAGGCACAAAGATTAAAGTCTATAAACAACTTTCACATGCGATCTCTTGAGAGAATCCTTGGTATAGTTTGGAACGACAAAGTTACAAATACATCAGTCTTAACCAAAACAGGTAGCTCACAATTTACAGTACATGCTCCTCATTGTGTTCATTGGAGAAAGTGTGGCGACCACGAGCATCTATGACAGTTGGAGGAAGCTTTCGAACCACCGCTTCAAATGGCACCCATGATGCGTCCTGGACTTGTGGGTACGTGAAATATGTATCGCAGCTCCTCATGATGATGACCTCCAATTCCCTGCCTTCATCGTCTATGTCTTGGACCTCTGGTAATAAATAGAAGAAAAGTTTTTATTTCATTACGCGGTATTTTTAACCTCCGCCATCTTTGAAGATGGATGGACGTTACTGTTTTCACCCCTTTCTGTTTGTTTGTTTGTTTGTTTGTTTGTGAACAGTATTACAGAAAAACTCCTCGACGGATTTCAACGAAACTTGGTGGGGGGGTTAGGTATGGTCCAAGGATCATGCCATTAAATTTTGGACTTGGTCCCCCCCCCCAAAAAAAATTGTTAGAGAAAAAAAACATTTTTTTTTGCATTTCTACATGTTTTAAGTGATTTCCAACCCCCCCCCCCCCAAAATTTTTTTTACCCCCCCCCAAAAAGAATTTTTTTTGCATTTCTCCATGTTTTAAGTGATTTCCAACCCCCCCCCAAAAAATTGTTACCCCCCCCCAAAAAAATTGGAGAATTTTTTTGCATTTCTACATGTTCTAAGTGATTTCTAACCCCCCCCCAAAAAATTATCCCCCCCAAAAAGAGAATTTTTTTGCATTTCTACATGTTTTAAGTGATTTCCAACCCCCCAAAAAATTGTTACCCCCCCCAAAAAAAAATTGTTAGAGAAAAAATTTTTTTTGCATTTCTACATGTTTTAAGTGATTTCCAGCGCGCCCGAAAAAAATTTTTTTGAGAAAAAAATTTTTTTTTTGCATTTCTACATGTTTTTAAGTGATTTCCAACCCCCCCCCCAAAAAATTGTTGGAGAAAAAAAATTTTTGCAACTATTTTTTCAACAAAATTTCGATTTTTTTTTTTTTTTGCATTTTTACATGTTTTAAGTGTTTCCCACCCCCCCCCGCCCCAAAAAAAAAATGTTGGAGAAAAGAACTATAACTGTCAGCACTGTTGACATATTTAATGAATAAGATATAAGGTTCACCTGAGTGACCCAGCAGTATTGGCGGCGGAGGTTTTGCACTCTCCCGAGTGCTCCCCCTCTAGTTCACAGATGTACTTGTCAACCTGTGGAGAAGAAAAGTCATATGCCATATTACCAAAATGAATTTTTCATTATAGTATTATAATTTTAATTTCATATTAATAAAAGTGTGATTCCTGTTTTGTTAATAAAATATAGGAGTAAAACCTTTTTCCATTCCAATAAGGTGCGTATCTACATGTAATCACAATTATATAATAAATGGATTTTTGCTGTGTTACCAATATATATTAAAGAATAATATATGGTTGCAACACTGTACTCACCATACCAACATTAACCTTTGGATTAGTTGAACCTTTACAATCATGTATCGTTTTTGGCCAATCTCTCAATGGTGAAGAAACACTTTCAAAATTAAATAATTCTCGTATCCAGATCCGGATCCGGATCTTCACCAAAATTGAAAACGATTTGGCCTTGTCAAATACCCAACATGTCTACCAAGTTTCATCCGAATCCATACACAACTTTTTGAGATACCATGCTATATATCGTTTTTCACCCTACCTCTTAATGGTGAAGAATCACTTAAAAAATTCTAGTAGCTGGATCCGGATCTTCACCAAAATCTAATCAATTCGTCCTTGTCACACACCGAACGTGTCGACAAAAATTTCATGCAGATCCATCCACAACTTTTTGAGATATCCTGCACACAAACAAACATACAAACAAGAAGACCGACGTCATGCAGAGCACGATACTTGCAAAATCCATAAAACAAATTTGACCTCAAAAATAATTGGTGGTTGAATTCAGTGATCCGATATACAACTCTTCTTCAAATTTTAAGTCAATCGGATGAAAATTGACAATTTTAGAAATACCACCGAAGTTGTTGACCTTTTGACCTTAAAAACAATAGGCTTCTTCCTTATGACAAACTCTACCATGTGGTGAAGTTTCATGAAGATCGGTTGAAAATTGTAACCTGTAGGCGATAAAGACAGACAGACAGATTAACAAAATCGACTAACTTGAAAACTTGAAAAAAAAATAATGATCTTGAAAAAAATAAATAAATAAATAAATGCTGGGTACTTGAAAAAATCTTAGATTTTGCAAGTAACAAACAAACAGAAAGGGGTGAAAACATAACCTCCTTCACCTTCGGTGATGGAGGAAATAATGACGTTGTAAAAAGTCCGTCCCATAGTAGGTTCTTGTTGGAAAAAGGTTCTTGTTGATACAAACCCAATGAGAACAATTTTCATCATCACCGTCTTCCACGGTTCTAACTCCATTTTTGGTATTTCTTGGGAGTTTTCCAAATTCATTGTTCAGGCATCTCATCACATTGAAACATTGGGTAACCCATGGTGTTCTTTCCTATTATCTTGTCAGTTCCCAATGTTGTGCACAGGTTAGCTTTGGCAGCAGTTCAGGCAACAGATAGCATCAGATACCGGTTCAGGTTTCAGGATATTTCTCACATTTACAAATAAATACCTTGATATGTATTCCAAACACAGGGGAAAAGTTGGAGATCGAGGTTGGTCGAAATTCTAAACAGTAAAAAAAAAGTTCCAAAATATTTCCTCAAGTGTGTGGGACAAGATGGTTCTCGTAGAAGGGTTCACCAAATGTATTTTGAACAATAAGTGTTCTACCGTTCTTCACGATGATAAATCAGCAAAGAAATCAGGATTACTTAAATTCACAAGGAGTTACAAATCCATCCGTGTGACATCCTTCGGGGCCCATGTGATGTCACAGATTTCTACCATGTCATAGATATTTCAATAAGAATGTCTGAACTGTGGAATAATAAACAAACAGATTGAGTGAGAGAGGTTATTCCACTCGTTTGAACCTCACTTTACCATGTTGGAGAAAATACAACCAAACATTGTGGAATCACCAACCTCTGGAGATAGATTGGCACCTTATCAAGGAGGCACAGAAAATCAGAAACAAGAGGAAAACTGCTGCAAAATATTTATAAAACAACATCGTCAAAAAAATGAAAAGCAGGTTTTTCAAAAAGTAATGAAGGATTTTCAACCATCTTAAACCCAGTGTTAAACCCACACATGTTGATGCTGAGAATGTAAATTATCATCGTTTTGGTGTCAAACAAACCAAATACAAGAGTGATAATTACTCCGAGTTTACAGGTTTCACGGAGAGTCGCACAGCATGAATGTCCTCAGTTCAAACATGTTACTAGTGAAGAGTTTAACGAGAAACTCACTGTTCATGTCAGAGTTGTACAGACTTCTGCTTGGCTACAAGGAATTTCCATTGTTGGTGACATTGGTTCAAATAGTTATGGGTCCTCCTATGTCCAGAGGTGATGTGGAGAGGGGTTCCAGGAGGCAGAACCTGATAAAGACAAGAACAAGGACCCGACCTCTACCACAAAATACAGATTGAAATTGACGGACCCCCAACAGAAAAACATGGACTTCACTGCTGGGTGTAAAATGAGAGATCACGCAACACCAATGAAGCTAC
>NC_140977.1:10184576-10317076 GCF_056783735.1 Eptatretus burgeri | reverse complement strand
TACTCAGAACAGGAGAGAAAGAGGACAGACAATGCTGGTTTTACAATTTGGACTATGAGGTTTTTTTTTTTTTCGTCATATCTGGATTGAACTATTGTGAATCTATCTACATTACATTGCATGGATAACATGTGGATTTCTATGTATATATTAAATTTAGTAGACAATACATTGTGCAAATTTCTGATTAATTTATTTTGAAATAACAGAACAACATATTGTAGCAAAAGACTTTAATAAATGAAATTGTCACATGAAAATATGCAAGTGCAAACAATGCATACACTGTCAAGTTACAAATACATACAAGTTTTCATACAGTATCAAAAAAATAAACAGGTGGCCATTCACCAAAAAATATAGCTCTAGTATCAGTCCTCCTCCTGAAGCCTCCCACTTGGATTGTCAACGCTCTGTGTAACTGGAACTGAGGCTCTGGTGGCTGCTGCAGCTGTTGTGGTGGGCGTCACGTGGGGGGTGTCCAGTTGCTGTCATCGTGCTGGTGACTGGATTGGTGTTGAAGTATTCAAGAAGTTGCTCAAGCTAGTGTCCAGAGCCAGATTGGTGTTAAACGCTGGGCTCAACACTGATCTGTTGACCATCGTGAGCTGGGTATAGACACCACCATCCTGACCACTCTGCCGCTGGAAGGTACTAGGCTGCTGCTGATGGAAGGTACCGGGCGGGCGGTGCTGCTGGTGGTGTTGGAAGTTACCACTCTGCTGCTGAAAGGTACCAGGCTGCTGTAAGGTGCCAGGCTGTTGCGGCTGCTGGAAGGTACCAGTCTGTTGTGTGTAATACCCTCCCTGCTGCTGCTGGTACTGGCCTCCATAACTCTGTGAAAGAAATGAGTATTCATTAAAATTATTTAACAAAAATATATAAATATTATGATGAAATGTATTCTCTTGTTTCAATAGTTCTTATCGAACTGAAAAATGCATATATTGTGGAATAAAAAAGTGTATGTGTTATACTTTACCTGCAAGTATGTTTGCTGCTGTGAAGTGGGCAGGTGACCCTGTTGCTGAGCATTCTTGAAGCCTCGGATGACGTGCATTATTGCGTAACTGCACTCGTCCCATGATGCTTCTGGTACTCGAATCATCTCTGACTCCATATACCTGCTGAAGTCTCTAACCCTCCTCTCGTGCTCACTCCTGGTTGGGACCCTGATATTGGAGATCAGGTTCTTCGCCTGTTGCAATATCTGCAACAATAAACACAAAATTATGCAGATGAAAACTAGGAAGGAAGAGGAAGGAATAAATTAATAAATAAAAATTACGATCAATCTGTTATATTGTTGACAAAGTTTTCATCTTGAAGATAAATTCTTATTTTGTAAAATGTGTGTTACCTCCAGCTCAGACATGTCCTCAATGCATGGTACAGTGGTTGGTGTAGGGGAAGTGAGTGGTCTTCTGTTTTTCCCCTTTCCTTTCCCTTTAGACTGGGTCTGGGAGGTGGAGGGCCGCTGACTCCCCTGCTGACTGCCTGCTGTTCCCTGCGGACTCCCCTGCAGACTCTGGTCATCATCACCATCATCATCATCCCCCTCATCATCATCAGCATCAACTCCAGGCTGTACACCAGGAAACTGCAAGGACAAAATACAAGTTGAAGCCATTACAAAAAGAAGAATATTGCAAGAATAAAGGAATAAGATTGGTTGAAACGTTTTGAACACATGTACTGAAGCAATGCACTACATTTTCTTTCATACTTACAGTGCGTGTTGCTGTTGTCCTGTTACGTTGAATGTGTGGGCGAAGAAACTTATACCGGTCCAAGATCTTCTGATCTGTGTATGATAATGTCAACGCAGGGGCGCCAGATTTGCGTTTCGCCAACTTCACAAATCTGGTTCGCATGTTTCGCAAATGTGCTTCCACTTGGGCAACTGTAACATATAAATAATACAAAAATGAAAAATACAAGATTCAATAAATGGGGAAAAAATTCAATTCTTGCCCACACACTGAGGGAGAAAATTTACTTGCCTACATATTTGATTTTTTGCAAGATTGAATTTCAAACTAAAACTCACCTATATGAATGAACAATTTTTACTCACCAGTTGGCAGAGGGCTGTGGATCTTCTCCCAATCCTCACGGTTTTGGTGAATCAAATCCTTCATAAGTTGTATCTTCATTTCTTTGTTCTTGTAATGCTGTTGTGTCTTGTCATAGAAGATTGGGTGATTGAGCCAAAATTCCGCCATTGTATCTTGGTGTCCATCCTTCCAGGGGTATCCCCCATCAGCTGCAGCTGTCTTTCTTTTTTTCTTTTCCTGACCTGGGGCAGGCTGGGAGGAAGCCTCAGAGTCCTCCTCATCAGACACAACAGGCTCCACTTCCTCTGTAGGGACCTGTCGGGCAGAGGCACAAGCCCCCTTACCCCTAGCCTTCCTCTTTTGTTGCCCTTGGGTGGCATGGTGAAACTGTCAGGTCGTTGTGTTCAGCGTGAGAGGTTCCAGAAAATGCCACGAACAGTTCGCGAGAAGCTTTATATATGGCTGGAAATTACGTCATTGAGAACAAATTGCGATATAATTACGAAACTGCGACTAAATTGCGATATTCGCATGACATTCGGAAGACATTCGCGCGAATATTTTTGTCGCAATTTAGTTACAAAGTGCCTCAGTTATGTCGCAATTTCTTCCGAAAATATTCTCTATTGAACCGCAGTTTTGTCGCACTCTCAGGGGTCCCAGGACAGATTATCATTTTTTTCTCCAATCAGTCACAATTTAGTTTCATAGGTCGCCAATCCCTCACAAAGTTGTTTCACATATGTCGCACCTTCTGACTCACGGAAACTAAAATGAGAAGGGTTCGAGACCGGTTCGAGACAACCGCGACGACTCTGACTATTTTGAGAGAAAATTTGTCGCACAATTTTTTGAACATGTTCAAAATTCAAGCGACACCAGAGCGACTCACACGAGGAAATTGAGAACCACCGCAAACGTTTCCAGACATTTTGGAGAATCCCGTTCGCATTTTGCCGCGAGCTGTCGCAGCCCAGTGAGATACCGGCTTTAGGTTTGCATACTGTAAATGCAGGTAATCGTTTTTATTTATTCTGAATAAAGAAAAGGTCTAAAGGAAACTCCAACTTAATAACTTTGTTTTAATTTGCACAACTCTTACATATTATAGAACATAAAAATACAATCAGCAAAAATTATAAAAATGATGTACCAAAAAAAATTAAAGTTATAAAAAAAAAAGACATTCAGATTAACATTTTAGTCATCGAATCCTTCAAAGTGTGGTAGTGGTTCTCCCTTCTAGCAATCACCCCCCTCATCACATGAAAATATGTGATGGCACATGTATCTGCAGCTAAAGATACCGAACTTTTACCAAACAAAGTCGTGTTCATTATCAAGGTCATCATCAGAGTTAGCAGCAGGGTTATCAGGAGCTGTAGAGGTCCTGGGTAAGGGAGATGATGGCGAGGAAATGGAAGGACTTGTAGGAGTAGGGGTCCTGGGTGTAGCTTTTGAGAAGAATCCCGTTAGTGTGGTCTGCTTTGAAATTTTCTTTTGTTCTTCATAAATTTCACGATAGCATCGTAAAAGTTCATTCATTTGCCGTTCCACTTTCGTGAACCGTTCAACATTCGGGTCCATACCCTCTAGTTCTAATATAGCCGCATTCACTTTCGAGAACACACCAGCTAACCCCTTTACAGTGAACTTCTTTTGTACTTCTTCCATTCTTTCCTTTTCTTCTTCCTCTTCCAAGTGCTGCTGCGCTTCCAACTCTATTAAATCTTCGTTAGTTAGCTCTCCCTTGACATATTCCACTAATTCTTCAATATCTTCCACTTCAACGTCTAAATTAAGCATGTTAGCAAGTTCCACAATTTTTTTATTTATGACATCGACATGTTCGTCTTTGTCAAACCCTTCGAAATTATTCATGAAACGTTTTAGGCATTTTTTCCATATGCCTTGCATACACTTTTCTGTCACTCCCTCCCAAACTGATTCAATGTTCTTTATGCAGTGTAAAATGTTGTATGATTTCCAAAAATCACGAAGGGTTACTTCATCACTTTCTGTTGCTGCTACAGCTTTGAAAAAAGTTGTGCGCAAATGGTACGCTTTGAACGTAGCTATAGCCCCCTGGTCCATTGGCTGAAGGATAGCAGTCATGTTTTTAGGCAGATACACTACCTTTACATCCAGGTGTAGATCATCAAGATGCTGGGGGTGGCCTGGGGCATTATCAAGCAGGAGGATAATTTTAAAGGGAACGCCCTTTTCCAGACAATAATGCTTGACCGAGGGTATGAAGCAGTTGATGAACCAATCCTCAAATAAAGCTTGCATCATCCATGCCTTGTTATTTGCACGATAGTAAACGGGCAGCGTGTACTTACTAACCTGCTTCAATGCACGTGGGTTCTCGGAGCGATAGATGAGGAAAGGCTTTAACTTGAACCCAGCGACATTTCCTCCCAGCAACAACGTGACCCTGTCCTTAAAAGCCTTGAAACCGGGCATCGTTTTAGCTTCTTTGTGTATGTATGACCTTTCGGGCATTTTCTTCCAAAAAAGCCCGGTTTCATCCACATTAAAGATCTGTTCCGGATGGTAGCCGCCTTTTTCGATGATTTCATCAAATTGGTCAACAAATTTTTCCACTGCTTCTACGTCCGTGCTTGCCGCCTCACCGCTGATACTCCAATTATGCAGGTTGAATCTCCGACGAAACCGTTGAAACCATCCATGGCTTGCCGTAAATGTTTCCGTCGATTCTTCACCTTCACGCGCCTTCAAAGTCTCAAAGATACTGCGTGCCTTGGCTTGAATTATTAAAAGGCTCATCGGCATTCTTTTTTGAATCTGGTCGTCAAACCAGATCGCCAGTAATGTCTCCATTTCATGAATGAGGCCTTTCCGCTGCCTAGTTATTATGGCTTTAAATCCTGTCGATGCTTTCACTGCCTCTTTCATTCTATCTTTATCCTTCAAGATCGTCGAAATGGTCGACTGCGCCAGCTCCAAGTCACGTGCTATCGCTTTAACTTTCTTACCAGCTTCATAGTCGTTTATGATCTTCATTTTCATCTCAAGATCGATAGCCTTCCTTTGTTTCTTGGCACTTCTTCCAGGTGAAGTCATGCTCTTCCTTTTTGCCGACATCTTGTACTATGGGGTACACAATAAAGTACAAATTTATAGACGAAATATGTAGTCTTGGAGATTGCGAACGCTAGTGTAGTGAATACCGACCGACTGCGGGAACGAGACTGAGACTGAGAAAGGGTGATGCGAGATGAGATGCTTGACGCTGAGATGCCGTGCTGCCGTTTCCACAACCAAAGTTCTCGTACAGCGTACAATACCGACTGGTCGGAGAGCTGGTCGTAAGTCTGCGCGGTCGTTAAACAGGTAGGTCGTTAAGTGAGTGTCTGTACTCATTATGTGTTTTCTTTATCATTCCTGTTGCCACGAATATCACCAGTACAATTTCAGCTTTCTTCAATTTCCAAGTCCTGGTATATGGTCATTTTTGTAATATCTGTGGCATTTAGTCCAAAATCATTGGGAACCAAAACGTCCAACAATGCCGTCTTTACCTTTTTGTGTTTGAGCACCATGTCCAGATGCAATGCTTTGTTTGCGATGTTCACAGTTGATGGTATCATATTGTCACACGTGAGCATTATATGTTCCTTATCAAGGATCAGATCTGGTTTGTGTTTCCATTATTGTTCTGGGACCGGGATGTTGATATGTTTACAGATGTGTCAGTGGATTACTCTACAGACGCTGTCATGTCTTTGTGTGTACAACTGTTCTGACATGAGTTTTTTTACATCCTGAAAGGAGGTGGCTGGTACTTTGAGTGAATCAGACAAATGCAGGTTTTGTTAGGAAGAAACACTCTCACCATTTTCTTAAAAGCATGAGTGTAATGCCCTTGGTCTTGGGCAATGATGATGACTCTGTCTCCATCCGAGCAAATTTGACCTCTTCTTAGCCATTCCAAAGAGCCTTCTGTGTCAATCCCTGTCGTGTCTAGCTCTTTTTAAAAAATTTCCCTGCTCATTTGTCATTCTCCCATTTATCAGAATATATCTGCTAATATTTATTTTTGTAATTCTCCTTTTTAGCTCGCCTGTTCGAAGAACAGAGAGCTATAGCGATACCCCCGGCGTGAAAATATTAAAGTTTTTGGTGCAAGTTATTTCCTTTCTAATGTTTTTATCTACCACACTACTTTTACTGATTACAATGCACAAATACATATATTGCTTTAAAATTATTTGGATCAGACCACTGCAATGCTTTATAAAAAGTATTATTAGACTAGTCTTTTAAAAACGATAAATGTATAAACAGGCGAGCATTGGGTGGCTTTGACACCACTCTGGTTTTCTTTGCAATCATTGGGGCTGTTGGTTTCCGTTTTGTTTTCTTGTGTAATATCCATAACTACCTCTGCCACCGAAGGTGAAGGAGGTTATATTTTTACTCCTCTGTTTCTTTGTCTGTGTGCAGGATATCTTAAAAAGTTGTGGACAGATTGGGGGTATGAAAAGGAAGAAGCGATTCAATTTTGGTAAAGATCTGAATCCGGATCCGATAATTTTAAGTGATTCTTCACCATTGAGAGAAAGGGCTAAACTAATATATAGCACGATATCTCAAAAAGCTGTTGAGAGATTCAGATGAAACTTCGTCGGCAGGGTTGAGTGTGTGACCACGACGACTTGATTCGATTTTGGTGAAGATATGAATCCGGATCTGGATACAAGAAATATTCATTTTAAAAAGTGATTCTTCACCATTGAGAGATGGGCCAAAAACAATATATAGCATGGCAGCTCAAAAATGTATTGGGCTCGATATGTTCTCATGGATCAGGTATTATGTGGCAGAGTTATGCGCTCTACTGAGTGCCCTTCTTGTTTGCAACTGCTTTTCGAAGTTTGTTCCAAAATGGATTAAGGATCCCTTTTCTGGTCTGTTATTTTCTTGCTCGTGTACAAATCTCATCCAGTAATCTGTTGAGCTTTTCACATATTCTGCTAATCTGACACACGATGTTCTGTGCATTTGGTTAATCTCCATAAAACCACCTTCTCCCTCTTGTCTCCGTAAGTAATGGTTTTTTTGAGAATATCTTGTGAATATTTAGACGTTTCCTTGTTTTGGTGACTAGAATGCTTTTCTCAAATTGTGGCCAGTTTATAATTGCACAGCTATATTGGAATACCAGCACTGCAAGTTGGTTCATAGTTTTGGTTTTGTTTCTTGGAGAGAGGGATGACTTCAGAATTAGTCTTATTCTGCGTAGGTACTCTTTGGTGATTACTTTACGCATTGTTTTGTGTTGTACCTTGGGGCCTCCTTCTATTCCCAAGTATTTGGTGGATGCTTCATTTTCTCGTTCCTATATTTTTGTGCTTTCATCGATTGAGATGTTGTCTGTTCTTTTTGTTTTTCCTTGTGAAAATGTACACTTGGCACATTTGCCAAAACCTCACTCCATTCGGATGTCCTCCGAGTACTGCGTTCCTAGTATTAGTTGATCTGCCAATTTCTTATCATTTGGAGCGAAGAGTTTTCGATCATCCATGCACTCAATCATCATCCATAGGTGTGTTAACTTTCTTGTTTTTTAAGTCATTTTTCTGTTGCATATCAAATTGTATCTGGGTCCTTGTTCATTGATAAGATTACACAGTGGGTTCAAAGACAGGAAAAACAGGAGGGGGGAAAGACTGTCACCTTGTAAGATACCACATCACATGTTTACTCCTGGGATTTCAATCTTTCCTCCAAGGTAAGGTAGTATCAGAGTTGTGTTCAGTGTCATTGCTTTCTGAAACAGTGTGACTATTTGGGGGTCAATTTTGCACACTTCCATGCATTTTTCATGTAATCTTTTTGTAATCAATTTTTTTTGTAATAAATCCAGGTTGTGGATAAGTTGATTTGTCAGAGCAAGCAGTTTTCAAGTATGGTTTAATTTAACAATAAATGGTCCATAGTTCCATAACATCCCCTTTTACATCCTTTCTACTCTGCCTCTAAAACTCTTTGTTGAGTGAGGTGATTATAGCTGTTAAAAGTTATGTTGTTGGTAGGCATGTTATTGGTCTGTATTTGTTGGGTAGATGGGTTTCTTTAGATTTGGGAATCAGAAGAGTGTTGCCTTCTGTGAGCCATTCATTATCAGATCTATATTTTTTGTCGTTGTTTACCTGTCATTTTTTCTTGGACATGCAGTGCTGCTGCAAAACTCACACTATTAATTTCTCTCAAATTAGGTGATTTTTAGAGCATATTTAATGACTGCTTGATTGATTCTCCTCACTTGTGTTTTAAACTGTTTATTCGGTGAAGATGTGGTCTTTGCTTGGGTGATATTAATTTGATTTCCTATATTTTATTAGCCAGCTCATCTTATAACCTATGTTGTGTTCATCATCGACCTACTCTTCCTCTTATTCATTCTTTTCCTCCTCATTGTTTCCTCGATCCTTGTTGCTATCATTTGTTTTGTTTGCAAAGGTGCTATTTGATCTGAGTTAGTAACTGCAAGTAGATCTTTCTCTGCGGGTGCTGCTGCAGCATTTCCTTTTGTTATTCTCTGGTCCTGATGTAGAGTTTTCAGTTTTGTTTCTTGATTCAATTCTTCAATCTTTTGCCCAATTTCTGTTTCTGTTATTGTGATTAAATTTGAAATATCATCTGTTTTCCTCTCTTGTTATACTTTCTGTGTAGCATCAGTAGGTTTTGTTGGTTGTTCCATTTCTTTGGGAGTTTGTCCTCTAGGAACCTCATTCCAAACATATGTTCCATCATTCTATTGCGGCATTGGTGGTAGTTCACCATTTATAGATGACCAGTCATTTCTTATTACCTCATCAGTTTGTTCATCTCTATTTCTTAGTTTCTCCTCTAAATATTTTCTGTTTGAGGATATAGTTTTTGTTTGTGTTTCGTGCTGCCCTATTAAAATTACCCTATCAGGGCATAGTCTTCAGATTATCTGTTCCAAGATCATCTATCTGTTCTCTCTTCTGTGTATTATTTGATGTCTCTTTAAATATGATGATTTAATGAAGGCTCTGGGACAAAAAGAACACTTGTGTGGCATCTCTTCCCTGTGCATTCCTTGATGATTCCTTAAATGTGATGATTTCATGAAGGCTTGAGGACACAAAGGACACTTGTGTGGCTTCTCTCCCCTGTGCATTCTTTGATGACTCTGTAAATGTGATGATTGAACAAAGGCTTTAGGACAGAGATAACACTTATGTGGTTTCTCGACTGAGTGTGTTTTGAGATGTTTTTTTAAAATGGTCAAATCAGCAAAGCCTAAAGGACACAGAGAACACTTACAGGGCTTGTCACCTATGTGTAGTCTTTGATGTTTCCTTAAATGTGATGATTGAATAAAGGCTTTTGGACACAAAGAACACTTGTATGGCTTCTCTCCCGTATGTGTTCTTTGATGATATATTAAATTTGATGAATGAATAAAGGCTTTAGGACACAAAGAACACTTGTGTGGCTTCTCTCCTGTGTGTATTCTTTGATGACTGCGTAAATTTGATGAGCAAGTGAACTCCTTGTTGCACATAGAACATTTGTAAGGCTTCTCTCCTGTGTGTACTCTTTGATGTTTCCTTAAAAATGATGATTGAATAAAGGTTTTTGGACACAAAGAACACTTGTATGGCCTCTCTCCCGTGTGGGTTCTTAGATGATATTTTAAATTTGATGATTGAATAAAGGCTTTTGGACACAAAGAACACTTGTATGGCTTTTCTCTGGTATGTATTCTTTGATGAACTTGTAAATTTGATGATTGAGCAAACTCCTTCCTGCAAAGAGAACACTTGAACGGCTTTTCGTCCGTGTGTATTCTTTGATGTACCTTTAAAGATGACAACGTTGTAAAGGATTTGTCACAAACAGAACACTTGTGTAGTTTCTGACTTACTTCGATATTCTGGAGGGTCTCTGTACAACATTTACAAGACACACTGCCAAATGTGTCAGTTTCTTGAGTAACATTGTGTGTCATGTGATGATTGAAAACTTGTTTGTTGAACAACTGGGAACAGTTGGAACAACAAACCAGTTTCATTTGTTTCTCTGTAAAGACAAGTCAAAAGGCATCAATAATTCACACCAACTTATCAAATTTTGGACAAGTATTTCACAAGTTAATTTAAACACTGTTGATATTTCTGTCCTCCACTCGAGGGAGAAGGTCCAGTTCGGATTCAAAATTCATCAAATAGTTACTGAGCACACACAAACTACCTTCACAAAGGTTGTTTGATCGTTCTGGACAGCGTATAACAATCAGAGGTTTGTCTGACCAATATCAGCTTACGTGTTTCTGATGGTGGTTAACATCCTTTGATCAACATCCTGTTGATCCCTTCCATTGCTCTACCCTTCCACCAATCCCCCATCCTTCAGATAGGCAGGTAGCAACTTCTTCCCTCTCTTCAGACTTGACAAAAATCACAAGCTGGTCAAACACTTGGAATAAGTCTTTCAATCCTGACAAATTTCATACTCTCTGAAAAGACCATGTGGCAAACCCTCCCATCCACTCTCTCAACAATCCTCTTGAGGAAGTTCAGTCACTCAAACTAATATGTCTATCAGCCATGATCTCCAATGGGTCTCCAAAGCCTGTTGCAAACTGGGCATCCTCCATCGTACGAAGTCCTTCCTCGTATTCACTTTCCAAGGCTTTCATCCGCATTTGATAAAATACTGCTCTCCCTCTGAGCTGGCTCCCCTACCTCACACCTTGCTCAACGTGATGCTGTGGAAACCAAGGCCTTTAAGATTATTGGAATATATGGGCCGATCTATGAGCCTATCACTTTCACACTGTAATGAGGTCTGCGGTCTCTGTCTTTTACGACCTTCTTTCTGGTATTCTACCATCTACACTTTCCGTGCCTTGTCCCCCACCCCTACTCCATCCCAGGTCTCTGTAGGGCACAAAAGGTCCACCATTAACCACCTTCTGATTGAAATACCCAAAATCCAGAATCACTGCTGACCTCCACTCATTCCTTCCTCTTTTTTTCCCCCCACCTGTGGAATCAACATTCTTTTCAATCTCATTATTCCATCAAGATCTTCAAGACAGCTCTTCATGACCACATCAGATCATACACCATCCAAAGAATGATATTTTCTTCCCCCATCAGCTTCTCTACCCCCAATCCACTTTTTTCCAAATTTTCAGTTCTTCCTTCCTGAGAATCTGCTTTGAGGTCCATCTTGTCAACACCATGCATCCCCCCCAACCCCTCTTTCCACCCCACTTCCATTTTTTGTTCAAGTCTCCATTGTATCCTGCAACACCGCTGTTGTTGTTTACCCCCTAGTTCTACTCTTCTTCTTGTTCTGTTGCACCATTATCCATTCAGTGTTCTCGCTCTTCCACGAGCCTTGAATTTGCATGCAAAACAAACAAAAACAAGTCGTGGTACATTCAAAGTATGTACCATGCTATGCTAAACATGCCAAATAAATAAACAATTCTCCAGCATGCGACATCGCTGGGGCACCTTCGGTGCCCAGCAATCCTACCTTGCATCACATGGAGTCGGAATTGGGAGGGAGAGGTGTACAATAATTGATCAATTGATTAATTGCAGATTTAAAATAAATAAATAAATAAAATCGTAAAATTATTAATTTCTCAATCAATTGCCGAATAGCATACCTAAACCACAGTTTCATCCAAATCTGTAGGTTTTTGAAAATCAAGTAATCAAAAAATTAGGGGGGATATAAAATAAAGTACTCCCTTCGGCGCCTGGTGATCATGCATCGCCTCGATATGGAATTGGGAAGGAGCGATGTACAAAAAAAAAATAAAAAAAAAATCTGTAAGATACAACCACTGCATTTCTGTTGATGGGCGGAATAATTGTTGTAAATACTATCAGATGGTTTGTGGAATGATAAGAATAGTTTTATGGAGAAATAGTGAGGTTAAAATAGTAATAGTGACGAGAATGGAATCTAGCAAGTCATCAATAGGAGAGATGGTGACGTTAGATATGGATCTGATCATAAACTTGAATGGTGGGATGCACAACTCAAGCTGAACTCGAAAGGCACTCAAGTGGAAGGCATACCTCCATCATGCTAAATGGCTTACGTGTTGTATCCCACTGATAGCCAGACCATAACGAAAATATAAATCGGCCCGTTCTTAGCACACATCCCACCTGTCCACCAAGTTGGTGCCGGTGCTTTTAACACCGTGGAGCAACGTCACAGAATTTTTAAATAGTAGTGACCGACTTGTCCGACGTGATGCAAAAATCTTGAATATGTGCGTTATATGTGCAACGTGCATTTTAAATTAAAATTAAATAGGTATCCGTCTCATTCACATAAACAATATAAACACTTGATTGAAAACAATTTAAATGGAGCTTGCATGCTGCAGGGTTTGGAACAAAATTATTTAATCATGAAAGATTGAACTAAACAAGGAAACACAATGTGATCTTTTGAGAGTTTGGCTTACCTACGAGCAGCTGAGCAGCTTTGCTTGGCCCCATGGGTAGAGAATCACACGGTTCCTGCTTTACATGATCATTGCTCAAAACATCCTGGGAAGTGTGAAGAAGGTCGTTTTGGAAAGTGTCTGACTTCACAACTTGAACTTCACCTGTAAACCACGCGACAACAGTTCATCACAATTATAATAATACCATTCCTTTCGTGCCGTGAAGGTGCACAGGGCTGCTGAGGCAGTTTCATTGGCAAGGAGTACAGTCCTGCACGGGTCACCACTCCCACGCAGGTTACCCCGATAGGTTATTATCTTTCTTTCAACATGTCAGACATTATGCTTTCCACAGCTCAAACCAACATGTCAGAACTCCGAGCACGAGGTCGATGGACGATTTTTTTTAAATTTAGTTTTATTTAAACATGTACTGATGTCGAAGTGATGGGTGGATAATGAAAGATCGCACAAAAAGTTGAAACAAAGCAATGTCGTCTAAAAATAAAATTGCACATTTACAGTGGGCGAGGCACCGCACGGCACCGCGGGGGCCAGCACAGGTGGGTGGGGCCTGAAATGTATGTCCAATCAATGTGTTCAGATTGAGAGCATGGGTACTTTTACCATGTATCCCCATGGTTTTAAAATGAACTACCAAGCAGCTTGGAGAGCACTCCCCAAGTCGCTTGAGCACTCAAGGAAGCAGTCCAATGAAACAGTTGATAAGGAACAGCAGGAATGGCAAGCGATTAGCGATTGCTGATAGGTCATATTAAACACCATACACCCGGAGATGCCCAGTGTCAAACAATGTCCGAATTAGACAAATGAACAGTTTTTTTTTTAAAGCAGTCGAACAGCTCCCAAGGTCAATTCTGCAGTTTAAATTTGAAATTTGGTTCAGGTGAAGAGGTTCTAGAGGTTATCGCATTTGTGGAAACTAAATAAAGCTACACAAACATTCGGAGATACCTGAAATGTCAAACAATTTGTGAATTGGACAAATGAATACTTTTTTAGGGGTTGGAACTGCTGCTGAGGTCAGTTAAGAAGTTTAAACTTTGAAATTCGACTCAGGTGATGCGACTCCAGAGGTTATTGCATTTTCGGAAATGAAATAAAGTCATGAACATTGGCATCAAATGGGCGTTTATAAGCAATGCGATGGATCCAGCAATTCGTAGGTATGAACAGAGGCATTTGAGGATATGAGTGAAGAAAGTGAAAAAAAATAAATTCTGCACTTTATCGTTCAGAAAGCATTGCACCGTGTTCCAAGTCAAGGCATTGTTGAGGAGGCCGAACAAAATGGCAAATTAGGACCCCAGCAAGCTGACAGACGACTAACTCAGGGGCTGACTAAGGATTGTTGAGGAGGATAATTAAATAAGGCAGTTGATTATCTTGATAGAGGATAATTAAATAAGGCAGTTGATTATCTTCAAAAGGAGTGTTTAAATTAACACAAAATAAATCCATTTTCATTCCTGCACCACTTTGGAGTTCCCTTCGTATGCAGGCAAAGTTTGGGGCCGCTAGGTTTCATGGTTTTTGAGTTATGGAAGAGATACACTAACGGACTGACTAACTGACATTTATTATTATAGATTGTGATGTGGAAGGGAGCGGAGTGGAGGGAAATTCCACAACAACGTGATAAGAACAGTATAGATTATGTGTTCGAGTGAGATACAATTACTCTTGTACGAGGGATCTGGCAGGGGTACGCTGTACTATATGTATTACGTGCACTGTCGGGGAAGTGATTGTAAACAATACAGCTGAATATGGTGAGGTGGTATTGTGTAAAACCTTCTTCAGAGGCGTTGACAGATGGAAGACTTGGGCACAATCACATCAAGAAAGCACTACGTGCTTTCAAAAGGCACTGCCGTGGCATCATTACCAAGCTGCCACCGAAGGTGGATGGAGGTTATGTTTTCATCCCTGTCTGTCTCTGATTGTGAACAAAATATCTTTAAAAGTTGCAGATGGATTTCGACGAAATTTGGTGGAGAGCTTGGGTATGTGACAAGAACAAAATGATTAGACTTTGGTGAAGGTCTGAATCCAGATCTGGATCTGAAAATTGTTAAAGTGATTTTTCACTATTGAGTGATAGGGCCAAAAACGACAAACCTCAAAAAGTTGTGGACGGATTCGGACGAAACATGGTGGGTAGGTTGGGTATGCAAAACGAGCCGGTTAGATTTTAGTTCAGGTCTGAATCCAGATCCGGCCCATCAGTGGAATACAAAACGTAAAGTAATCAATCTGGCAGAGGTGTGCGCTCTACCGAGTTCCCTTCTAGTTTTACCTTTGGTTTCGTAGCAATTGAATACGTTTTAACTTTGGTTTAATCGGGAGATTTCCTGGTATGGGGTTTTCCGGCAAGGGTCTTTTATAGTAGTTTTACTGTTGCGGTTTAATAAAGACTTGACTCGGAATCTGAACATCAGGTCAGGTCAGGTATGGGAGCATGTGCCAGAACAGCGCGTCGCTACGTCCACTTTCCGCTGGTACTCCAGGGGCCTCCGTCTGGCCATCCCCCAGGCAGATGCCAGACCCATCCCCATCTCCTTGAGATGATGGTCAACCTGCTGCAACCATGAGGCACGTGGTCGGCCCACTGGCCTCCTCCACTCATGAGACTCCCTCGCTGAGAGAATCTGGTGAGCAGGATCAGCGTCAGGAAAACGAGCCACATGTCCATACAGCCGCAGCTGACGCTCACGGACTATGCAGGTAACAAATCTCATCCGAGTCTCTCTCAGCAACCGCTCGTTGGAAACAAAATCCGACCAGCGATAGCCAAGGATTCTCCGAAGAGACCTGGTACCAAAGGAATTAAGTCTCCGTCTCAGATCCTTGGTCAAAGTCCAAGTCTCGCACCCATAGAGCAAGACTGGAAGTACCAAGGACCTGAAGACTCGGACTTTCGTCCTCCCGCACAGGTACCGGCAGCGCCACACCCCATGATCCAGTGAATCCATGACTCCCCAGGCCCGACCCAGACGTCTATTGACCTCCGGCTCACAACCTGCGGAGACATGAATATCACTGCCAAGGTAAGTGAATCTATCCACGACCTCAACATCCTCACCACAAACAGACACAGACAGGACAGCAGCATCCAAGATGTCACCGAAAGCCTGGATCTTAGTTTTGACCCAAGAAATCCGTAATCCCAACGGCTCCGACTCCTCATTCAGCACCTCGAGGGCCCCCAAGAGGATGTCTAAAGTCTCCGCAAAGATGACTGCATCATCTGCAAAATCAAGGTCCGAGATCTTGACATTGCCAAACGATGCACCGCAACTTGATCTCTCCGACATCCTCCCAAAAATCCAGTCCATACAAGTGCTGAAAAGTGTGGGGGCAAGTACACATCCTTGATGAACTCCAGCAACAACTGGAAATAAGTCAGAGATGGTACCACCACACTTCACAGCACTCTCAGTACCAGAGTAGAGTTCAGACATCAGATCGATCAGTTTCGGTGGCACCCCACGAAGACCAAGAATCCTCCAGAGGACATCCCGATTCACTGAATCGAACGCTTTACAGAGATCAACATAGGCTGCAAGCAGCCCCTGCCGAAACTCTCGTCTGCGTTCGGTGAGGAGACGAAGTGCAAGGATACGGTCAATCGTTGACCTCTTTGGTGTAAAGCCTGACTGCTCTGGACGCTGGTGCTCAAGCAGATGGTGGCGAACCCTATCAAGAATTATCCGAGCAAAGACCTTGCCCGGCACTGAGAGCAGCGTCACCCCTCGGTAGTTGTTGCAGTCTTGGCGATCACCCTTCCCTTTCCAGAGAGGGACAACAAGGCCCCTCTTCCAGTCAGTTGGGATGATGCCTGTGTTCCAGGCAGAGCACAAAACTGCATGCAACGACACGAGTGCAGCATTTCCACCAGCCTTGAGAAGTTCAGCATGGATGCCACAGATCCCTGGAGCTTTGCCCCGTTTCAACTGGTTCACCGCAGCCTGTGTTTCCACAAGCGATGGTGGACCACAGTTGATTCGAGGGTCAGCAACAGGGATTGTAACAGCCTTGACGTCCAACTCGACAGCTGGGGGATCAGCCTGGTACAACCGCTCAAAGTAACCGGCCCAGCGGGCCTTCACTTCAGACTCCTCTGTCAAGAGCCTACCACTCTCTGCTCGAACTGCAGTGCTCCGAGGGATGGGCTTGGATGAACGTAATGCGCGAATTCCCCTGTAAGCGGGACGAGAATCACCTGTCCACAGGTGATGCTCTACCCCCTCACAGATTCGTCGCACATAGGCCTCCTTGTCCACCCTCAGTGCACGTACAGTTTTACGCCTCAGCTCCCTGAACAGCTCAGCTCTGCCATTCAGCCTGGCCCTGCGACTCTGGTCAATGGTATCCAGTGTCCCTTGAGAGACAAAATTCTTCTTTGCCCTGCGGTGAACTCCAAGGCATCCACCGGCAACATCAAGGACGGTGGTCTTGAAGGTGCTCCACAACTCTTCAGGACCCCCCAAAAGCACCCAGACCCCCCAAGTGTCCACTCAGCCTGTTCGCAAACTCCTCAGCTACTCTCTCATCCCTGAGCTTGGCAACATCCAGCCTAGGCTGGGATGGTACCATTCTCCAGGATTTAAGGTGAAGCTTTAGAGTTGCTACAACAAGCCTGTGGTCAGTATTGAGGAACTGAGCACTCCGGTAGACCCTGCAGTTCTGGATCATCCTCCAACGACCATCAATGAGGACATGGTCAATCTCCTTTGCCACACCGCCAGCGTTGGAATACCAAGTCCAGCGATGAGCTTGTGGGCGCTGAAACCATGAACCAGCCACCCTAAGTCCATGACTTCTTGCAAAGTCAAGGAACTTAGTGCTATTCTGGTTCATAGTTCCTGACCCATGGGGACCAACACACACCTCATAACCATCCCTATCAGTTCCAGTCGATGCATTGAAATCCCCCAAGACTAGAAGTGTATCTCGTCTGGGGCACTGATCAACCACAGACTCGAGTGTGGCGTAGAATGTGTCCTTCACGGTGAGATTACTCGCCTCAGTCGGAGCATAAATAGAGAACACTTCTGAACATCTCAGAAGTCTTTTCTTCCAAAGCACTCTCATGAACAGCGTGGCTCGTGGAATGCAAGCCACGATGGTAGTGCGAGCTGTGGTGCTTTGCAGAGGAGCAGAAGACTTTGAATAGGGACCCATCCTGACAGCTCAGAAGAGGGCGCTGCCCATATCAGTTGGCAGCCAATGAGAGGGACCTGCCACGTTGTTACGTGAAAAGGGGGGCATGGTTCCATTGCTAGAATAGTGGTCAGTAAAACATGGTCCTTGTGTTTCGAGTAGGTTAGATTGCCATGTATCAGGCTAATGTCAGTGTAAGTTGTCTTGATACACATGATGCTGAGGAGGCAGTGGACGCAATTCATGGACAGTATAGTCAGGTTAATATTGTTGCGAATCTGAAAGCCAAGAGCACAGACATTCAGGTTCCTATAGCTTAGTTATTTCGATAAGTATGTGTTTTCTAGTTAGAATCCATCCCCCAGTCTAATGGGTGAATAAATGTAAATGCGCTGTGAAGTTATTTTAATAGTCAGGTTTTCTTTTATTTAACAACACCAACGCTAACTACGCCATCTTCACTTCCATCCTGACACCATGACAATCGCGGCATTCTTCGCGCGCTCACCAGCAGGCGCGCGTGTGGGCGGAGTCTAGCATAGGTATGGCGTCCCTCCTTAGCCAATCGGCAAGGAGCGGGCGTCTCACCCTCCCCGTTTCCGACTCAACCCGGTCACCATTAAGCACGTGGTCAGAGGTGAGGAGGTGGGCGGAGCCACAAACGCCTCCACAAACCACAAATTTGGTCAAGCGATGAACTCCCGCCCAGGAGGGTGGGAGTTTCCCCGCTTACCGTGCGTCTGTCCAATGGAGGGTGTCCAGGGAATCGTGCGATGGTTCCGGCCAATCCAGAGGCGAGTGGTCAGGGGAAGAGGCCCCTCCCTACGAAAGAAAAAAGGGTGGTGATTTTTTGGGGACAAAGAGACAGAGAGATTGGCCTGATCCTGTTGCCGGCGTCTGGTCTGGTCCTGTCGCCGGCGTCTGCGCTCATTGGATCCTGACGCTCGCTGGTCAGCTCGAGCGTAGGTCGCATCGGGATGCTCGCTGGTCATCTTGGGCACGGGTCACAGCTCAACGACGCTGGGCTGGTCTCGTCCTGGTTCGCTCGTTTCATCGAAGACCGCACAAGGCGGGAAGGTCCATGTCACCCTGTGTCTTTGTGTGTGCGCGTGTGTGTGTCCTGTGGGCCCTGTCTTGAAGTAGGAATGGTAAAGTGCTTTTTGCCTGTACATTGACTGCATTGCTTTTATAGTCGGTTTAGTTCTGCTCTGTGTTTCCCCTTTCCCTATTGTTAATAAATATCCCATTTGTTAAATGTTTCAGTTCGTTTGTGTCAATTCTTGCATTGACTGAGCGTGTCGCGTGTGAGGGATTAGCTGGCCATTGCCGTGGTCACAGGATAAATCGGGTCTGGCGGTTCTCAGCGATTAAACCGCTCAGAATCGCACACGGAACGAGCGCGCTAAGCGGCTTGTTTCCGTACGAGTTCCGTCGAGGGTGTGAAGACTCGGTAGATTGCCACATGGTCTCTTGGTATTTTGAAGATTTGGCAAATAACCCTGTACCACGTGGTGGAAATATTGACCCTTCACGGTCCAAAACAAGGACCCGTCGACTCCGGACTTATCTGGGGCGACGATCTGAATTCCGGGCAATCGGTCGAGCCAACTTGCGGCTCCATCCAGCGGGCGGACCGCTGCCGACGTCCCGGCCCCGCAACAATATTACATGTGTAAACATCTCATTTGTGGGCAAGCACAGCCCATGGTAGGGAGTAACACTTGCAGTCACAAAACGGCACAATGGAAAGTGTGACGGGCTTTTCAACGGCCGATCAAGATCTGTCTGGACGGTGTATGCAAGCTATGGCGGCGAGAGGCACTGTTAGGTTTGAAATACATGATAGACTTTTATTTTCATTGGGGCTATGGAATCTTCATCAGGGAGAGGACAGCCAATCACAGGGCCAGCGACAGGAAAAGGCGGTCTTGGAGTGAGGTTGGAACTCTTGGAACAAACGAAGTTCACTCTTGGTATTCTCTCACTCCTTGTTGTTCGAATCATTTGGGCGATCCTTGGGGGGACGTCAATGACAATAGTCTGAATGGAGTATGCATAGTGAATTCAACGTCGTTTTGGTAATTATTGGAGGTCTTAAACGTCATCTCAGAGCGTCCACATGAGCGGACCCTCTAATGCAGCAACTGGAGTCAAGATTGGGATTAATCTGAACCCTATATATAAAAAAAGGTAACTCCTGACAAGACAATAGGTATTGCAAGTGGAGGATTCTTCCCGATATCTCCCAGGATACATAAAAAAAAACAGATTTTGATTGTAGAAAGAGTGATTGGCATGTATAAATTTAAGACATCGTTTTCAAATTTGGTCAAGCGATCGGATGTCTATGAAATGTGGACAAAATGTCGGATGTCTATGAAATGGCAGATTGTGTGGAACATGCTCAGAGGAGACCCGGGGGCAGGCGCCAAGTGGGGAGGAGTATAGGTTCGGAACCTCCCCCTCTCTTGGCATTGCTTGGAGCCCCTCCGCTTCTGGTACTAAGCAGTCCAGCCAGGAGACTGACACGACACTGTTCCTGGTCATGTTTAAAAAAAATGGCACAAATAAATGGAGAAGTAGATGAAAATAAAAGCGGCAATGAGAGAAATGAATGGAAAATGAGATTAAATTAATGCAGAATTGAAAGCAGAGCCAATTATTATTTTAAAAATTTTGTATCCCAACTCGAGGCTCATGTCAGAACTAATACACAGAAACATAAGGAAGGAGACAAGAGGGGTGGGAGAGGGAAGCACAAAATAGTGGGGAACAAAAGCAATAGGATATCTGTAGAAGGGAGAGGGATTGGGCAGGGCACACAGGGTAAAAAACAAAGATGGTACGATAGGGACTTTCAGGAATGAAAACAGGGAATATGAAGGAGGTGTGTTTGGGGTGGCTTAACGGGGGTTGTAAAGATCAAGATTTTGGATGGGGGAAGATATGAGATGGTGGTGAACAGCTGTTCTGAAGACCTGGAGGGAGGAGTGGGATTGAAGTGTGAGGGAGTTTGTTCCAAAGGAGGGGAAAAAAAGAGGAATGAAAGAGTGAAGGTGAGCAGTGATTCTTGATTTTGGCAGTTTCTCCAGAAGAGGGTTTTTGGTGGACCTTAAACACCCTGAGGAAATACAGGGGTGACAGTGCACAGACAGAACAGGGGGGGGGGGGCAAGGCCAGAGAGGAGACAGTAGAAGACAGAAAGACCACCGACTTGCCTCCAGTAAGAGTGAGAGACCCAAAGACTCAGCTTCATCACAGGAGGTACCAACGATCCTAAAAGCCTTGGTTTCCACAGCATGGTCGAGCTCGGTGTGAGGCAGGAGCACCACCCCAGAGGGGGGGGGGACCAGTTTGCCATCAGACTGCAGATGAAAGCTTTGTAAGTGGGTAGAAGCTCAGGTGTGCCAAGGAAGGACTTTGCACGATGTAGGATGCCCAGTCGGCGACTGGCTTTGGAGGCCAGCTTGGAGATGTGGCTTTCCCCAGGCAAGATCGTATCAGATAGCAAGACCCAAACACTTGAATGAAAGAACTTCTTCAAGAGGATTGTTGAGAAAGCAGATGGAGGGGTTTTCCAGACGGTCCTTTCGGAGAGACTTTGTGAGGTTGTGAGATATGTCAGGATTGAAAGACATATTCCAAGTGTTTGACCAGTTAGTGATTTTATCCAGGTCTGCAGAATGAAGAGGCTGCTGCCTGCAGATCAGAGGGATGAGAGATGGTATGGCAGAGGGTGGAGTGACATTAAAAGCATGCGGGGCATGATTAGAAAATACAATTGCTGGAAATAGAGAGGAAAGTGTTCAGAAAACTGAAATCCTGCAGGAATATGGTAAGAGCCTGGATGGACATTATACAAGTGTGAATCTCGACCTGCCGAAGAGCAAAGAGATCATCCATGAGAGAAGGCAGGGAGAGAGAATAGTGGGGAAAGAGAGACAGGAAAGCCCTATGTTTGTGAAGCAATCTCCATGGTGTGTGGGACGGTGCTCGTGAGGCATGGCCGGACCCTGTAGGGGTCAAGTCAGAGCTTGTGGATACTGTGCTGTGTGATCCAGCGGTCACATTGATGGGTACGAACATACAATGGTGGATGAGCATGTATTGGTGAAAAAGTTCGAACCTAACCTGGGAAACGGGGTCAGGCCTATGACAGAGAACAAGGTCTAGCCCATGGTAGGATGCGCGGTTGAGCCCATAAATACAAAGGAGCTTGGCCAAACCTACACTGGTGATCGAGATCGTTAAACCTGTGTCGGTGTGAGGGTGCATTCGCTGAGGTGTGTGAAAGGTCGCAATTGGACCCGAGGTGCATGAGTCGGACCCTTTGGGGTCGGCTTGGCGCACGGAGAGGAAGGCCTGCAAAACAAGGAGTGTTCTTCAAGGTCTGTGGGGCAAGGAGTAAAATAGAGTTTTGGATCAATTGGAAAATGACAGGCCAATGCGGGAGAATGTTAGAATGTGGGACAATGCATAAAGCATTTTGATGAAAAAGATTACAGGATTTACTTAATTTCCTCAAGGTTCCCCTCAATGACATTCTGAATTTGAGGATCATTGCATATTTGAATATTCCTTAAGTGTTTCCTTAAACTTGAGAGAACACCCCCTCCACCACTCCCTGTCCTTAAACAACCAACCTTTGAAATTCCAAATGGTACTCTTCATGTAAAATTGGAAAACTAGGTCATGAAGAGGTTGATTATCGATGTGCAAGATGACGTGAACGTGTTTTCAGAGACCGCCACAACCCGCTTGACATCTATGATGATGTTACCCTCATCTAAAACATGTACTAAGGAATAACTGGAGTTATACTAAGGATTCTTGATCCCCCAGAAGTCATTTCCACAACAATGTGTTTTAAAAAAAAATAGGACCACTGGACCTGTAGCTTATCTGAGCCCTGGCAAAATGTTGTAACCCAAATTTGGTAGCATTCTGGCTGGTGGGTCTGGAGAAGAAGATTTTTAAAGGAATAAATGCAATTTTCCCAAAACTTGACTAAGTCGGCCATTGAGACACTTCCAGTCACGTGATCGACATGACTTCCACAATAATACAATTAAAATCTTTACCCTAGCTTAATGTTGCAACCCAAATCTGGTAGCATTCTGACTGGTGGGTCTGGAGAAAAAGATTTTGGAAGGAATTTGCGCAACCGCCATTTTGACACACTTCCGGTCACATGATCGACATGACCTCTGCAATTACTGTTACCAGATAGGAAAGGAACGTTGCTGCCAAATTTCAGAGCAACCACTACCCCCCCCCCCGCACCCACCCCCTCGGCCCCACACACCCCAATTTTAATGTCATGAACAATCTTTGGTACATCATGGGTGATGAAGGTTGTGGTCACATTTCATCAAAATTGTGCGTGTAGTTTTGGAGAAGAAAGAAAATCCATCTTTTTGAGGGCAACCTCCCCTTACACTCCAATTTTTTTTTTTAATGATGTGAACAAACTTGGGTATATCGTTGGTGATAAAGGTAGTCATCAAGTTTCATCGGAATGGTGTGTGTGTCGTTTCCGAGAATGCAAATACCTCTTTAAAGGGGGCAAACTGCCGTAAACTCCCTCTGTGGACGCCCCTCAGACCCCAATTTATTTAATGCCGTGAACAAACTTTAGTACTACATAGGTGATGAAGGTTGTGGTCAAGTTTGATTGGAATTGCATGTGAAGTTTCCGAGATGAAAACAAATACCTATTTTAGGGGACAACCTCCATAAACACCTTAAGAGCCAGATTATTTTTTAATGCCATGAACAAACTTTGGTATATACCGGGTGATGAAGGTTGTGGTTTCATTTCATCGAAAATGAAACTCCTATGTGTAGTTTCATCGAAATCCTATGTGTAGTTTCAGAGAAGAAGTTGCAAGTATTTGTGGATGGACGGACGACGCACCATCCCAGAAGCTCTCCGGAACCACATCCCAAGTGAGCTAAAAACTAAAAACACTGTCAGTCTGTCTATTTGTCAATGAAGCTCGTGAAGCCATGGGACTAAATGTCTATTAATTACTTACTCTTTGAACATCAGTTGCACCTTGACTTCAAATACGTACATGTATTAATTACCTGTTATTGGAATGTACTTTTCGACCCTTTCGAATGCTGAGACCCCTTTTACACCACCAAGACCCCAAAGGACCCAGTAGACCCTGGGGTCCTGGAAAACCCTGAAGTCCTGGAAGCCCCAAAAGACTCAGATGACCCCCTAAGTCATTGGGGTGTTGTGTTGGGTTGTTGGGTCTTTGACTAAAGTGTTGAAAATGTCTTCGACAGCTTTGACCCTTGACCATTTAGAGCTTTAGACCACTTGGGCCATTTTAATATTACATATAAATTACAACCAAATATATATTAAGAATATAACAAATAAATTTGCACAAAATAAATGTTTGTGTAATGAATGGTGTAAATCATGACAACACAGCAAATCTGTGAAGAAAATCTCGAACGACACGTGCAGAGGCGAGCGTAGTGAGCCGATCCACACCAGTTTATTTATAAATTCCATTGAACAGACAATCCCACGGAATTTAACACGTGATGTCTGAGCCGATGTAAAGGTGTGTTCTCGTGCAGGTACTGCAGGTGCACCTGAATGAGGTGTTTTTCCCTGCTTCCGTTTCGCAGGTGTTGTGGTATTTTCATGATGCAAACATTTATTACTTCGTGTTCAGGTTATTTAGATACCAATTCAATTGATACCAACCGACGATTGCCCCAGAAAAAAAGGTGAACTGCATTTGTAAATGGGTTGAACGCGGCATGTGACTCAGTCTCTAATTTGTCAATCCCATGTCATAGAGAGACCGTTTACCCTGTGGACCCACATCTTACCAAAATCGAGGGATTCTTCACAGTTTTTCACTATAGTTATAGTGTTGTAATTAAAAACATAAAAGTACTTCAACAACACACATCATACAACTATACGATGTATAATCCCTCTTGTGCTCGAGAAAATCCTCCACTTGTGCTTCTGTCTCTTCCTGAGGCCAATTTGTCGATCGCTTCACCACCACCTTGTTTTCGAACACCTCTTCCTATCTCAATTCTGACTCATTATCAAGCAGAGCAACAGTTCCGAAGGATTTCCTCAACCTGAAGGAAATCCTTACTTGAAGACTTCCAAAGGGTTGTTTATGTAACAGCCCTCAAAGAAATACTTCGATAAGGAAACAGTGTACCTTAAGGGGAATCTTTCCTTCAGGATAGGGGAGTTTTATGCAACCAGACCTTGGTCCTGGAAAATTGCCCACACTGTGAAATTGGGAAGCACAACAGCACAAGGGCTGCCCTGGCAGGATTTGGATGTGGGGTGCCACCACAGGTGTGGTTCAAAGCCAGTCCCATGGAGGGGTTCTAGTGGTGTTGTGGGGCATCCATTGTCCATCACAGCGACAGCGCAGCAAATGTCTCTGGCCGGTGGGATCACCAGATCTTGGAGAGGGTTGTGACTGCTGGGGGACCGAATTGTCATTCCCAGACACCTGCAACAGTGAGATGAGAGGACCACTCAGGAGTGTTGCGGGTCGTGCTTTGGTGGCGGTGGCTTCGAGAGCCAGTGAAGGACGAAAAAGTGACTGCTCGGGCATACGGTCTCGCAGCCTCTCCCTGATGCTCTGGGACAGCCAGCATGGAAAGACCTGTCATGCTGGGCTGGTCTCTAGATGTGCGTCCCAGAGCACATGGACTGGATTTTGAGTACTCCCACCAGAAGACCCAAAGAAAAATCTGTGCAAAGCTATCCTGCCAAGTTGAAAACACAATTGGGTGAGGCCCAGAGGCCCACATAACATTCCACAGATAGTCCGCTGTGATTAATTGACTCAGTATGGTAAGAGCCCTGGGTTTGAAATGGCAGAATGGAAAGAATAATAATGACTGCGGCAGGCACGACGGGCAATAAACAAGCTTCCGATGTAGAAGGAATTGGAAAAACTAAATTTACGTTTCCCCCATTGTCACAACCCATCATGCTTTGTTGTATGCAGGCAAGTTGGGAATTGGTGTGGGTGATGGGCAAGAGTGGCCATGTGAAGGCTTGAATGTGGATCAAGTGGAAGGGATAAATGTGGTCTTGTGTGAAAAATAGAATTTTCACTTATGATGGTTATGTATATTTATTTTGTTGATTTAGTATGCATGCAGGCTATGGCAGGGAGGGACACACCCTTTAGTGTATACAGTAGGTGCATGTAAAGGTGAATGGTAGCTGGGGGGGATCATGCGTGCAAGGTTCGTCGGTGTGGAAGTTGTGCGGCCCGTAGGTGTATCAGGCTTTCAAGGAGAAGGAATGTGGCTCTTCATCATGCCTCACCCGCAGTAGCCCAGCGTTCGACTGGGAGTGAGGTCCGCCAGGAGGAGCGTCAAGATCTGTCGGTCGGATACCAAGTAGGACCCCCTGGTGACCATGGAAAGGTGCCAAATGTCAATGGGTGACCCCTTTGGTGAGAATACAGCCAAAAGGAGCTGTTGTAGTGCTTTATGAAGGGGGGGCATTTTGAGAGGGGGCATTTCAGGAGGGATGGATGGAGATTCCAGGATTTCCCTTGAGATGGGATTTTGCACCACACACTTCCAACACACCGACCCCCACATTGTAGGACCTCGCCACTGCTGAATTGAGGCCAAAGCTGCAGGTAATTGTGATGTCCAGGCCTTGATTAGAAAGACTAGTGATGAAGGGAATGGTTATTGATGTGCTGTTTCAAGGAAACATTCCACTCGGTCACATGACTAGATATGTGCTTTGGAAGATAGATCTGTATATATTTATAGCATCCTATCCTTTTCCCTGAATACATTATAAACTAGAACGGGCACTCGGTAGAGTGCATACCTTCGCCGCCGCTACTTTTTTCCGGGCACATTTGAAAAACGTCATTTAAAAACGTCCATGACGTCACAACCATCAGTCCGATGGACGTCAGATTTGGTGTTAGACGTCATTGAGGGCAGTCCAACAAAATGGAATGATAAACACTGAAAAAAAAAAAATCGAAAGTTTAAAAATGACGTCACTACCAATCGCGGACTACCATCCTGAAAGCTTTTATTTCACGGAACATTTTAACGTTGGTTTCATGTCAAGAGCTCTATTAGATCTGAAGTCATGCGTACAAGTATATTTTGACCTTGAGTGTGACCTTGACCATAGAGTTAATTTGCAAAACCTGTTCATAAATAAGCAGATATTTTGGTACTGATCCTAATGCCTGGATTTGGGACAATTTCCTTTACAAATTACATAGATATTTGAATTTAAAATATCAGGACATTTTAGCCACAATTGAAAAACGTTATGTTCAAACGTCAATAACGTCATAACGCTCAGTCCGAACGACGTCAAATTTGGTGTGTGATGTCCTTAAGGTAAGTCCTACAAAATGGTATGATCAAAACTGATGAGGTCGAAAATAGAAAAGTTACGTCATCTTGTGACGTCATTTTGACGTCACATCAAATCTGACACCACGTACCCGAAAGGTATTTCGTCATGGAACAATATGGCATTGGTTGCATGTCGATAGTTGTCTTATGAAGGAAGTTATGCTCAAAAGTTTGTTTTTGACCTTTTCATGACCTTAACCTTGACCTTTGACCCAATCGCTCCCAAAATCTAATCAAATCGTCCTTGGATAATCACGAATCATCCCACCAATTTTCATGCAATTCGGTTTAATACTTTCTGAGTTATGCGAATAACAAACAAACACACATATTCACAAATAAATAAATACACAGCGACCAAAACATAACCTTTCGTAGAATGCGAAGGTAATAAACCCTCTCAATTGTATAAAAAAGAAAATCTTCCTGCCTTTTACTTTCTCGCGCAACCTGCCGCCAGTTTTGCCTTGCATTTGGGCAATCCAAAGGGCGGAACATAAATGGCAATAAGTGTAAAAGCAGTATAGTCAATTCAACATAATTTCGGTCATTCGAGAAGGTCTTAGGCGTCTCACTCAGAACGCATGCGTTAGCTGGGCATCTTACGGGACAATATTTAATCAAACCCGAAAATGCCCCAACGTTTGATGATGTGCAAACACAACACCTCTTTTATCCTTATTTGATGTTGCATAATGGGAACGTCGATAGTGAATGATGATGTGGTTAAGCCGAATATTTTTACCAATTTATTTCTCATCTAACTACTTCCATCACAGCCATCAGTACATGCATGTTCTTTTCTGTTTTTTTGTCGACAAAGTCGAGGCTCGTGAAGGAGTTAGGACAGAGAACAGATCGAGATGTAACAGAACAAAAAATAATTATAGAAAGAAATGGGAAGCACATGAAAAGCAGGGTTGAGGGACAAATAGAGACAATTAGGGGATGTGGGTAAGATAGAGAGGGAGGGGAGGCTGCAATGGGTCAATAAGATCAATTCAGGTATACTTTCAGTAAGTTGACCTTGAGTATTTCAAACAAACATTGCGATGCTTCAATGTGCAGAAAGGACTCAGTTATTAATGAGCTCGGTCTTTGAATTACTATGTGACCTCAAGAAAGGTCCAACAGCATCTCTGCATATAATAAACACAGGATGTAGCAATGTACACATTCCTGTCTGCAACTGGAACAAGCAGAATGTTTATCTGGTTCAGACCTTTCTCTTGAGAGATTGAATCATCCTCAAACTCAGATTCCACCTTCACTTTCACAATCGAATCTGAAAAGAAAAAAACATCCTCAAAAAAAACAAAACCAATGAAGGCTGAAAGCTTTGGCACTGTATATACTATATATGAAAGGTCTAGCGTTCTTTTATTTGCGATTTTTTCAGCGACCTTATATCGAATACCTGCATGTTCAGCAGGATGACATACCTGGGATTTTCATTTTGCAGCAATACTAGATCAACTTGACAGTTACCGTATTGTCCGTTGTATAAACCGCACGTTTTGATCGGCAAAACAGGTAAAAATTTTGGGTGCAGTTAATACACGGATATAGGAAAAAAAAATTCAGTCTTACAAAAGGACCAATGCTAAATTTCAATTATACTCCAAATGAACACTTTAAAAAATATTTTCAGCAGTCAGAACTTCTGTTAAGCTCAATTCCACCATTTAAATTTTGAAAATCGGTTCAGATTAAGAGTTTGTGCAGCGTTTTATTAACCGTGTGTGGAAATAAAATAAAGGCACACTCAGAAACGAACAGAGTATGGTCCCAATGGATGGATGAATGGAATGCGTTCTGTCGAATCATGATGAATTCCTTCATTTTCCATCATTACTGTCATTAAAAACGATTGAAAACCCAATATGAAAAGTATTGCTAGGTGTGAACCAAGTGCAGAAAAGTTGAGGAAAATGATGTTTTTGTTGCAGAGAGTGGTAGTTTTAGATAAGCTTGGTTGAAGCGACAGTGCTGCCTCATTGCGCAAACATTTCGACGTTAATGAGTCCAGTATCCACCAAATGAAGAAATGTGCAGAAAACGTAAGGCATGGTAAATGCTCTGGTGTTACGACGAACGAGAGGGTGACTGCGGTAAACCGCACGAGTACATGACTCACGAGTTATTGGTGAGAGGACTGAGCTCGGAACCTAACCGCCAAGCTTCCAAATTGTAACCTCATGTAGAACAAGGGTTTACTGTATAATAAACAACTAATTCCATGTCAAATCACAAAAATAATTAGCATGAACATCGCACTGAACAAAAACACCGCCCAACAACACACTATCTCATCTCTCATAAATAAGTTATGACTGTCATTTGGTCAAGTTCGATGAGAAACCTCAGTTAGACAAACAAACATTGCGTTCCCATTTTATAGGAAAGAATTACCAAGTAAAACTATAACATGAAGATTGTCGTCGTTCATACCTTTATTCAGCGAGGAGGACTGGTCCAGAAACTCGGACTCCACATTCACAGCCGCAATAACATCTGAAAAAGAAACATCACAGTCAAACTCAATTTTAAGGAACATTTTTTAAACAAACTTCTTATCACAATACATGTTCAAGAAGGCGTTTACTTTTCCATCTCCAATAAACTTTTATTTGAAATATGTTTGAAAAAGTAAATCCAATGATCTGCCCCCATTGGTCAATGCTTGCCAAAACTAGTAGTTCATGTAACCATTGAACCATCATATTTACTCTTCAGTACCAGAAAACCCACTGATTTTGTCAAGCAATAGAACACAAGTGATGGTGTAAAATGTTTAGTGAACATTTTTATCTCCTTTTGTAAGACAAGATTATCTGCTTCTGTAATCCTGATCACCTCCATTTCTACTATCTGCCTTACCTGCTGCTCACCTTACCTCCTCTTTTGCTTTGTCAGATCTAATCGCTGTTTCCACTAATGTGAGGCAAGGTTGAATCACATCCCTTCTGATATTTGAAATGCCGTCGTTATTTATTTTGTTTTGAAACAAATGGGAGCATGTAAGAAAGGGATTCAGTGGTTGTCGAGCAATTGTGGAGATTTACACTTTGGAGATGATATTTGCTTATTGAATACATGAGTGCTTGAGATGCAGGCAGACACACGGACTGGGAAGAACAACAACAAAGGTGGGATTGATCGTGAACAAGTCAAAAACGGACGTCATGATGATCAATTCCTTCGACACCTCAAAAAAAAAAAAATCAACATTGAAGGTGATGCCCTAAAAGATGGACAAGTTTATATACTTGGCAGTACAATGAGCCAAAATGGAGATCTTTTGATCAAAATAGAGAAAAGAATTGGAAAAGCCAGCAGTGTTATCCAGAGACTTACAGCCTCATAGAAAACAAAGAGCCTGACCCTGCACACAAAGCTTAAAATATTCAACAGCAATGTCAAGTGATCTCTTGTATGGGTCAGAAACATGGAGAACAAATAAAACTATTGAAAGACATTTCAAAGGTTTTCAATGCAGATGTCTTCATCATGTGCTCATCATAAAGTGGTCAGATTTTGTGACCAATGACGAGTCATGGAAAGATCAGGTGCTGACGACATCAATACAACCAACCATCAAGAGATGGACGTACCTCGAGCACGTGTTGACAATGTTTGATGACAGAATTCAAAAACAATCCTGGCATTGGAGGCCAAATTGAAAGCGAAATTGGGGGCACCCAAGAGGGACCCTGAGACATAATATAATGGCGGAGGCCAGAAACATCGGAATCAACCTAGACGAGATAGAAGATAGCACCAAAGACCGGATAACATGGTGTCGGACGATTTCTGCCTTGTGTGCCCGACGGCACGGGGAGACAGTCGGTCAGATCATAACATTGCATAGCACTCTGAGTTCAGGAGAGTAGAATAGGGCTACTAGATTTCAAGAAGGCAAATGTTGAGGTTATGAGGATAGAGTTTAGGTGCTTTGGATTGGGCCAAAATTAACAGGGGAGTAATCAGCATCAGAAAGATGGGCAACCTTCAAGGAACAAATATGCTGTGTATCAGGTAAGTATGTTCCAGCCATGTGTAAATCCTGAGGCAGAAAGAGACCAAGGTGGTTGAAGATGGAGGTAAGGAGTGCTATTCAGGATAAGCAGAAGGAGTTTATGAAGTTTTCTTATAAAGGGAGGGGAATTGGGCTCGTATTAGTAGAGGTGTAAAAAGTGGCTTATTAAGAATATAACTCGGCAAGTCAAAAGGCAATATGAGAAGCATAAGGCCAAAGATATTAAACACATTACTAAGGGATTGTACATCATTGCTTCTAAGCTGTCGAGTCTGGGGTTGAATCCCGGCCCAGTTATAAACGGTCATCCCGGTGTTTCACAGGCAGGGTGATTCATCAGCGTGTGTGCAGTCCTTCAGATGGACGTTGAACTGGGCGTCCCATCTGCCGGCAATAGTTGGTGGACGTTAAAGATCTCACGGTGTCATTTGCAAAGATTATGTGAGCTGTTGATGCCACCCTGAATAAATTACAAATTCTTTCCTGACATCCTAAGTCAGAGGGGCGACCCAACCAGGGTTATAGCCAAGTAACTACTTCGGCAGAACCAATGCTCCGATTCAGGGATGGTTTATCATGATGAGGTTTTCTCTAAATGGTTCTCTGTCCGATCCATTCTTAACTCGAAGGGAACTTGGTAGAGCGCATACCTCCGCTATGCAATTCCTGATCCATGAGAACATATCAGGCCAAACACATTTTTGAAATATCTTGCTGTATATATTTTTGGCCCAATCTCTCAATGGTGAAGAATCACTTTAGAAATTAAAAAAAAATTCTCGTATCTAGATATGGATTCAGATTTTCACCATAATCGAAGCAATTGTTCCTCATCACATACAAAGGTGTCCACCAAATTTCATCCGAATCCATCCACAACTTTTTGAGATATCCTGCAGACAAACAGACAAACAAACAGAGGTGAAAACATAACCCCTTTCCACCGAAGGTGGAGAAGGTAATAATATCTCCTCCAACACCTTCCCCACAACCCAAATTAAAATCACAAACTGGTCAAACACTTGGAATAAGTTTTTCAATCCTGACAAATCTCACACTCTCACTCTCTCTCCAAAAGGACCATCTGGCAAACCCTATCTACTTTCTTGACTATCATTTTGAGGAAGTTCAGTCATTCAAACTCCTGGGTCTCATTTTCAGTCATGATCTTTCTTGGGCAAACAACATATTGTTACGGTTGTGGGGCATCCCCACGACAATATCGAAGTTGGCCTCGACTCCACCTCTTATCCACATACAAGGCATTCATCTGCAGCTTTATGGAGTACTGCTCTCCCCTCTGGGCTGGCTGCCCTGCCTCACATCTTGCTCTCCTTGACGCAGTAAAAACCAAGGTCTTCAAGATTATCGGAATCTCTCATGATGAAGCTCAGTCGATGAGTCTATCACTTTGCCATCGCAGACAGGTTAGTGGTCTCTCTGTCTTCTATCGCCTCCTTTCTGGTCTTGTACCCTCTGCTCTTTCAGTGCTTTGTCCCCTACAGGTTTCTGCAGGGCACACACGGTCCACCATCAACCCCCTTCTGGTTAAACTACCTAAATCCAGGATCACAGCTCACCTCCACTCATTTGTTCCTCTTCTTTCACCTTATGGAACCAACTTCTACATTCTCTTCAATCTCATCCTTTCTTCCAGGTCTTCAAGTAACCATCTGTTCATCATCACCTCTGATCTAACCCAATCCCAAACCATGATCTTTTCTGACCTTATTAATGCACCCTAAGCCCTCTTTCTATCATTTCCAGTTTTCCCTCCTGTATCCATCTTGTCTACCATATGCATCCTCTCCTTACCCTCATTCCTCCCCACACCCATTGTTGTTCAAGTCTGCCTCTATCTTGGCCTTCAACTCCATTGTTCGTGTTTCCCTCCTCTCAACTGTTCTTTTTGTCCCGTTGTATCCTGATCTGTTTGGTGTACCAATTCTAGCTCTTCCATGAGCCTCGACTCTGTATACAAAATAAATAAATAAATTGGTACCTGTCCTAACTCCATTGAGCTGTTAAACAGATCGGTTTGCATCAACCTTATGGGCTCGGTTAAGACCCAGTTAAAAAAGAAAAATATATAAGTTGATCATCCTGATTTTTTGTTTTTTTTTAAAGGAAGGAGGCCCTTTTTATTTGGTTTGTAATTATTTATATTTTGTTATTACATTTATTATTCAAAATGGCCGGCTTTTAGTATAGTACCCGAGAAGCCAGTTTTTTTTACCGCAAACAAATATGACGTGTGTCATATACCTAACACGTAACATACACACTCACTAAGCCTATTAAAAATACAATCCACAGTTCCAAACAAATATATGATAAAAGTATGGTGAAACACAAACACAAAAAAAAGTATTATAAAAAAAACATACTTCGTGTATGTTAAAATTATTGGCGATGCCATCTTCCTATATCGATCTACAGTCAACATTTAATAAACAGATTTACATACGAGGGATGTGGACTCACCAGCACTCCCTGGTCCAACTCGGCAGAAGTTATAAAAACTCAGCATTGACATTGGGGAAAAAGATCAACTCAAAGAATGGTGTAAGAGTCGTACACGAAGATATGGATTTTAAAGTGGCGCAAACTGCTTCAATATACCGCATGTACTTCCTTCCATCCGTCCATCAAAATGAAGAACAACCACCTTCCGAACCCACCGTGTTTCATTTGCTTATAGTTTATTGTTCTTTAGTTTTTCCTGTGTTGTTGTTAAGTTTAGTTTTTTGTGTTATCATTTAGTCTGTTGGGGAAGTAACCGTCAGTCTCCCACGGAGCTACTTTTTAAGCGATGCAGCAGTTTCACTGCACAGCTTCCTTTGGTCATGGGTGCAAAAACATGTGTTTTAGGGGGTAGCCGGTTTCAAGTTACATCTTCTCCGAGGGGGTTTGTCGAATCTGGCAGGGGTTTCGGTATTTGGTTAGCCCAATGGCACCTGCATAGCCCCACGGAGCTCGATTTTTCATTTTCGTCCCAAGGTCAAGGTCACAAGGTCACGAACTTAGAAAATGTCAAAAAAAATCAATAAATTGGGCATCGAGCTCCTAGGGTTTTCAACTGTTTCGAATGAAAGTTGGTATGCAAGTAGTGCTCTTCAAGTACTATAACTTTCATCATTTACGTTTTTCCGGATTCCCACCAGTTTGTCCGTGGCATCCCTTCGAAGGTCAAAAAATAAAAAAGGCGAACCGTGTACATTGTTCGTGAACCATTGCAGTCTCCAGACTTGTTTCTTCTATTTTTTTCTCGTGATATTTGACAAAATAACAAATTACAAAACTAGAAGGGCACTCAGTAAAGCGCATACCTCCGCCCTGTCATGACTGATCCACGAGAACATATCCAGTCCAATACATTTTTGAAATATCATGAGAGAGCCCCAGCTCTCAATGGTGAAGAATCACTTAAAAAATTATCAGATCCACATCCGGATCTTCACCAACATTGAATCATTTGTTCCTCGTTACACGCCCAACATGTCCACGAAGTTTCATCCGAATCTGTCCATAACTTCGAGATCTCGTGCTTTCTATCATTTCTGGCCCGATCTCTCAATGGTGGAGGAGGAGGAGGAGGAGATTGGGACCATACTCTGTGCAGAGCGTTGGTGCTGCTTATGCAGTCTCCTTGGCTATTGGACACAATCTTGGACGGGTCGCCACTCCAACACAGGATACCAGCATACTGGCACTCATTTTGCCGACCTTGGAAGGATGACAGGCAGAGTTAACCCCACCTGGTATTAATTCAACAGCTGAGCGGGATTTGAACTCAGGACCCTAGGATCCAAAGCCCACCACCCGAACCATTAAGCCAACACCAGGAATAATGGTGAAGAATCACTTTAAAAATGACAAGTCTGGAGACGGCGATGGTTCACGAGCAATGTACACGGTTCGCCTTTTTTATTTTTTGACCTTCGAGGGGACGCCACAGGCAAACTGGCGGGAATCGGGACAAACGTAAATGATGAAAGTTGTAGTACTCGAAGAGCACTACTTGCATACCAACTTTCATTCGAAACAGTTGAAAACCCTAGGAGCTCGATGCCCAATTTATAGATTTTTTTTGGCATTTTCTAAGTTCGTGACCTTGTGACCTTGACCTTGGGACGAAAATGAAAAATCGAGCTCCGTGGGGCTAACCAAATACCGAAACCCCTGCCAGATTAGACAAACCCCCTCGGAGAAGATGTAACTTGAAAATCGGCTACCCCCTAAAAATAAGATGAGAGAATAGGAAACAACAACAACAACAACACAATACCCTGGCAATTTGGAATCCATGTTGTTGGCTCTGACCCTTTTGCTTCCGGTTTTTTTTGCTTCTGGTTTTTGTCATGGGGAATGATGCATGCCGGGAGATAAAGGCATCGTTGGAGACATGAAAGACCCAAATATCAGACATGGTGTATATTTCCGCCACTGATTATAAAATAAAGATATCTCCCGCATCATCAAAAAATAATTTTTAATCGTGATTTACATTATTTGATCGCTGATCCCGAATCCAGGCCGAAGTAACCGGAAATTGTGTATACAGTTGTGAACAAGTTATAGGTAAAGTCAGAAGCGAATGGAAGAAGAATTCTACGTTCAATTCCAGTATTTTTTTTTTTACATGAGATCCTGTTCTGGGCGGTGTAGTTGTCGTTGTGAAGGTAATATTTATTTTTTTTACATGAGATCCTGTTCTGGGCGGTGTAGTTGTCGTTGTGAAGGTAATGTTGAGGTAATATTTTTTTTTTTTTTAGATGGGATCCTGTTCTAGGCGGTGTAGTTGTCGTTGTGAAGGTAATGGTGAGGTAATATGCAGTAGTGTTATCACGGTTATAGAAATGCACAAATAATTAATTTGATCTATAATATACCCAATCACACCTTTATGACTAAAACATTAACAACAAAACTCGAGAGTAAATACTCCAGCAGTTTTAAGTCTACTTAATTTTATAATAAAGATATCTCCCGCATCATCAAAAAATAATTTTTAATCGTGATTTACATCATTTGATCGCTGATCCCGAATCCAGGCCGAAGTAACCGGAAATTGCAGCATCGAATGTAAGAAGAACAAGTCTGAAGACGACGATGGTTCACGAGCGGTATTTGACGATGTAGATCGTTTCAGAAGTCAAGGATGAGACAATGTGATAATGTTTGACCAAGTTATAAAAATGATCAACATGATGTGGTACGAGTGACGGGTTATTCGCTGCAAAATGTCGAAAACCCGGTTTTGTTCAAGAACTTTCAAAATTTGACCTTTGCATAACCTTTAAAGGTCACAAAACAATGTTGTGGACATTAAAATAAGGAAACAGGATACGTGCTATAGCTCATTGGAGTTAGTTTGTCGAAGAAGGTCGAAAACCCGGTTTGATTCCCACAACTTTGAAAATTTGACCTTTGTGAACTTTAAAAGGTCAAAGGTCAAGGATTATGACCTTTTGTGCAAAACTTCCTCTGGAACATTCCAGGAACAATATAATGTCATATAGGCTTATGGCATTTTGCACTCCTCGGATTATCCATACTTTGATGAAATCAGCGTAAAAACAAACTTGAAGCGGGCGCCACGGGCAAGGTGTTCGAGAGAAAACAAAATGGTTTCAAGACTTTAGGTGGGGAATGACCTCAAGATTATGCATAAAAAATATTGTCATCCAAGCTCTCAAAGTTTGGGCGGTCGTATGATTTTTATGTCAAAATTCGAAATTTTCTAAGTTCGTGACCTTGTGACGAAAATGAAAAAAAATAAAATAAAATAAAAAATAAAAATCGAGCTCCGTGGGGCTATGCAGGTGCCATTGGGCTAACCAAATACCGAAATCCCAGCCAGATTCGACAAACCCCTCGGAGAAGATAATTGTTTACGTCAAAATTAGCAATTTTCTAAGTTCGTGACCTTGTGACGAAAATGAAAAATCGAGCTCCATGGGGCTATGCAGGTGCCATTGGGCTAACCAAATACCGAAATCCTAGCCAGATTCGACAACCCCCTCAGAGAAGATAATTTTTGATGTCAAAATTAGCAATTTTCTAAGTTTGTGACCTTGACCTTGGGACGAAAATGAAAAAAAAAAAAAAAAATCGAACTCCGTGGGGCTATGCAGGTGCCATTTGGCTAACCAAATACTGAAACCCCTGCCATATTCGACAAACCCCCTAGGAGAAGATGCAGATTGATTTCGGCTACCCCCTAAAAACACGTTTTTTGGGCGTGGCTCCGCCCATAATGGGCGCACCATGCCCATTCTCAGGAAAACACAACCACATCATGATATAAACCTCCCACCAAAATTTTATCAGGATCGGATCAAAACCCACGGAGCTATGCTCGGGACAGACAGACAGACAAGCCGGTAGGCGGACATGGGCAGTCGACTACCCAATAGAACCTGACGCGATGGGCCCGTTCGATGGGGGAATGAACTGAGGATTAAGCACAAGAAAATTCATGATTCTAGCTTCAAGGGTTAATGCTGCAGATTGTTTTTTCATTAAAATACCCCCACATTTAGAGGTTTTTCGGCCGTTGCTGGGCAACGGAGAGGTCCATAACAACGGTTCTTTCTCTCACATGAACCTACCATACCAGTTTCATGTATATCTGACTCATAGTTTCTGAGATATAGCGAACTTCGTTTTTTTTTATTGTTTTCGACCAGATTCATTCAAAGTCTATCTTCTCCGACAGTTTTCATTGGATCCGGCTGGAAATTTTTGACAATATTGCTGAATGTACTGCCCACAGTCGCTCGTGGCCCGATTTTTGATTTTCGAAAAAATAATTTTCCAAAAATTTCAAAGTCCCGTTACGTTGCGAGGCAAGGGTGGTGTCCATAGCAACGGTTCTCATTTGTACATAACTAGGTCATGGTATGAACCTACCAACCAAGTTTCATCGAAAGCGCCATTGTATTAACTGAAATCGTCATTTTAAATACTGATAATAAGGGTCGTAGAAATCTCAAAAAAAAAAAAAAAATTTCGTCTCGATCGAATAACGAATATGGTGGTCACTTATTTTTTTCGTGAAAATATTTTTTCGTGAACCAATTCTACGTTCGCTTCTCGGCTTTGCCTATTCCATATTAAGTTATAATATTAGTTATAAATTATCATGTTATCCTTTATAAACTTAATTTAGTAATCACAGAAGAACAATTATCAGAATTATCACAGAACAATGTTCCCCACACGAGTCGAGAAAAACCTCTCTCCTTCCTCTTCCCTCAGGTATTCTCCTCAGATCTTTTTTTTCCCCCTTACAAGTTATAATATTAATTGTAAATCATCATGTTATCATTTATAAACTTAATTTTGTGCGCTTAAATTTTGAAACCACAGTACAGTAAATTAATTGATCAGAATTACCGACACGAGCTGAGAGAAACCTTCCACCAAACAAACGTACCGGGTCCGAACTCCTTATGGGCGGGAGATCCTCCCGGACCGACATCGGGGACACTCGTGGGTCCGGGAGGGTTCACCTCGTGCTCCTCACTGGAGAGATCGCGGGTCATCGCACACAGCACGGTGTTCTCAAGTTCGGGACAATTCATTCGTATTCCGACAACAATGAAGCACGTGCTGTTATTCTGCGCTTCTTCTTCTTCTTCCTATGATTTTAAAACGCGCTTTCTGGGTCGCGAGACTTTGTTCGCCGCACACCGAAACACTTCAGCTGGAGCAGACAAGTGCAGGACAATTCACCGAGGGCTGCACTGGAGTAAAGCACATGCTCTTCTTATTTTATTCTTCTTCTTCTTCTTGAAATGCAGTGACGTGTTCACGTCCTCGAGGTTCTCCGTAGACCACGCCCCCAAACCGAACCTCGAGGTTCTCCGTAGACCACGCCCCCAAACCGAACCTGGACTCGTCCTGAATGACGATGATCGTTCTCGAGACCTCGCGGTTGCTGTCCTCGTACCGTGTAACCTTCAAACTTGGACATTCGGACTAGTTCGTCCTGTTTCACATCGTTAACAGTTTATAAACAGGTTCCGCCATGTTTACTTGTTTATGTGTTTTATGTGAATCCCAGCCGAGTCTTGATCAGGAGGAACCCAGGTTCAAATCCCGTGTACCGTACATGTGTCTATTATTATCTATCTCCTCCTGTCCGTGTAATTCATGTCCGTGTCCACTAATGTCTCCTAACCCTCTTCTGTACACAAAGGAAGTTAATTAATTAATGACTTGAACACACACCTGGGTGGGGGTTGGGGGAAGACTGGAAGAGGTGTAAATATTTCGGTGATATTTCCATCGATACTAATAGTGTGTGTGCGTGTGTGTGTGTGTGCGTGTGTGTGTGTGCGTGTGCGTGAGTGCATGCGTGCGTGTGTGTGTGTGTGTGTGTGTGTGTGTGTGTGTGCGCGTGTGCGTGTGCGTGTGCGTGTGCGTGTGTGTGTGTGTGTGTGTGCGTGCATGCGTGTGTGTGTCCTCCAAAACGATGAAACTCTGCATGTATGCTAAGAAAACTCCAAGGAAGTGCAAGAGTGACAAGTCTGAAAATGACGATGGTTCACGAGCGGTATTTGATGATGCAGATTGTTTCAGAAGTCAAGGATGAGACAATGTGATAATTTTTGAACAAGTTATAAAAATGATCAACATGATGTGGTACGAGTGACAGGTTATTAGCTGCAAAATGTCGAAAACCCGGTTTCGTTCAACAACTTTCAAAATTTGACCTTTGCATAACCTTGAAAGGTCACAAAACAATGTTGTGGACATTAAAATTGTGCTGTGTCACGTGATTGGGTTTTCGTATATCATGCCTCGCCCGCTAGGGGTGGCAGGACTGTGCTTCTGGTCGCGCAATAAAGCGGAGTAGATGGTGGCCCGCGTGCTTCTTGCGTCCCACCACACCTAGTACACACTAGTTGGCGACGAGGATGGGATCATACGGACTTATGCCCGTTTTCAGAGCAATTGGATTGCTATTTCCACGCGAACGATGTGGTCGACGAGAGCAAGCAGAAGTCGATCTTGCTCGCTTCGCTTTCGCCGGAGCATTATCGGCTGCTGGGTGATTTAGTGGCACCGAACAGGCCCCGGGATGACGGGCTGGCGTTTCGGGACATCGTGGAGAAAATGAAAGCACACATGGCGGTTGAGCAGATTCGCGGGGATGTTCGAGCCATCACCGGCCACGCGGGGTCACGAGCGCCCCGGGACGCGCGCACGACCTTCGATGCGGGTCGGACGTCGCCGCGCGGCCACGCGTGCGGCGGGGTGACACCGTGGACATGCTTGGGATGTGGAGGTCGACACCTGCGCCGTGCATGCCCGTATAAAGGCAACGTGTGTTTGAATTGTCACAAGGTGGGTCATTTGGCGCGTGTGTGCCGTGGGGCGTCGGCCACCGTTAAAGTCGTGGACGGCGATGTGCGACGCGACTCGGGGCAGAACCAGCGGCCGTCGTTGAGCCTGTGTTCAGTTGGCCCGACGACGGCGCGCCCGATGACGGTGGAGGTCGAAGTGAACGAAACGCCGATCACGTTCCAGGTTGATACGGGAGCAGCGGTGTCGCTCATCGGCGAACAGACCGCGCGTAGACTCAACGGCTTGAAGCTTATCAGGTCAAACCTCACGCTGTTCACGTACACCCGCGAGAAGATAACGCCAGTCGGGATGGCAGACGTGTCTGTGCGGTATCAAGGCCAGGTCGCCACGCTTCGGGTGTACGTCGTACGGGGGAGGGGGCCGTCTCTCCTCGGCCGAGATTGGATGACCCGCATCAGGCTAGACTGGGCCGCAGTTCACCTTGTGCAACCCGTGCCGAGCCAGTGGGAGGATCAGTTGGAGGAGATTCTTCAAAGACATCAACGGTTGTTTAGAGACGACCTTGGGAAACTCAAGGGCATGGAGGCGAAACTCTTCTTGAAGGAGGGGGTGATTCCTCGGTTTTGTAAACCGCGTCCGGTGCCGTATGCCCTGCGGGACAAGGTCAAGGGTGAACTGGATAGGCTAGAGGCCTGTGGAGTGATCAAACGGGTGTCATGCTCGGATTGGGCCACCCCGGTTGTCACGGTGCTGAAACGGAATGGGGACGTCCGATTGTGCGGGGACTTCAAATCCACAGTTAACCCGGGGCTCAGCGTGGAGCAATATCCACTGTCGTCAATCGATGAGATATACGCGCGATTGGCGGGGAGTCGATACTTCACGAAGCTAGACCTGCGTGATGCATATTTTCACCTGCCGATGGATCCCGGGAGTAGCGAGCTTTTAACAATCAACACGTGTCAAGGACTCTATCGATATACCCGACTCTGTTTTGGGATTGCTTCGGCTCCAGCTTTGTGGCAGAAAGCTATGGATCAGGTTTGCATTGGCCTGCCCGCTCAGACCTACCTGGACGATGTACTCATTGCGGGGAAAACGGCGGACGAGCATCTGGCGAACATTGCCCGAGTGCTGACGAAGTTAGAAGCGTGCGGCCTGCGCTTAAACAGGGACAAGTGCGCGTTCTTCAAGCAGCGCTTGGAATACCTCGGGCACATCATCACACCGGAGGGGCTGTTGAAAGGTCCTCGGAAGGTGGAGGCGATTCAGCGCATGCCACCGCCTCGCGACAAGACGCAGCTGCGCGCGTTCATTGGCATGGCCCAGTATTACCAAAGGTTCGTGCGCGGGCTCAGCTCACAACTTGCGCCGTTGACGCGGTTGCTCAAGAAGGACGAGCGCTGGGTTTGGGGGCCTGCACACCAGGCGTCGTTCGACCGCGTCAAGCGGCTGCTCACAGAGGATACGGTCCTCGTGCACTACGAGCCTGCGCGTCCTCTCCTATTGGCATGCGACAGCTCTGCATATGGCATCGGGGCAGTGCTCTCCCACAGGATGGACGATGGTTCCGAGCGGCCTGTTTGTTTTGCATCCCGGACCCTGTCCGCAGCAGAGCGCGGATATGCCCAGATCGAACGGGAGGCTCTCAGCATCGTCTGGGGTGTGCGGAGGTTTCATCAATATCTGCTGGGGCGGCATTTCATTTTACAGACGGATCACAAACCGCTTCAATTCATCCTGAGACCCGAACGCGGAGTGCCGGTGGTAGCAGCCGCGCGAATACAGCGGTGGTGTCTGTTTCTGGGTGCTTACGATTATGATATTCAGTTCCGAAGCACCGAGAAGCATGCTAACTGCGACGGGCTCTCACGCTTGCCGTGTGCGGAGGGTCCACCTGCGTCTGAGCTGGGCGACAGGGTCGACGTGTTTGCGCTGGACCAGGTCCAAAGCGGGCCGGTCACGGCCAGGCAGGTCGCGGTGGAGTCGGCTCGTGATCCGGTGCTTGCCCGTGTCGTCCAGGCGATTTCTACAGGGAATTGGAGCGATCTGCCTTCGACACCGGCATTTCGACCTTTCACGTCACACGCAGCGGAGCTGTCGTTGGTCCAACGGTGCATAATGTGGGGAATGAGGACCGTGATTCCACCGAGGTTCAGGCAGCGGTGTTTGGAAGAACTGCATGTCAGTCACCTGGGCATCGTGAAGACCAAGAGTCTTGCTCGTAGCCTGTTGTGGTGGCCAGGGTTGGACAAAGACATTGAGCAATTGGTTAAGCGTTGCACCACGTGCCAGACAGATGCTGATAACCCGCGTCGAGCTTCGGGTCTCTGGCCTGTGCCAGACCGAGCTTGGCAGAGGGTCCATGTAGATTTTGCGGGACCGGTTAATGGCAAGATGTTTTTGATTGTGATTGATGCATTCTCGAAATGGCCGGAGGTTGTAGTAATGCAGCATACTTCAGCAAGCATTACAGTAGAGAAGCTGCGGACGATCTTTGCTAATAAAGGGTTGCCGGAGATCCTGGTCTCTGATAATGGTCCGCAGTTCATCGCGGGTGTATTTGATGAGTTTATGCGCCAGAATGGTATTCGACATCTAAGGTCCGCACCTTATCATCCTGAGACGAATGGCCAAGCTGAGTCGTTTGTCAAGATGTTGAAGCGGGCTTTGCGCAGGGGGGGGGGGGTGTTGCACCTGTGCAGACGGTGGTCGATGTTTTTTTGCTCCATTACAGGAACGCAGTTCATCCTGTCACGGGTGACTCGCCTGCTATTCGTCTCTATGGACGGGCTTTGCGGTCCAGGCTAGATTTGCTGCGACCTGGAGGGTCGGTGAGTGGGGCTATGTCGCGTCCGGCGCGGCTGTGCAGCTTCGAGGTGGGGCAGCGGGTGATGGTACACGATTATTTCCACAGTTCCAAGTGGGTGCCGGCGGTGGTCTCTGGGGTGCTGGGGCCGGCGAATTGCATGGTGCGGACTGATGGTGGAGATGTGTGGAAGCGGCACGTGGACCAGATGCATGATCGCTGTTCAACGTCACCCCCCCCCCCACACCTCCCCGAGCCGAACGTTGTGGGGCCCCCACCGGTAGTCTCGCCGGCACCTGACGTTGTATCGCCGGGACTGGCTGGGCCGGCGCCGAGGGGGTCTTCGCCTGGTGCCGTCCTACCCGGGGACGTCGAGCAGGCTGGGCAGTCGGGGGTAGCCGGTGTTGCGGAAAGTGTGAGTCCGGCGAGGGTGTCACCTCGACCGAGCCGGGAGGCGTATGAGCCTGGACTGTCTGGTGGCGCTGCCCGTCCGAGGCGGGTCAGGGTGCGGCCGCGGTCCTTGGAGGATTATGAGTGTTGATGGGTTTCTGATGGTCATGTTGTGAGTATCCGTTCGTTATGTGACGGGTCATTTTACGGGGGGAGGAGTGTGCTGTGTCACGTGATTGGGTTTTCGTATATCATGCCTCGCCCGCTAGGGGTGGCAGGACTGTGCTTCTGGTCACGCAATAAAGCGGAGTAGATGGTGGCCCGCGTGCTTCTTGCGTCCCACTGCACCTAGTACACACTAAAAATAAGGAAACAGGATACGTGCTATAGCTTATTGGAGTTAGTTCATCGAAGAAGGTCGAAAACCTGGTTCGATTCCCACAACTTTGAAAATTTGACCTTTGTGGCCTTTAAAGGTCAAAGGTCAAGGATTATGACCTTTGGTGCAAAACTTCCTCTGGAACATTCCAGGAACAATATAACGTCATATAGGCTATATGGCATTTCGCACTCCTCGGATTATCCATACTTTGATGAAATCAGCGTAAAAACAAAGTCGAAGGGGGCGCCACGGGCAAGGTGTTCGAGATAAAGCAAAATGGTTTCAAGACTTTAGGTGGGGAATGACCTCAAGATTATGCATAAAAAAATATTGCCATCCAAGCTCTCAAAGTTTGGGTGGTCGTATGATTTTTATGTCAAAATTCGAATTTTTCGAAGTTCGTGACCTTGTGACCTTGACCTTGGGACAAAAATGAAAAATCGAGCTCCATGGGGCTATGCAGGTGCCATTGGGCTAACCAAATACCGAAACCACTGCCAGATTCGATAAACCCCTCGGAGAAGATGGTTTTTTATGTCAAAATTCGCAATTCTCCAAGTTCGTGACCTTGTGACCTTGACCTTGGGACGAAAATGAAAAATCGAGCTCCGTGGGGCTATGCAGGTGCCATTGGGCCAACCAAATACCGAAACCCTGCCAGATTCGACAAACCTCCAAGGAGAAGATGCAAATTGAAATTGGCTACCCCCTAAAAACACAATTCGCAATTTTCTAAGTTCGTGACCTTGTGGCCTTGACCTTGGGACGAAAATGAAAAATTGAGCTCTGTGGGGCTATGTAGGTGCCATTGGGCTAACCAAATACCAAAATCTCTGGCAGATTCGACAAACCCCTCAGAGAAGAAAATTTTTTGTCAAAATTCGCAATTTTCTCAGTTCGTGACCTTGTGACCTTGACCTTGGGACGAAAATGAAAAATCGAGCTCCGTGGGGCTATGCAGGTGCCATTGGGCTAACCAAATACTGAAACCCCTGTCAGATTTGACAAACCCCTCGGAGAAGATGCAAATTGAAATCGGCTACCCCCTAAAAACACGTTTTTTGGGCGTGGCTCCGCCCATAATGGGCGCACCACGCCCATTTTCAGGAAAACACAACTAGATCATAATATAAACCTCCCACAAAAATTTGGTCAGGATCGGATCAAAACCCACGGAGCTATGCTCGGGACAGACAGACAGGCAGACACACAGACAGACAGACATACAGACAGACAGACACACAGCAATAACGAATATAGTGGTCACTTATTTTTTTTCATGAAAATATTTTTTCGTGAACCAATTATTTTTTTCGTGAAAAGATTTTTTCGTGAACCAAAAATTGGATGTTTGGGTTTATTAAAACACCCCTTTTGGAGATAATTAACGGCCTTATTTAATTACATCCTTAATCGGGTGATCCTCGGCCACCGCTGTTTATGAGGTCTTAAGGCGTTTCCTAGGTTATCTCCCTGGGGTCTGACGCCGCCATGTTTTTTGGCCTGCTCCACCATGCCTTGACGTGGAACAGGCCGCAACGATTTCTTAACGATCAGGTTGTTTTTTTCCACTTTCCTCACTCACATTATCGAATGCCTGTTCATCATTGCTCCGAATCGCTGGGTACATTACAATGCTTGTAAACGCCCGGAGACGCCAGCGTTCGTGGCTATATTTCATTTCTGCATTTGAATAACTGAGAGAATCTCTTGAACTAAGCAGAATTACAAAATATACGCTCCAGATTTGAAAGTATCAGCAGTTCAGACTTCTAAAAAAAAGTGTTCATTTCTCCAATTGGGATATAGTTTGGACATTCGGACATCAACATCGCTTGCCAACCATTCAATTGGAGTACTTGCTTGAGTGCTTAAGCCTCTTGCCGAGTGCCCCACAACGGACGGCGGTGCAGTTCCTGTCCCAAACGGGAGGTACTGTCCGAAGTTGCCATAAGGTAAATGTACGTATATGGGTAGAGACGAACGAGGTAACCATGCTATGTTTGGGGGAGGGTCTGGACAGTCGTTGGACAACCAATTCATCAAGGACTTGCAACAAAAATGGTGAAACTACTGACGTCGAATCCGCGAGTGTTACGGGTGGAAAGCCTCATAATTTCCTCATACTGCTTTAAACTCAACCTCTCGATATTTTAATTCAAACAGCATCATTCCAATCACAAGTTAATACTAATCCTGCTCTCCTCCCTTCCCCCTCCAAACCTCACACTCCCCCCCCCCATTCCTCGCTCTCCCCCCTCCCACTCCTCGCTCTCCCCCTCCCACTCCTCGCTCTCTCCCCTCCCCCACACTACTTCCTCTCTCCCCCCACTCCTCGCTCTCCACCCCTCCACTCCTCGCTCTCCACCCCTCCACTCCTCGCTCTCCACCCCTCCACTCCTCGCTCTCCACCCCTCCACTCCTCGCTCTCCACCCCTCGCTCTCCACCCCGCCACTCCTCGCTCTCCACCCCTCCACTCCTCGCTCTCCACCCCTCCACACCTCACTCTCCACCCTCCAGTCCTCGCTCTCCACCCCCACTCCTCGCTCTCCACCCCCCTCCTCGCTCTTCACCCCCACTCCTCGCTCTCTCCCCTCCACATCGCTCTCCCCCTCCTCCTCGCTCTCCCCCTTCCTCCTCGCTCTCCTTCTCTTCCTCGCTCCAAACCTCTCCTCGCACTCCCCTCCTCCTCGCTCCCCATTCCATGCCCCCCTTCCTCGCTCCCCCTTCCTCACTCCCCCTAACCTTGCTCCCCCTCCTTCCTCACTCCCCACCTTCCTCGCTCCCCAACCCTCCTCCCCCTCTCAAATCCCCCACCCCTCCTCGCTACCCCCTCCGTCTCCCCTGTTTCCTCACTCACCCATCACTCCTGGGTTGCCTCACCTCCTCGCTCCTCTATCACTGTCTCTCTCTCCTCTCCTCTTTTTCTCCCCCCCACCCCCCCTTATACCCATCGTCCTGACAGTGGTTACGTCCGGACGAATCCTCCCCTCACACTGCCTTCCCATTTCTTCCCCTTTCCCTCATGTTTCCTCGCCCCCCTCACGCTACCCCCCTCGCACTACCCCTCCCCCTCACGCTACCCCCCCTCACGCTACCTCCCCTGTCCTCAAACTGCCGTCTGCTCCACCCCTCATGCTGCGTTCCCGTCCCATCTCAACATTCAGGTCTGAGCTCCTCCTGAGCCACAAATCATTTTGAGATTGTAGTAAATGATTTTGAGATTGTAGTAAATCATTTTGAGATTGTAGTGAATGATTTTGAGATTGGGATAAATCATTTTGAGATTGTGGTAAATCATTTTGAGATTATAGTTAATGATTTTGAGATTATAGTTAATGATTTTGAGATTGCAGTAAATCATTTTGAGATTGTAGTAAATCATTTTGAGATTGCAGTAAATCATTTTGAGATTGTTGTAAATCATTTTGAGATTGTAGTAAATCATTTTGAGATTGCAGTAAATCATTTTGAGATTGTAGTAAATCATTTTGAGATTGTGGTAAATCATTTTGAGATTGTCGTAAATCATTTTGAGATTGTGGTAAATCATTATGAGATTGTAGTAAATCATTTTGAGATTGGGATAAATCATTTTGAGATTGTGGTAAATCATTTTGAGATTGTAGTAAATCATTTTGAGATTATAGTTAATGATTTTGAGATTATAATCAATGATTTTGAGATTGCAGTAAATCATTTTGAGATTGTAGTAAATCATTTTGAGATTGCAGTAAATCATTTTGAGATTGCAGTAAATCATTTTGAGATTGGGATAAATCATTTTGAGATTGGGATAAATCATTCTGAGATTGTGGTAAATCATTTTGAGATTGTAGTAAATCATTTTGAGATTGGGACAAATCATTTTGAGATTGTGGTAAATCATTTTGAGATTGGGATAAATCATTTTGAGATTGCAGTAAATCATTTTGAGATTGCGGTAAATCATTTTGAGATTGTAGTAAATCATTTTGAGATTGTGGTAAATCATTTTGAGATTGTTGTAAATCATTTTGAGATTGTTGTAAATCATTTTGAGATTGTAGTAAATCATTTTGAGATTGTAGTAAATCATTTTGAGATTGTGGTAAATCATTTTGAGATTGTGGTAAATCATTTTGAGATTGTAGTAAATCATTTTGAGATTGTGGTAAATCATTTTGAGATTGTGGTAAATCATTTTGAGATTGTAGTAAATCATTCTGAGATTATAGTAAACTAGTGCGGGCCTGTACGTGCGTGCCCGTACGTGCGTGCAAAATGTTTTTTTTTTTAATTCAAACCACGTGCCAGAAACAACAACCACACAGGCCGTTCCTTCGCTCTCGCATGCCCGTACGTGTGTTGCCGTAAGTGCAAAAAAAACAAAACAAAAAAACAAGCAGTCATAGACTGGTACTTACGAAATCGTCAACTTGACCTCTGACCTTGTCTAATAAAAGCTGTCTCTAGAGAAGGTAGCGATGCAAACCAGAAGTTTCTACGTTGTTTCTGTAGCAAACCATCAAAACTCGAATGTTTTGGATGTTTGACCTCACTGTGACCTTGACCTTTGACCGATTTTGACCAAAATCTAATCAGCGCTCGCCATCACTCTCCTGAATCACGTGATGTAATTTGACATTGGTCGCTTCTTCCGTTCTCGAGTTATCTGTACCAAACCATCAAAAATCGAATGTTTGACCTCACTGTGACCTTGACCTTTGACCGATTTCGACCAAAATCTAATCAGCACTTGGCATCACCCTCCTGAATCATGTGGTGTAATTTGACATTGGTAGCTTCTTCCGTTCTCGAGTTATCGTGCCTACAAACATACAAACAAACAAACAAACAAGCAGTCATAGACTGGTACTTACGAAATCGTCAACTTGACCTCTGACCTTGTCTGATAAAAGCTGTCTCTTCAGAAGGTAGCGGCGCAAACCAGAAGTTTCTACGATGATTCTGTACCAAACCATCAAAAATCCAATGTTTTGGATGTTTGACCTCACTGTGTCCTTGACCTTTGACCGATTTTGACCAAAATCTAATCAGTGCTAGCCACCACCCTCCTGAAGCACGTGGTGTAATTTGACATTGGTAGCTTCTTCCGTTCTCGAGTTATCATTTTTTGGATGTTTGACCTCACTGTGTCCTTGACCTTTGACCGATTTTGACTAAAATCTAATCAGCACTAGCCATCACTCTCCTGAATCACGTGATGTAATTTGACATTGGTAGCTTCTTCCGTTCTCGAGTTATCTGTACCAAACCATCAAAAATCGAATGTTTGACCTCACTGTGACCTTGACCTTTGACCGATTTCGACCAAAATCTAATCAGCACTAGCCATCACCCTCCTGAATCACGTGGTATAACTTGACATTGGTAGCTTCTTCCGTTCTCGAGTTATCGTGCCTACAAACAAACAAACAAACAAACAAACAAACAGAAACGGAAGTCATCAATATACTTACGAAATCTTTAGATTTCGTAAGTAACAAAGAGGAATTGTAACGTCAATCGTGGTCCTGTCATTGGTTTGGTAAATAAGTGGCCATAATTGGGAAATGATATACTTGTCTTCTGCCTTGTTGATTCTCAAAATGATTGATTCTCAAAAACCCGAACAATCTCAAAATGATTTACTACAATCTCAAAATGAATTACTGCAATCTCAAAATCATCTATCTATAATTCCAGAAATCTCTCTGTGCGTGTCTGTCTGTGTGTCTGTGACCGTTGTTTCTCGACAACCACTGGTCCGGTATAATTGAAACTTGCCAGGTATATTGCTGGGGACCTGTGGATGTACCTTTTCAAGGTTTGAATGATTTTGAGATTGTGGTAAATCATTTTGAGATTGTGGTAAATCATTTTGAGATTATAGTAAATTATTTTTCCGTTATTTGGCAATCAAAGTTTTGTGTCCATTGTAGGATGTTTATGTTTTTTTTTATATCCTTTAATTCATTTGTAATTAAATTTATTAACGTACTGTATTTGTTTTATCTACTTGTATATATATATATATATATATATATATATATATATATATATATATATATATATATATATATATATATATATATATATATATATATATATATATATATATATATATATATATATATATATATATATATATATATATATACATATATATATATATATATATATATATATATACATATATATATATATATATATATATATATATATACACATATATATATATATATATATATATATATATATATATATATACATATATATATATATATATATATACACATATATATATATATATATATATATATATATATATATATATATATATATATATATATATATATATATATATATATATATATATATATATATATATATATATATATATATATATATATATATATATATATATATATATATATATATATATATATATATATATATACACAGAAACATATAACAAGGCAGGAGACAATTGGGGTGGTAGAGGGAAGAACAAAATGGTGGAGAACAAAGAAAATAGGATATCTGTGGAAGGGAGAGGGATGAGGTGGGGACAACGGGGTCAATAAGATGGTACTTCAGGGACTTTCAGGAAGGACAACAGGGAATATGAAGGAGATGGGTTTGGGGTGGATTAAGGGGGTTGTAAATGTGGTGGAGTCTGCGGGCCTATGGGGAAGGGCATGGTGATGATGCATGGTGGGCGTGATGATGAGAGGGGTGGCCGTGGGGTCGGCAAGGGATATGAGGTGTGCACGCCGCCTGAGGCGTCGTAGTAATGCTGGAGTCGCCCGGCTCGTGAGTGTACCGAGTACGAATAAAGGAGAGCTGCCGGGCACAGTACGCCCGCGCTCGCACTCGTGCAACACAGCCCGGCTCGACTGTTCCTCTGCTTCGTGTCTGCCTGCTAAGCATCTCCCATTTCAGTACAGTACAGTTGGCGAACGAGGATCTGCGGATCGGCGTGTGTAAGGGCGGTTCCAAGCTACGGAGCCAAGGGTCTCACCGAGCATGGCGGAAGGTCGCGGCACGGCACACGGACGTGTACCCGTGTTCGGGGGAGATGAGTTCGAGTTGTTTTCTGAACAGTTGGGTTGCTACTTTCGGGCGAATGATGTAGAGGATGAAGAGAAACGCAAGGCGATCTTGCTCGCCTCGCTATCAACGGAGCACTACCGCCTGCTGAGTGATTTGGTGGCTCCAAATAGACCCAGTGATGATGTGCTATCCTTTCAGGACATCGTGGCGAAAATGAAGACCCACTTGGCGCCGGAGAAGTCGTTACATCTCGCGCGGTTCCAGTTCGATCATCTCGCTAAGGGTGGCGAGGAGCGCGTTGCGGACTTCGTGGCACGAGTGAAGCATTCGGCTGTGCCTTGCAAATTCACGGCAGAGGAGCGTCCGACACGGCTCAGAGATCGTTTTATTTCTGGTCTGCGAGACGCGAAGATGGTAGCGGCTATCCTGCGATTAACCGACATCACATTCGACTCGGCGGTCGTGACTGCTTCGTCTGTCGAGCAGACGCTCACGGATGTCCGTGCCATTGCTGGCCAGGACGCAATGAGTAGCTCCAGCTGGAGTATGGCGGCTAATCCCGAAGTCCACGCGGTAACCGGACAAGTGCCGCGAGTCACGCAGCCCGGAGTCCGAGCGGTGGCTCAAGTGCCGCAGGTCGCACGCGCACCTGGCGGTGCGGGACGAGGGGCACCGCAGCACGGTCGCACCGGGAGCGAAGGGGCACCGCAGCACAGTCGCACCGGGGGCGAGGGGGCACCGCAGCACGGTCGCGCCTGGAGCAAGGGGGCACCGCAGCACGGTCGCACCTGGAGCGAAGGGACTTTCCGCGGCTGCTGGGGGTGTGGGGGTCCGCACCTGCAACAAATGTGCCCGTATAAGAACACCGTGTGTTTGCATTGTCACAAGGTGGGACATTTGAAGCGTGTGTGTCGGATGGCGGGGGCCACCGTTGGGGTCTTGGATGACGAGGTGCGAGAGGACCCCAGTGACCCGGAGATCGGCCTGCAACCGGGGCCTGACAATGCCGGCGAGCCAGAGCGGGAGATGCAACCACGGTTGAGTCTGTTTTCCGTTGGTTCGGAGATGACGACGCCTTTCACGGTTGAGGTCGAAGTGAATGGCCAACCGACTGTGTTTTGCGTGGATACTGGGGCAGCAGTGTCGGTCATGGATGAGCGGGCGGCTCGTGGTCTTCGCGGTATTCGCCTGGTCAAGACGGCCTTGTCGTTATACACGTACACCGGTGAGGCGATTGCACCGCTTGCGAGGGCCGACGTCTCAGTGCGCTACCGAGATCGACGCGCCCAGCTCTCGGTGTTCGTTGTACGAGGGGAGGGGCCCCCCCTGTTGGGTCGAGACTGGCTGGCGCACCTCGGACTGGGTCTCCGGTTCGTGTCTGCCTGCTAAGCATCTCCCATTTCAGTACAGTACAGTAAAGATCAAGATTTTGGATGGGGGAAGATATGAGATGGAGGTGAACAGCTGCTTTGACGACCTGGATGGAGGAGTGGGATTGAAAAGATTGTGGGAGTTTATTCCAGAGGTGGGAAAAAAGAGGAATGAAAAAGTGAAGGTGAGCAGTGATTCTTGATTTTGGCAGTTTCACCAGAAGGGGGTTTTTGGTGGACCTTGTGCATCCTGAGGAAATATAGGGGGGACAGATCACAGACAGAGCAATGGGGGGGGGGGGACAAAGTCAGAGAGGAGATGGTAAAAGACAGGAAGACCACCGACTTGCCTCCAGTGAGGGAATGAGAGACCCAAAGACTCAGCTTCATCGCGGGAGAAACCAATTATCCTAAAACCCGTAGTTTGCACAGGGTGAAGTCGAGCTAGGTGTGAGGCAGGAGCTCTACTCTAGAGGGGGAGCAGTACTCCATTAGGCTGCGGATGAAAGCTTTGTAAGTGGTTAAAAGCTCAGGTTTGCTGAGGAAGGACTTTGCACGATGTGGGATGCCCAGTCTGCGACTGGCTTTGCAGGCCTGGTTGGAAATGTGGCTTTTCCAGGAAAGATAATGTCAGGTAGTGAAACCAAAAAGCTTGAATGAAAGGACTTCTTCAAGAGGATTGTTGAGAAAGTAGATAGAGGGGAGGGGGTTCCAGACGGTCCTTTCGGAGAGACATCGTGAGGTCCTTTGAGATTTGTCAGGATTGAAAGATATGTTCCACGTGTTGGACCAGTTTGTGATTTTACCTAGATGTGCAGAGAGCGAAGAAGCTGCTGCTTGCCGGTTTGAGCGATGACAGATGGTACGGATGGCAAAGGGTGGAGGCATCAGCAAAGAGAGAAGGAAGATTTTCCAGAGAGTCGGAGAGATCATTGATGAAAACCAGAAAAAGAACAGGGCCCAGAACGCTACCTTGAGGAACTCCAGCCTGGACAGGAAGAGGGGATGAAAGAACTCCATTTGGGGCCACACGTTGACTACGACAGGAGAGGAAGTCTGTGAGCCATAAGTGAAGATGTCCTTGGATAAATAAGCTCTTTGAAAGTATTCACGATCTCTTCAAAATCCACTTCTCCCGGTTTTCTGGGTGCGCACAAGTGACCGGATGACTGTGTATGTTTTGTCTCCCACAACCAACAACCGAATGGCGCGTTTTGTGCCGTCTTCAGTGATCTGGTTCACCTCGAGGTAAAATGACAAACGTTCCACCACGGAAACATCCCATGACTGCCTGGGGTTGAGCTCCTCCACTTTGCCCGTACGAAGCCACAGCTTACTCATCGCCAAATGTTACGTCCGAAGACAGAAGGTACACCAGAACGACAGCGTGTCTCCAGGAACGAGAGCCAGAACTAAAGACCGAGTCGAAGGGATTAATACAGAACCAGCGGCAGTAAAGTATCACGGATCGGATTAATTGCCGATTCTCCTGTGATATCTCGCATGACGATCACATGACATAATTGTAAGGGCTGAGGGAGGGGGTGGGGGGAGTTCATTGGGTCCATGCGACCCCCCCCTCCCGGATCCGCCATTCCTGATTGTGACGTCACCAACGTGCACCTCCGCCGGAGATCCATCAAATCCTGCAGACACGACTTTCATCACGACATGAGGGGCTTTCACTGCATCTATACATTTATTACGTACGGAAATATCGCCAAAACATTTACAGCTCTTCCCTGAACCCCTACCCGGCTGTGTGTTCCATTCATAAATTAATTACACTTCCCTTGTGTACAGAGGGCGAGGAGGTATCAGTGGGCACTTACATGACACGGGATTTGAACCTGGGTTCCTCCGAATCATGACTCAGCTGGGATTCACATAAAAACATAAACAAGTAAACATGGCGGAACCTGTTTATAAACTATTAACGATGTGAAACAGGACGAACTAGTCCGAATGTCCAAGTTTGAAGGTCACACGGTACGAGGGCAGCAACCGAGGGCAGCAACCGCGAGGTCTCGAGAACAATCATGGGCGTGGTCTATGGAGAACAATCATGGGCGTGGTCTACAGAGAACAATCATGGGCGTGGTCTCCGTCCCCAAGTTTTCTCATTCGTGTGGGGAGAACCGGGAGAACTTCAACAAGAGCTGTGAGTACGACATTGCACTTGAAGAAAAGGTGAAGAAGAAGAAGAAGAAGAAGAAGAAGAAGAAGAAGAAGAAGAAGAAGAAGAAGAAGAAGAAGAAGAAGAAGAGACGAGCACGTGCTTTGCTGCGCAGCACTCCATGAATTGTGCTGCACTTGCTTGCTCCAGCTCCGAGTGTTTAGGTTCCCTTCGTGTACAGCCTTTTTAGCTGCTGGTCGCATCATTGGTTTGGGGTCCCGATTACCAGTCCACGCTGGTGCTCCTTTCGCCGGCCTCGGAAGGATGACAGGCTGAATCAACCCCCTGGTGTTAATTCAACGGTTAAGGGGCTCGAACTCAGGACCCGAGCATCCAAAGCTAACACCAGGCTCTGGCTCGTGGTGTTTATGTGTGTGTGGCCAACATAGAGCTTCGCGGCCCAGATAGCGCGTTTAAATTCATAGGAGGAGGAAGAGGAAGAAGAAGAAGCAGGGGAATAACAGCACGTGCTTCATTGTTGTCGAAATACTCCACACTCAGTGCTGTGGTTCCTGAATGAATTGTCCCGAAGTTGAGAACACCGTGTGCTGTGTGCGATGACCCGCGATCTCTCCGGTGAGGAGCACGAGGTGAACCCTCATGGACCCACGAGTGTCCCCGATGTCGGTCCGGGAGGATCTCCCGCCCACAAGGAGTTCGGACCCGGTACGTGCTGTTCTTGTTGCCCTGGTAACCGATACGAAGGTTAAAAACTGATGTTTGTTCATATTTCCTCCCTGCAAGCGACACATGTATGAGGTGCTCGTGATGGAGCCTCGGATCACCGTGGGAAGAACGTTTGTAAATCGGTTGTTGTGCTCGACCTTCGAAAGGTAACTTCTGGGATGGTAAATGTTCACATTGCAGAAGAGATAGCCGGCTTAATGTCGTATGTGAAAGACTGCATGAATCACATTTTGCCAGAGATTGAAACGAGCATCAGGCAGTCTGGTGGACAGCCTGCTTAAAAAATGCACCAGCGATTCCAAAATTGTAATTTTTTACGAGCAAATACGACCCGTCGCTCCGCTGACGGTAATTTTAAAGGGGGGAGGGAGAGAGAGGGGGATATAGAGAGGTATATAGAGATATCGATATATATTGTTACGGTTGTGGAAATTCACAGAACACCATTCAGGTTCCCCGAAGATTAGTTATGTCGATAAGTGTGTGTCCAGGTTAGATTTCCCCACCGATGTCTAACGGGAATTATTCGTGAGCCGGGCTGTGAACCTTTGAGGTCGTGTTATTCTTTCCTATCGTTATTTTAAACAACATCTCCTCACCACCTTTGCCACAACTGCCAACATCTCCTCACCACCTTCGCCACAACCGCCAACATCTCCTCACCACCGTCGCCACAACCGCCAACATCTCCTCACCACCGTCTCCACAACCGCCAACATCTCCTCACCACCGTCACCACAACCGCCAACATCTCCTCACCACCTTAACCAACAACCGCCAACATCTCCTCACCACCTTCGCCACAACGAACAACATCTCCTCACCTTCATCTCCACAAACGCCACCATCTTTTCGCCAGCAACGAGATCCATAGACGAACGGCATCTCTGCCGACAGACCCAGGGACTCCCTCATTGGAGCGAAAGCCGGTGATTTATACCACGTCCGCGTTGTCCGCGTTTGACGGCAAGATCAGATCAGAATGACAAAAGGGGCAGAGCCAGCAGGGGGTATAGCACGGTGTAGTATGATATTTCAAAAATGTATTGGGCCCGATATGGTCTCGTGGATCAGGCATTACATGGCGGAGGTATGCGCTCTCCAAAGTGCTCTTCTAGTTGTTTTCATTTTAATATTTTTAAGGATGTTTTTCTTTTCAGATCTGATTGTGAAAGTGAAGGTGGAATCTGAGTTTGAGGATGAATCAATGTTTCAAGAGAAAGGTCTGAACCACATCAACATTGTGCTTGTTCCAGTTCCAGTTACATATGTGCATATACATTGTACATACTGAGGTTATTATCTGGAGAGATGCTGCTGTTGGATTTTTCTTTCGGCCACAGAGTGATTCAATGACCCATCTCATTAATAACGGAATCCTCTCTGCACATTGAAGCATCACAATATTTGTTTGTGATGTTCCGGTTAAATTTACTGAGAGTTTGTTTCTGTTCACCCATTGCAACCTCCCCGACCTCTCGTTCTTTCACCCATCCCCTACTTGTCTCAATTTTGTCCCTCAACCCAGCTGTTGATGTGTTTCCCCTTTCTTTCTACAATTCATTTTGTTCTGTTACCACATCATCATTCACGATCGACATTTCCATTAAACAACATAAAAATAAGGAGAAAAGTGATGTTGTAATTGCACCTCGTCAAAGGTTTGGGCATTTTCTGGTTTGATTAAATATTGTCCCATAAGATGCCCAGCTAACGCAGGCATTCTGAGCTGGAGGCCTAAGACATCTGTGAATGACCAAAACAATGTTGAATTCATGATACTGTGTACATACAGTACTATTATTGATATCTAATTTCCACCCAAGGATCGCCCAAATGCAAGCCAAAAGTGGTGGTCGGTGGAGCGAGAAGGCAAAAGGCGGGAAAAATTTTCTTATCATTGAAAGGGTTTATTTATCATGTATTCAGGGAAAAAGATGGATCAGATGCTAAAAATATATACCGATCTACCTTCCAATTTCACGGGGTATCTGTCCTCCAAAGTACATGTCAAGTCACACGCGAAAGAATTGAATGTTCCAATAAACACAGCACATCAATAACCATTCCCTTCATCGCTATGCTTTCTATCAAAGCCTGGAAATCACAATTACCTTCAACTTTGGCCTCAATTTGGCAGTGGGGAGGTCCTACAATGTGGAGTTGGGGATGTTGTGGGAGTGTGTGGTGCAAAATCCTATCCGGAGGAAAATCCTGGACTCTCCATCCAACCCAGCACTACAACAACTCCTTCTGGTTGTATTCTTGCCAAAGGGAGTCACCCATTGGCCTTTGGCACCTTTCCATGGTCTCTAAGGGGTCCTCTTCCTCGGTGGGCGGCCAATCCTGATGCTCCTTCTGGCGGACCACACTCCCAGTCGAACGTTGGGCTACTGCGAGTGAGGCATGGTGAAGTTCCACATTCTTCGCTCTCCTTGAGCATCTGATGAGCATTAAAATTTATTGGTGGTTGCTAAGATACGCAGTGCAGCATGTTAAAATTGGTTATTAACGACAGTTTGAGTCTATGGTTCGATGGAGGTGCTGTGTAATGGACACGTTCACAAGGTAAAGTGTTTATCGCTTAATATATTATCACATAATGTGGTGTTTGATTAAAGTTATTCAAATGTAGTAATACTTCAAATAAAAATAATAATTAAATAAGTTTGAATAAGGATATTGCATTGCTGTGTTGACTGACTGTCTGGACACAACTTTGAGGTTGTGGGTCCATTGATGTTAAGTAATCTACTGATGTGGACCTACGACCGGGGTTGTGGATCCGTCGTTTGGAGAGGTCCTGGGCTGAAAGGACTGAAACCTCGATGAAAAACGGTGCCCTGCTGATGATCCGGGTAGTTAGGAAATCAGTAAATTGCTTATAAGTGAAGGTTATAAGTTCAAATAAAATAACTTTTGTAAGTACTTACCAGTACAGTGTGTGCGTGCACGCACGTATTGTTATGCCTGGCTTCCTTCTTGGGACTACGGTGCAGTAATTGGTCTTTATTTTGAATTTTCATGAACAAAGCGAAAACGTGTGAAAAGTATTTTCCCACCTTTTTGCCCAACTCTCTGTTGGGAAATCTCATGACAGTGACTATAATCCAGGAGTGGATGAATAGAATAAATCCGGTTATAGAGTGGGTGTGATGGTTAGTATCACCTGCAGAAATAGGAGAAAGAAAAAGGTGATGATCAAAAGTGACCCCTTGTTTACAAATGTTTGAAACTCATTTTTAGCAAAGGTGCATCGTGAAGTGGAGATAACAATCCCAAGGCACGAATTAAGAGTTCACATAATTAATTTTACAAGGCAATAGAATACACCCAGGTATTCCGCATCAGCGAGAACACCAAATTGTCATTTCATCATGCACTTCCTTTATTTTCAGACCACCATGCCCTTTCGGTCACGAGTTTGTTTGTTTTTTTCTTCCATTAACCCCCTCCTTTGTTGACCTCTTTGGTTTAGTGGGAAAGTTAGTTTGTCCATTGGAGACCCCATGGGTTTCTCTTCACTACATGGAATGATTGTTTTGGTTTTGATGTCCTTGTTTTTCCCTCCCTTTATTGTAATGAACAGGTGAAGCTCAAGTAGTGAATTCAGAAACTTTCCAAAACAACCTTATTCACACTGACCAGGATGCTTTGAGCAATGATCAGGTGAAGCAGGAACCCTGCGATTCTCCACCCATGGAGCCAAGCAAAGCTTCTCAGCTGCTCGAAGGTAAGCCGAGCTCTTTATAGATCATCACATTGTGTTTACTTGTTTCGTTTACTCCGTGTACCCTGCCCCTTCCCCCTCTCTCTCTCTACAGCTTGGAAACAGGCATGCAAAATAATTAATAAACCCTGCTTTCAAAGAGTTGAGGTGTTTTCTGAGAACTTTTGTGCTTTTCACATGATTAAAGAGAGTATTGAAATGGATAATCTAATTTATATAGGGATATCAATTCTTCACTTGTCAAAGTTGTTAATGTACTACTATGATTACAACAACCTTCAGAAATAAATGTGACAATGGAGTGTTGATCTACTTTATATGGTTAGAAATCAAGGCAGAAGATGTTTGAGGATATGACACAAGACATAGGTATTTATAACACAAGAAATTACAAACCGAATAGTAGTCTGTTCTCTACAAAAAATAAAAAGGTTCTTCGGAAATTTAAAGATGAGTTTGGTGGAGAAATAATTGGTGGGACTGAGAACAAAGGCTTATGCTTATAAGCATGCTTCCAAATGTGATTAAAAAGTGAAAGGGGATAAAGAGAAATGTAATGAAAGAGAGTATAAACTTTGAGCATTATTACAACTGTTTGGCTTTTCAGAAAGAAGAGTAAAGAAAAACGAAGACGATAAGAAGTTATAAACACAGAACAAGTAAATAAAAAGGCGTCGCCCACCGGATGGACAATTCTGTCGTGACCCTCTCGGAACAATGCCGGGAGCTTGTCACGGGTGGGGGTTTAACCTCACCACGATCGTGCCAATTGCCCACCCGAGCAGGATAGGGTTGCTCGCCAAAATCGATCTACCTAAGTACCTGCGCGAATGGTCGACCGGGCGATCGTACCACGCCACAGGCCGACTCCGGACACGAACCGCTTAAGCGGTCCGTTCCGTGCTACAGTGATAACCGAGCGGTGTTATTGTCGGCCTCGACGGTTCCGATTAATTACCGGGATGTTGCACCCACTACGAACCCCTTACGTGAAGCAGGATGGAGAGTCAATAGAGAAAAGACAAAGCGAAACGGACACAGTTCAACAAGGAAGCATTTTATTTTCCGGCACACGGAAAGCACGTATATTCAGCCATACAGAATCAAAATGCACATAAAGCAAATGTAAGAATTAAAACCGACTACGCGCACACACGGCAACACTTATACAGTTTTACTTCACAGACGGCGCCAATACACATTTACACAAAAGCAAAGGATAGAAGCCACCCTCACAGACAAGGAGGCAGACAGGCCCATAGGCCAAATGTGCGCGTGACCTGGAGGAGCGGCCAGGTCCGCGAGACCGGGGAGGTCGTACCCGTGTCCTCGTGACGCGTTGGCGGGCAAGCCGCAAATGTGGCTGCGCAATTGTGCCCCAACTCCGTGCCCCTTGGCGGGTTTCGTTGGCACCACGTTTGGGGTGGGGTGGGAACGGGGCCCCCTTTTGTACTATCTCAGTGCGGGGGAAAGGGGGAATTGTTGATGCCCTGGGGGAGGGGAGTGGCTGGCTGGCTTGGGTCCCGCGACGAGACGAGCGATCCCCCACACCGCAACCTCGTCGCCGACCTTCTTGCCTCGGACCTGAGCTCCCTTGCTTGCAGTTCCACCGCGCGCACTCGACTCAACTCCGCCAACGCAACGCTCCTTGTCCCCAAGAGCAACCTCTCGACGACACTCTCCAAGCAACTCCAAAACCCAACTCGCTCCAATTTGCCTTGCGCTCGCCTTTTTATAGGCGGCAGGAGCAGCCAATATGCAAATTTTAGGATCAGAACGCGATTGGAGGCGGGGCCACGCCGCCCTCCCCGGTCAGCCATTGGTCGGGCAAAAATTGGCGTGAACCTCTCCTGATCCTAAAATTTCCATTTTCGGACTTCACATACACACGCTTGGAGGTGGGGCCAAACCGCCCCACGCTCGCCAATTGGACGGAGGAGAAGTGGGCGTGAAGCGTTTCTGATCCGAATTTTCCCCTCGGAAAGGCCGCCATTCGCGCTCGCGGCTCGGTGCGTTCGGCACCAATCGCCGAACGGGCCCGAGACAGCCCGACGTTCAGTGTTCACAGGTGGTGCGGGAATGGCCGTAGAAGCGATGATGTGGGATGAATTCGTGAAGGTAAAGGCGAAGGTGGTGGAGGGTCTTCTGTGGTGAGGGTTGGCGTTGTGGTTGTTGTCTGCGGGTTGGAGCGTGGTTGTAGTTGGTGACGATGGCTGGCGTGGTGGTTAAGGTGGTTGTTGTGTGATGGTGGTTGAGACGTGGTTGGTTCAAAATAACGACAGAAAAAAAATGGCTAACTCAAAGCGTCGCAGCCCAGATGAATCACATAAATTCCCTCTATACAACGGGTTTGGGCTAACTACACATGTACCTATCGAGATATCTCACCTGCGGGCCCTTTATGGTGTAAGGCGAATTTCCACAGCCGTAACAATACATTTTAGAAAATGGAATTGACACCCTCACTTATGGATATCTACAGACCGGGCGTAGTGGCGTGCACCTGTAATCCGGTGACTCAGAGGCTTGGGTTGGAGGATCGCTTGAAGACAGGAGCTCTGCACTGGGCCGCGCTATGAGAGGGTGTAGGGCAGCCCGGAATCATGGCGAAACCCAATCCTTACCCCTGTGTCATCAGAGGCGACCAGGGTTGCGTCAGGAAGGGCATCCGGCGTAAAACCTATGCCAAATCAGTATGCGGATCATAACGGATGATCTGCTGTGGCGACCCCTAACGGGAGCAGCCGAAAGACGAACAACAACAACTTATGGATATCTACATAAGATATAATAAATATATATGTATATATAGAATTGAGGGATATACAGCAAGTATAAGAATTAAGATGTACATCAGAGTTAAGATGTACAGCATAAGTACAAGAGTTAAAATATACATAAGAATGAAGAAAAAAAAAAAGAATTAGGTTGGGGGTAATTTTAAATATCTACCGACACATTTTTTGTGCCTCCGCTGATGAAGTTGCCGGAGGCATCATGTTTTCGGGTTGTCTATCCGTCCGTATGCCTGGTGTTGGCTTAATGGTTAGGGTGGTGGGCTTGGGATCCTCGGGTCCTGAGTTCAAATACCGCTCAGCTGTTGAATACCAGGTGGGGTTGACTCTGCCTGTCGTCCTTCCGAGGTCGGCAAAATGAGTGCCAGCATGCTGGTATACTGTTATGTGTCGGAATGGTGACCCATCCAGGATTGTGCCCAATAGCCAAGGAGACTGCTTAAGCAGCACCAATGCTCTGCACAGAGTATGGTCCCAGTCTCCTCTCTCTCTCTCTCCCCTCTATCCGTCCGTGCTAATTTTCTCTGTTTTCTCTGCAACCGCTTACCCGATTGGCACAAAATTTTCACCACAAGTGCAATGACTCGTGCAGAATGTTTTAATGATAATTATGATGTCATAGGTCACGTGGTATGGCAGCCATGTTGGAAAAAAAGGAAAACTTTGGACCTCTGTATCTCCGAAACCGCTCTATGGAAAAAAATTGAATCTTGGCACATGTCAAGTATTCTCCATGGGAAATGAATGTTTTTTTTGATGATGTCATATGCGGCTTTTTATGACGTCATAATTGCATATGTTGAACGCTTTATCCGGTCAGTATGAACATTTTTTGAGGGTCCTCTTGGGCTAAATTGTATTGGGGAGTGAGAGGGGGGGATTGATGACGTTATCGGTCACGTGGTTTGGCAGCAATTTATTAATTTTTTTAAAAATAAAAACCTTCAAAAATCTTCTTCTCCGAAATGGCTGAACAGATTGAGGGGAAACCTCACACACACGTTCCCCAAGCCTTGGGGATTTCAGGGTATTCACAAATAATTAATAGGTCACACAGTCCAGAAGACATATTGGATTGAATGGTTATCTTTTTAAAAAGTACTTTCTCTTGAACCACTTCATCAATCGATGTGAAACTTCACAGTTCTGGTCTTGTAGTCATGGGGAACAAATGTACGTTTTAAATTTCAACCTCGGCGGATGCATTGTCTGGCAGCCAGAATTATTTAATGTTTTGATCTTGGTTCAGGGATTTAAATCCAGCTTGGTCCAAGTGTGTATAATGATGTAATAATGTGGGCATTGGCATATCTGGCGATGTGACTTCGAAGAGTTCCCTTCTAGTTCTTCCTGGTATATCAATTATATAGAACCAAGCAATAACCAAACCAAAGAGTGGAGAAAATCACAGCCTTGGTATTTAAACAGAAAACATAACAAATGTAGTAATTATCTAAAAAAGTCTTGTTGAAAAAAAATAATGAAGACAATTGTAAATAAAACATATAAATTGAGAGGTTGAAAAATATTTAATGGATGTCAAGCAATCGATGGAAATTTTTTTTTTTACTACAATCACAAAATGATATGTGGCTCAGAGTCTCTGTCGAGTGGTTGGTCCTACAACCAACATTTCCCGACTACTCCCAGGAGTTTGAATGATTGAACTTCCTGAAGAGGATTGTTGAGAAAGTAAACAGGAGGATTTGCATGAGGGATTGGTGGACGGACAGAACAACGGATGGATTCAACAAGACGTTGATCGAAGTATGTTAACCTCTGGAAACACAGAGAAGCTGGTATTGGACACACAAGCCTGTCATTGTTATACACTGTCTAGAACAATCGAACAACTTTTGCTGAGGCAGCTTGTGTGTGCTCAGTAACTGATGAATTTTGCCAGTTCCAAAATTCTTCCATTTTTAAGCGGTGAAGCTGCTTTGATATTTGACTTCTTTTTTTTTTTTCCATCCATCCATCCATCCATCATAAATTAAGAAGAACCTAACAGTATTTATCTGAAAAATGGATCCTTTTGACCCTTTAGTCTAATGAGACCCCTTTGACCTTTGAAGACTGTTTAAGACCCCAAGACCCAGAGCACCCAAAAGTTCCAAAGGACCCAAAAGACACAAAATACCTCAAAGACCCAAAATACCTGACCTGACCCAAAAGAACCAGAGGACCCTGAGGACCCAGATGACACAAAAGGCCCCAAAGACCCAGAAGATCCTGTAGATCTTGTAAATCCTTTTAAGACACTATGAAAAATGGATGAGGTGTGTGAAGCATGTTTTTTGTGGAGTTCTACTGGAGCATTCTGATGTGGAATATGACAAACCAAAATGATCTCCTGAGTTGATTAGGCTAATGAACTACCAATAACCCGGAAGAATGCCCATGTTTTAAATGCATGCCATGTTAAGGTGTATAGGGCGGCTTAATGGGTCCTTCCCTGGCATGGCATTCTATTTACAAAATAAATAACAAAAATATTGATAACATTGAAGCAAACCACAAATTAAGTCATCATAATATAATGGGCGTAAGCCTGGAACTTCGAACACACTTTTCTCCGAACATATTCTGTTCATACTTCCGAAATCTTCACATTATGTGTTCCATGTATTTACGCAGGTGATAGCGGATTCAAATAATTGAATATAGATAGAATTTTCAAAGATGGAATCGACGAAGTCACAATCAGCAGCGTTCGGCGGCAAACCGACAGCTGGGTCCCAGACGACGTGCTTTACTTAACCAAGTCCATGAGTTCAGGACGTTTGTTCAACTCAGCATTTACGACTTTTATCCTGCCATGTTGTTAATCTGTTGATGGAGGTTATATAGAAACTATGAATATGTCAAATCGTTCCTGTTACTCATCCGGCACAATGTGTCAGGTCAGGTCAGGTATGGGAGCAGGTGCCCGAACAGCACGTCGCTGCGTCCACTTCCCACCGGTACTCCAGGGGCCTCCGTCTGGCCTTCCCCCAGGCAGATGCCAGGCCCATCCCCAACACTTGAGATGATGGTCAACCTGCTGCAACCACGAGGCACGTGGTCTACCCATTGGCCTCCTCCACTCATGAGACTCCCTCGCTGAGAGAATCTGGTGAGCAGGATCAGCGTCAGGAAAACGAGCCACATGTCCATACAGCCGCAACTGACGCTCACGGACCATGCAGGTAACAAATCTCATCCGAGTCTCTCTCAGCAACCGCTCGTTGGACACAAAATCTCACCAGCGATAGCCAAGGATTCTCCGAAGAGACCTGGTACCAAAGAAATTAAGTCTCCGTCTCAGATCCTTGGTCAGAGTCCAAGTCTCGCATCCATAGAGCAATACTGGAAGCACCAAAGACCTGAAGACTCGGACTTTCGTCCTCCCGCACAGGTACCGGCAGCGCCACACCCCATGATCCAGTGAATCCATGACTCTCCAGGCCCGACCCAGACGTCTATTGACCTCTGACTCACAGCCAGCAGAGACATGAATATCACTGCCAAGGTAAGTGAATCTCTCCATGACCTCAACATCCTCACCACAAACAGACACAGACAGGACAGCAGCATCCAAGATGTCATTGAAAGCCTGGATCTTAGTTTTGACCCAAGAAACCCGTAATCCCAGCGGCTCCGACTCCTCATTCAGCACCTCGAGGGCCCCCAAAAGGATATCTAAAGTCTCCGCAAAGATGACTGCATCATCTGCGAAATCAAGGTCCGAGATCTTGACATTCCCAAACGATGCACCGCAGCTTGATCTTTCCGACAGCCTCCCTAAAATCCAGTCCATACAAGTGCTGAAAAGTGTGGGGGCCAGTACACACCCCTGACGAACTCCAGTAGCAACTGGAAATAAGTCAGAGATGGTACCACCACACTTCACAGCACTCTCAGTACCAGAGTAGAGTTCAGACATCAGATCGATCAGTTTTGGTGGCACCCCACGAAGACCAAGAATCCTCCAGAGGACATCCCGATTCACTGAATCGAACGCTTTACAGAGATCAACATAGGCTGCAAGCAGCCCCTGCCGAAACTCTCGTCTGCGTTCGGTGAGGACACGAAGAGCAAGGATCGGTCAATCGTTGACCTCTTTGGTGTAAAGCCTGACTGCTCTGGACGCTGGTGCTCAAGCAGATGGTGGCGAACCCTATCGAGAATTATCAGAGCAAAGACCTTGCCCGGCACTGAGAACAGTGTCACCCCTCGGTAGTTGTTGCAGTCTTGGCGATCACCCTTCCCTTTCCAGAGAGGGACAACAAGGCCCCTCTTCCAATCAGTTGGGATGATGCCTGTGTTCCAGGCAGAGCACAAAACTGCATGCAATGACACGAGTGCAGCATTTCCACCAGCCTTGAGAAGTTCAGCATGGATGCCACAGATCCCTGGAGCTTTACCCCGTTTCAACCGGTTCACCGCAGCCCGTGTTTCCACAAGAGAAGGTGGACCACAGTTGATTGGAGGGTCAGCAACAGGGATTGTAACACCCTTGACGTCCAACTTGACACCTGGGGGATCAGCCTGGTACAACTGCTCAAAGTAACCGGCCCAGCGGGCCTTCACTTCAGAGTCCTTTGTCAAGAGCCTACCACTCTCTGCTCTAACTGCAGTGCTCCGAGGGATGGGCTTGGATGAACGCAATGCACGAATTCCCCTGTAAGTGGGACGAGAATCACCTGCCCACAGGTGATACTCCACCCCCTCACAGATTCCTCGCACATAGGCCTCTTTGTCCACCCTCAGTGCACGTAGTTTTACGCCTCAGCTCCCTGAACAGCTCAGCTCTGCCATTCAGCCTGGCCCTGCGACTCTGGTCAATGGTATCCAGTGTCCCTTGAGAGACAAAATTCTTCTTTGCCCTGCAGTGAGTTCCAAGACATCCACCGGCAACTTTAAGGAAGGTGTTCTTGAAGGCGCTCCACAACTCTTCAGGACCCCCCAAAGCACCCAGACACCCCAAGTGTCCACTCAGCCTGTTCGCAACTCCTCAGCTACTCTCTCATCCTTGAGCTTGCCAACATCCGGCCGAGGCTGGGATGGTACCATTCTCCAGGATTTAAGGTGCAGCTTTAGAGTTGCTACAACAAGCCGGTGGTCAGTAATGAGGAACTGAGCATTCTGGTAGACCCTGCAGTTCTGGATCATCCTCCAGCGACCGTTAACGAGGACATGGTCAATGTGTCAAGGCCAACAATCTAAAGCGACTGGTCTCAAACGCTACCATGGGCACCCAGACACGCCACCAATATGAACTGAGCTGTTAAATGCGGCGCAAAACATGCAAAGAAACTCCCTTAACCGAGTATTGTGATGCATCCTGTCCCCCATACCCGTCGTGGAGGGGTATCTGCGAGTACCAATAATATGCACAACAATAATAATAGTGTGATTGTTGAGATCAGGGTGTCCGTGCTGATTGAGATAGAGCGCTGTCCACACTGGTCTTGGTAGAGAAGAGCCTTTATTTACATCAAACATGTAGAGAGAGAGAAAAAAGGAAGGATACCCACAGTAATCCAGCTCAATCTAACTCTGGCTAGCTTAGCATTTTGGCTTGCCTTATACAGGTATGCAACAAGGCCTTCAAGACCAATGGAGATTTGGTCCAATGGACCAACATGCCCACGAGTAATTCCAATGGGTTATAAAGAGTTCCAAAATGGTAATTCTTGTGGGTTTTGTTAGTTTCTAGGCTTTGCCTCTTTCATGTTAAAAATGCCAAATTGAACCGCTTCCTCGGACATGGGTGTGATTTTAATTATTTGTTTATTTATTTATTTTTTTGAATACGAACTGGACTTCCTGAGAGTGGAGGACAGAAATATTGACAGTGTTTAAATTTACTTGTGCAATACTTATCAAACATAGACAAGTTGGTGTGAATTATTGATTATTTGTTTTGTGGCTTATCCTTACAGAAAAACAAATGAAACTGGTTTGTTGTTCCAACTGTTCCCAGTTGTTCAAAATACAAGCTTTCAATCGTCACATGACACAGACAGTCACTCAAGAAACTGATACATTCAGCAGCATGCCTTGTAAATGGTGTATGGAAACCCTCAAGGATATCCAAGGAAGTCGGAGACCACACAAGTGTTCTGCGTGTGACAAATCCTTGACAACGTTGTCATCTTTAAAGGTACATCAAGGAATACACACGGGCGAGAAACCGTTCAAGTGCTCTATTTGCAGGAAGGAGTTTACTCGCTCATCACATTTACGCATTCATCAAAGAATACACACAGATGAGAAACTCTTCAAGTGTTCTTTGTGTCCTAAAGCCTTCATTCAATCATCATATTTGAAGAAACATCAAGGAACACACACAGATGAGAAACTCTTCAAGTGTTCTTTGTGTCCTAAAGCCTTCATTCAATCATCATATTTGAAGAAACATCAAGGAACACACACAAGAGAGAAGCTACACAAGTGTTCTGTGTGCAGCAAGGCGTTCACTCGCTTATCAGGTTTCCACATTCATCAAAGAATACACACGGGAGAGAAGCCACACAAGTGTTTGATGTGTCCTAAAGCCTTTAATCAATCATCACATTTACTGAGACATCAAAGAGGGCACACAGGTGACAAGCCATGCAAGTGTCCTTTGTGTCCTTCAGCCTTTGCCGATTCGACTATTTTAAAAACCCATCTCAAAACGCACACAGGAGAGAAGCCACACAAGTGTTCCTTGTGTCCTAAAGGCTTTGTTCGATCATCTCATTTAAGAGATCATCAAAGAGTGCACACTGGAGAGAAGCCACACAAGTGTTCTTTGTGTCTGAAAGCCTTTATTCAATCCTCACATTTAAGGAGACATCAAATAATACACACAAGAGGGAAAGATTTTTTTAAATAGCTCGACAGGACACAGGGATCGACGAGGAAGGTGCTTTGAAATGGCTAAGAGAAGGTCAAATTAGTTTGGATGGAGAACAAGTCATCATCATTGCCCAAGACCAAGGACATTGCACTAATGCTTTCAAGAAAATAGTGGGATTGAGGCAATCTGACAAATGCAGATTTTGTTGGGAACAAACAGAAGGTACCAGCCCACCTCCTTTCGGGATGGAAAAAAACTCATGTCGGAAAAGCTGTATACAGAAAAGCATGACGGAGTAATCCACTAGCACATCTGTGAACATTTCAACATCCCGGTATCAGAACAATCATGGAAACACAAACCAGAGCCGATCCTCGAAAATGAACAAGTGAACAAGCGAAAAAAAAAAAAAAAGGACAATGTTACAGAAATTAGGAAAATGACCAAATACCAGGATCTGAAAAATGAGGTCAAGAGGATGTGGAAATTGAAGAAAGCCGAAATTGTACTAGTGATAGGTAGAGCTACAGGAATGATGAAGAAAACCTTTACGGAGTATTTAAAAATCATTCCTGGGAATATCACTACAAACGAGCTACAAGTGGAGGATATCGGAGCTTCAGTGAAGATTCTGAAAAGAGCCCTTGGAACGAGGCGATGAGAACGAAGTTTCACAGTTTGGTTCATGAATCACGATCCGTCACCAAAAAATAGGAGATGGAGATTTTGAGTTCAGAGAGTAACGCGTAAATGGAAATAACAATCAACAAGAGAATAAATGATTGGTCACTTATAAATGGTGATCCACTGCCAATGCCACAATGGAATGACGGGACATACGTTTGGAACGAGATTCCCAGAGGACAAACTCCCAAAGAAATGCAACAACCAACAGAACTTATTGATGCAACACAGAAAGTAGAGCAAGAGAGAGGAAAACAGAAACAGATGAGATTTCAAATTTAATCACAATATCAGAAACAGAAATTGGGCAACAGATTGGAGAATTGAATCAAGAAACAAAACTGAAAACTCCACATCAGGACTAGAGAATGACTGAAGGAAATGCTGCAGCAGCGCCCGCAGAGAAATATCTACTTGAAGTTACAAACTCAGATCAAATAGCATCTTTGCAAACAAAACAGATAATAGCAACAAGGATATACTACAATGAGGAGGAAAATAATGGACAACAGATTGAGGAAGAGGAGGTTGACGATGAACAGCCGAGGTTATGGTAGCTGGCTAATAGAGTAGAGGAAATCAAATTAACATTGTTGTGGTTTTATAAACGGCATGTTGAGATTGAAACGCACACAGCATGTACACTCTTTAGAATAGTTATCTCCGTAATGAACGTGAAGAATAGCGCCTTCCCTTTAGTGGTTATTATGTAATTAAATGCGTTGGGTTGGGTAGTTAGCACCCCCTCTCAACCTACTGGGATAATAAAGACATCGGCGCGTGATGACGTGTGCCATGACTGCCGTCATCACATAGGGCGTGCGTGTTTTACTGCCATGGCGTTCAACGTGTGTGACTCACACCAGCATTCTGGAACACGTGCCAAATTCTCGAATTGCCATTTTTTGTTTAAAGCCCCACAAAGTCCTTGTTTGTCTGTTCGTCCATATGGACATCTTCCCTGTAATGTAATTTATTGCTGTCTTCCCCTGCACTGTATTTCGTTTTCTCTAATCCTTGTTCATTCCCCTCCATCTAAACACGACTGGTAAACAGACCCTGTATGTGTGTGGTCTGATGGTACCCTGTTTTGTTATCCAATAGATGAGGCTTCGGTTAAACTAAGTCTGCAACTTGTACATTTTCTTTCTTTTTTGTAACTACACATTTTGATTGCTCTTTTCATTGCATTTCCCCTTTGATGCCATTAAAGCTTTCGAGTTCCCTTCCCTCGTCGCTCATTGTAAATAAATTATTCTTGTTATAGTTCCAGTCTGCCCGTGGTTGTCCTTTCTTCCATTGGTCCAGCGATGTCCGTATGGAGATTAGCCAGGAGGTTATAATTCCCCAACTAATTGGCTCTGATACCAGTCCGGCATTGTGCTCGCGGAAAGCTCGGCCACATTAATAATGATAATAGCGTGATTCCTTGGAAGGGGATCACGTGTTTGAAGGTAAATGGGTGTCAGACGGAGGACCTCGAGTCACGTGGTCAAGTTATTTGTATTCGTGGTCGATTAGTGACCCACCCTGACACTAAGTTATTCGTGTATGACAGCCTCGATTCCCGGTGAGTCTGGGGAGAACCAGGAATACCCCCACCTTCTTGCCCTCGTGACTCCGGATCCACAACAATATCACCAAAGCAAAGACTACGTCTTCACTGAATAAACAATAATAAACAGTACAGTTGAAGATACAAGTAAGGAGAATAAATAAAGCAATCGTTAAAATGCTCCCAAAATCACCTAACTGAAGATAAATTATCGATGTGAGTTTTAAAACAGCATTTAATGTCAAAGAGGAAAATAACAGGAAAACAATGACACAAAAATATTGATCTGATAACCTGACCAGAAACAAAACATCATCACGGACACAGTCTTGAGAAGCAGAGACTGACTGAGGGTGGAAACAGGACAAATAGAACAACTTGAGCAGAGAAACAGAAGCCTAAAGCTCATGAAAAGAATCAGACAAATAAAAAACGATCCAGACCCATTAGCGACCCTTAATAAACTCCAAATGCAATTGATAGCAAGGAAAATAAAATAGGATGAGGCCAACAATAGAAGAAACCAAAAATCAGCCGTTTGAAAAGATGAAAAAGAACACAACAAGGAAGCAGAGTGGATACGACACTTGGAAAATAAAAAGCAACAAGTCTGAAGATGACGATGGTTCACGAGCGGTATTTGACGATGTAGATTGTTTCAGAAGTCAAGGATGAGACAATGTGATAATGTTTGACCAAGTTATAAAAATGATCAACATTATGTGGTACGAGTGACAGGTTATTAGCTGCAAAATGTCGAAAACCCGGTTTCGTTCGACAACTTTCAAAATTTGACCTTTGCATAACATTTAAAGGTCACAAAACAATGTTGTGGACATTAAAATAAGGAAACAGGATACGTGCTATAGCTTATTGGAGTTAGTTCGTCGAAGAAGGTCGAAAACCCGGTTCGATTCCTACAACTTTGAAAATTTGACCTTTGTGAACTTTAAAGGTCAAAGGTCAAGGATTATGACCTTTGGTGCAAAACTTCCTCTGAAACATTCCAGGAACAATATAACGTCATAAAGGCTATATGGCATTTCGCACTCCTCGGATTAACCAGACTTTGATGAAATCAGCGTAAAAACAAGCTTTGGCCACGGGCACGTGAAACTTGGCGCCACGGGCAAGGTGTTCGAGAAAGAGAAAAATGGTTTCAAGACTTTGGGTGGGGAATGACCTCAAGATTATGCATAAAAAAATATTGTCATCCCAGCTCTCAAAGTTTGGGTGGTCATACGATTTTTATGTCAAAATTCGCAATTTTCTAAGGTCGTGACCTTGTGACCGTGACCTTGAGATGAAAATGAAAAAAATCGAGGTCTGTGGGGCTATGCAGGTGCCATTGGGTTAACCAAATACTGAAAACCCTGCCAAATTCGACAAACCCCTCGGAGAAGATGGATTTTTATGTCAAAATTCACAATTCTCTAAGTTCGTGACCTTGTGACCTTGACCTTGGGCCGAAAATGAAAAATCGAGCTCCGTGGGGCTATGCAGGTGTCATTGGGCTAACCAAATACTGAAACCCCTGTCAGATTCGACAAACCCCCGAGGAGAAGATGCAAATTGAAATCGGCTACCCCCTAAAAACATGTTTTTTCGGCGTGGCTCCGCCCATAATAGGCGCACCATGCCCATTCTCAGGAAAACACAACTGGATCGTGATATAAACCTCCCACCAAAATTTTATCAGGATCGGATCAAAACCCACGGAGCTATGCTCGGGACAGACAGACAGACAGACACACACCAATAACGAATATAGTGGTCACTTATATTTTTTCGTGAACCAATTATATTTTTTCGTGAAAATATTTTTTCGTGAACCAACATCTCCAGGAAATGCACCCAATGACAAATGACGAGGAAAAAAAATGAGAAAACAACTTGCAAAAACACCAAACTTCAAATGCCCAGGCCCGGATGTGATTCCGAACTTCTGGCTAAAGCAATTAGATGCTCTCCACCCTCAATACGCTTGAGCATTCAATGAGCTCATCCAAGGGAAACAGCCAATGGATGAATGGCTCACAGAAGGAAACATTCTTCTGATTCCCAAATCTGAAGCAACCCATCTACCCATTTCATATCGACCAATGACATGCTGACCAACAACATTAAAACTTTTAACAGGTGTAATCACTGATGCAATTTACAACCACCTCACTGAACAATGAGCTTGAGAGGCAGAGCAGAAAGGATGTTAGAGAGGATGCTATGGAACAATAGACCATTTATTATTAAATAAAACCATCCTCGAAAACTGCAAGCTCCGACAAACCAACCACACAGCCTGGATAGATTACAAAAAAATCCTTTGATAGTGACCTACATTCATGGATTATATAGTCCATGCAAGTACACAAAATTGACCCCCAAATAGTCACACTGATTGAGAAAGCAATGACATTCTGGAATACAACTCTGATACTACCTGATGGAACTCAGGAGTGAAGATAATATGACGTGGTATCTGACAAGCCTTTCCCCCCTCCTGTTGTGTCTTGCTTTGGACCCACTGAGTAACCTCATCAATGAACAAGGACACGATTACCATCTGATATGCAACAGAAAAATGATGAAAGAAACGAGAAAGGTAACACATCGACTGCATTACACATGGATAATCGAAAACTCTTCCCCTTCCTTTTCTTCTTGCGTATGGTAGCTTAGCTGCCAGGGTAGCTATCATTTCTTGGAAGCACGACTGTGTTGCTGATGCAGTGCCCCTCTACCAGTACGCACTGCTACTCATTTTGCCGACCTCGGAAGGATGACCGGCTGAGTCAACCCCTTGGTGTATTCATTCAGCGGCCAACGGGGCTTGAAACTCAGGACCCTAGGATCCCAAGCCGCCACCCTATCCACTTAGCCAACACCAGGCTGACTTCCCCTCAAATGATAAGAAATTGGCAGATCAACGAACACTAGGAACACAGTACTTGGAGGACATCCAAATGGAGTTTGGTCTTGACAAATGTGCCAAATTGACAGTTTGGTCTTGACAAATGTCCACCCAAGCCCACCTCTTTGAAATTCCCTGCTTTCCTTCTTGAAAGTCCCTGTAGTGTCCATCTTGTATACCTCGTGTTCCCCGCCCCATCCCTCTCCCTTCCACAGATCTCCTTATGTCTCTGTTCCCCACTGTTTTGTCCTTTCCACTCCCGCCCCTCTTGTCTCCCCCTTGCTGTGCGTTGTGTGTTCGCTCTCATATGAGCCTCGACAAGGTATACAAAAAAAAAATGCACATTTGTACTAGGAAAAACAAAAAGAGCAGACAACATTTTGATGGATGAAAGTACAACAATGCACGAGCAAGAAAACAAAGCATCCCCCAAATACTGAGGAATAGAAGAAGGCCCTCAGGTCCAACACAAAACAATTTGTAAAATAATCACCAAAGAGTACCTACGCAGAATAAGACTAATTCTGAAGTCATCCCTCCAAGAAACAAAACCAAAACTATAAACCAACTGGCAGTGCTGGTATTCCAATATAGCTGTCCAATTATACACCGGCCACAATTGGCGATCAACAATTTAGACACCAAAACAAGGAAACTTCCAACTATTCACAAGTTGTTCTTCCAAAAACCAATACATACCAAGGTTGTACTTACTGAGGCGAGAAGGAGAAGGCGGTCTGATGGAGCTTAACCGAGTGCACAGAACATCGTGTGTAGGATTAGTGGAGGATGAGAAAAGCTCAACAGACTATCTGATGTGATTTGTACATAAGCAAGAAAACAACAAACCAGAAAAGGGATCATTAATCCATTTAGCAACAAACTCCCAAAGACAGTTGCAAATTACGGATATTAAGCCGCTGTCACACCTTGACGTTTTAGCCAGCGTATGCCGACGTATGAAAAATTTGGCGGATACGCTGGCACACGTCGAATACGTTATGGGTAAGTTTTGTATACGTTAAGAGCACGCTGAAGCACGCTGGTATACGTCGTAGTAACCGCTGGCATAACCAAAAATGAGCTGGAGATTTTGAGTTCTGCTAGAACTCCCTCCCACCTCCTGAAACCCGCAATTGGTGACAACAACCAATGAGAGATTAAACTTGTCACAATTGGAAATCAAGAAACTCGACACCAAAACAAAGAAACTCCTCACTATCCATAAAAAGGTTCCACAAAACCAGTGAATCCCAAGAATGTACATGCCAAAATGAGAAGGAGGTGGCGGCATGATGGTCCTCAATGAAGTGCTTCGACTGACGAGTGTCGGGTTAGTTGACTACATGAAGAGTTCATCAGACTACCAAATCCAATTTGTACTCAAACACGAAGACACCAAGGCAGAAACGATATCTCTAATTCACGTGACAAGTCTTTGCAAGACGGGTGCGAACGCAAGATGCTACGTATGAACTTGAAACAACAATGAACACAACCCAAATGTTTGCAAAGATGACAAATGAAAAGCAGAAAACAAAATATCAACAAATATTCACCGCCAATTGGGTAAAATGACAAAAATGCAGGAAATTGTATTGATGCTTTTATAGGGCTCCGGGTGTGAAGGAAGAGGAGGAAGGAGTACATGAAGAATTCAAAAGGGCATGTGGTCAGGGAAGAGTATTGATTATGAGGGATTTTAACTTTCCAGGGATAGATTGGGTCCAGGAACAGGGAAAGGGCAGAGCAGATGAGGAGTTCCTGGTTTTATTCCAAGATTGCTTTTTAACCCAGTTTGTAGATAAGCCCACGAGGGGGAGTGCAGTGTTAGACCTCCTTTTAAGTAACGATCCCAATATGGTGGAGGAGGTGGAGATTGGGGAGCATTTAGGAGTAAGTGTCCATAACATTGTGTGTGCAAAGATTCTGTTAAGGGTTAGAGTTCAGGAAAGTAGAGTCAGGCTGTTAGATTTAAGGAAGGCAAACTTTGAGGGTATGAGGAGAGAGTTGGGTGATGTAGATTGGGAGACTCTAAGGACAGGACAATCAGCATCAGAAAAATGGGAAACCTTCAAGGAGCAAATATGAAGAGTGCAGAGTAAGTACATTCCAATGAGGTGTAAAACTAGAGGCAGAAAGAGGCCAGGGTGGTTGAGCAGTGAGATAAGGAACGCTGTAAATGAGAAGCAGAAGACATTTTGAAAGGGACATGGCTAGGAATATTAAACATAATAGCAAGGCTTTCTTTAAGTATATCAGGGGAAAATAACAGGTTAGGACCAGTGTGGGCCCATTGAGGAATAGCACCAGGAGAGTGGTTGGTGATGAAAGTGAGACGGCAGGCTTATTAAACATGTATCTTGCTTCAACTTTTCCACAAGAACAGTCAGGAGAATTGCCAATAGCTGAGAGTATCTATTGAGGAGGTGAGGAAGGGCTTTTACAGAAGATCCAGGTTGGAGTAGAGGAAGTAAAGGAAGAACTAGGTAATCTAAGAGTAGATAAGGCTCCGGGTCCAGAGAATATACACCTGAGAGTATTGATGGAGGTGGCTGAGCAGGTAAGCGAGATGTTAACGGATATTTTCAATAGTTCCCTGGAGTCAGGAAAGGTACCGGGGGATTGGAGAGTAGCAAATGCAACACCATTATTTAAGAAAGGATCCAGAGAAGAATTGGGAAACGATAGACCTGTTAGCTTGACCAGTTGTGGGGAAGGTGTTGGAAACATTAATTAAGTACCTGATGAGGAACCATTTAAACCAATACAAACTAATTAAAGGTGGTCAGCATGGGTTTACCAAAGGTAGTTCCTGTTTAACAAATCTTTTAGAGTTCTATAAGGCAGCGTCTGATTGGGTGGATGATGGAAAGGCAGTGGTCATAGTATATCTAGACTTTAAGAAGGCATTTGATAATTTTAGCCAAAGTGAGCGCTTGTGGAGTGGCTGGTCAGGTAGCTAATTGGATTGCAAACTGTATTGGATTAAAAATGCACCTAACGTCAGTCAGAAATGAAATATAAACAATATCAAACATGATTCCCGAATCATTACATAAAAGCTGGGCACTAAAAATCCAAAATGGCCACGATTTTGATAATTTTAATGCTGTTTTAAGAGTTTTGTTAAATAATGATTTAATACCAGTACTGAAATACACCGGTAAACATCAATATCAAATGTTGCTTGTTAATCATTACCTATAACTGCGATAACACCAACTGTTCATTTCAAAATGGCCGCCATTTATATGTTACACACGCTGTTACACATTTTCACAGTTATTCAAATATGTTCTGATATGAACAATGTTTATGCATGTATCCATTTGATACTTACCTATTTTGATCTGTATTACTCGCTCTCTTCATCACTTTCACCATCTGATGAATCAGATACATCTGGCATTGGAATGTTATTGCATGCACCAACTTCTACTTCACAGTTACACAATTCAGTGCACTCAAGATTATGTCTCTTACATGTGCATGTGTTACGTGAACATGTACTTGTTGAACACGTACATCTTATGAGCTCCACAACTGCTTCGGGTCAGCCTGCTTCTCTGAGAAGACCGGTCTTGGTCGACCATCCTCTTTAGACCAGCCCAGTTGGCACGGATCAGGAATTACTGGGTGGATGATAACATCCCGGTTCCATATATTGGCCTGCAGATGTGCACGAAGAATGTGATGGTACAATGCTCCAGCTGTTGGTGGCAGTTTGGCTCCACCTTTATTTTTTGGAAATGCTTTGAAACGTTTCCATCTGAGGGTTGAAGCATTTTCACCTGATACTTTCTTGGTACTCAGGAGATGGCACAAAAATGCCTCACACCCCTTCTTTACATTTAAAGATGGTACACTACCTTCTGCGAGTTTGGCTAGAGCGTTTACAACTTGAGGTGGCGACTGCATGTACGTTTTTAATGCTGTTCTCTTACCAACACCGTTGATATGACCAGTAATGTCGCATCCCGTGATGGCATGGAAGCCTGGGAGTCCTGCTGCCCGTTCGGGTCCCAGATGATTATATACTGGTTGTAGTGCAACTCTTCTTCTAGTGTCACATGTGCCTGTTACAATGCCACTATTTTTGCCCAGCTGTGGCAGTCTTCTCAGGATCAACACAAACTAGTCAGTATCTTGTGTGAAGAAAACAACCTCGTTTCCTGGTGAAGCGGCCACTTCAATTCCATGAGGAATCATTGGCGTGTCCGCCTCCTCTTGGGTACTCACAGTTGTTGTTGGGGGATCCTCTGGTGTGTTTGTGTTCACATCTTGTTGTGTGGCTGTTACAATAGGATGTTTGCAATATTTTACAGCTTTTTTTGGCAAGATAAATTGTAAGTTGATCTTTAGTTTTGCTGCTTGACAAGAATACTAATTTGTTCGTAATTGGTGTAGAATCTTCAACAAGAATTTCTACCATGTTTGTTGGACATGACTGGTATCGGATATCGTCCTTGAGCGGAAGGGTCTTATCATAATTGTCAAAGATGACACGACCACCAGTGTAAAGGTATTTGCCGAGTAGGGAATCCATGTCCGCCACAAATGCCTCACCAAGATATTTGCAGGTGCTGGAAGTCTGAACATTCATCAGTGTTTGGACGACTGCCATTCCATCAATGATGAGGTAGCGTTTCACATTTGGTGTGACTGGTGATGGCATTACTTGAACATCTCCTAATTCTGTTGATGTAACATCTGCGTCGGCCTGTGATGGTGCACTTTCTTTGGTAGCTTCAGGCTCTACAAGACCTTCCAAAGCATGGATCAGATGGCTTTTGTTGACACAAGGGTGCAGGGTACCATCAGGCTTCATAAGTACAGGATTGATGTTACTAAACTCACACTCGGATATTGCCTGTTGTAAATCAAGGTCACGTCCAGACTTAGCTATGACCAACAGCCTGCTGAAGAGATTGGATGTTGACCTGAATTGAAAGTCCTTTGTCTGGCCCTTCATTGATACCTTTTGATTTAAAGCATCCCCATTAACATACTTGGCCTTTGTCATCCTATCCCATAGGTTTCTTCCACCTGTTATTCGCTCTTGCACAAATGCAACTTTGGCCGACTCCCCTCTGCCAACTACACGCAATATACTGACCTCGGAATCATCAGTTAACACCTGTTTGGTAATGAGGTGATGGAGTTTAACCTTCTCATCCTTAAATATATTCATTGGACTGAGTATCTCTCTCACTGCACCCACTGCACTTTCCTTTTTATTTAGTCTGGTTTCTGACAGGTGATGATGCGAATCAGTATTTCTCTTGGATGATGACAAAAAAAACCCCAACATATCCTCTGCTTCCTTTGAGATGTGACTTGAGACAGGCGCAGCAAGACAGTATCTGAGTGAAGTCGCTGGTTTATTTGTTATACCCTGCAGTCCACCGTCGCCTTTGATATCTTTGTTGTCCTGTTCTTGGCCATGGTCTGCTCCTGCTGTCGTGAATGGAATGTTGCTCTTGGTCACTGCAAATTCTCCAGATACTAACCTACCCCATATATTAAGATGCATTTCTCTTGACGCATATGCTCGTGCCAGAAACTCCATGATATTCTGCGCATAGTCCATGCGATTATATGCGAAGAAATATGGAGCCAAATCTTCAAGGGATGCCAAGTAGAGGCCGAAATTGGACTCACGTATGGATTGGTGGAATTGGAGCAGAGTCTCAACCTGTTGCATATAAATACTGAACCATCTGTATAAAGGGAAATGCATACGGCTCTCATGATGCACCTTGAATTGCATCTCAAGATTCATGCTCTCAAGCTGGACAAGAAGCTCTTGATGAGCTTCCTTGTTAAGTATATTGTTCTGGCTTTTGCATGCCTCAGAAAGTTTGCTGATGCTGTCAGTTAGAATGTTCAAAACCTTGGGGTACTCTGCAAAAAAAAAAAAAAAAAAAAAAGAGTCAAACCAAAGATCTGACAATGCTTGAAGTGTGATCTCATGTGCTTCTACTGCACGCCCATAGTGACTTCCATTTATTATTTGATTGACTACAACTGAACTGTACAGCTTGGCATCAATCCATAAACTTGGAAGACCATTGTTTTCAATAGTCTTTCCACGACATCTTATTCCAAAGAAGCTTGTATGCAATGCTCCTGGAACTAACCACCACTTTCCTTTGTATTCAGTATCAAGAAACTCTAGCTTAACAGCCCTCTTGTACAAATCCATGTCATAGGTCATCAGTACTGGATTAGTACTGTCAGGACAAGCTAGCCTATTTAGCTTGTATACACCATCCATTGCTGTTACGATTGTCTGCCACTCGTGGTGCGTTCATGCTGGTGCGTTCATGATGGGTATTGTATGTGGCCTATCTAGTGGCTTAGAATGAATGATTGCAGATGATATTGCCGAATTATAGGCTCGCCAAACTGGTACGGTTTGAGACTGATCATTTGAGCTTGTTGAAGCTACTCTTTCTGGTTCCTGTCGCTGTATGTAACATGCAAGTAACCATGCTGTATCAGTTTGATGAGCATAGTCGACCTCGTGCCTGTTTTGCCCCAGCTTGAAATTTACATTGCGAGGACTTGAGGAAGGCTTGGGTGTTCCAGTAATTCTACATGGATTCATCTTCACAACTGTTGCAGGTCCATACTTGATGTTTACTGGTGTATTTCAGTCCTGGTATTAAATCATTATTTCACAAAACTCTTAAAATAGCATTAAATTATCAAAATGGTGGCCATTTTGGATTTTTAGTGCCTAGCTATAATGTAATGATTCGGGAATCATGTTGAATATTATTTCGATTTTATTTCTGACTGATGTCAGGTGCATTTTTAATGTAATATAAGTTTTTAATGTCAAGAAACTTGAAATATTAGTAGAAATATTGAAAAAAATAGTGGCCATTTTGAAATTTCTGGTGACCCCCCCCCCTTTGCACATGAAAAAAACAATGTAGCAAATACTTTTCTGATTCTCCAGTGTCCACTACGCATCATGTCAAATTCTTACCAAATCTAGCAAAAACAAGCTCAAATAAGCTAATATCCTCGTCCTGTTAATTATGACGTCATAAAAACGAATGGCATCATTGTGATGCATCAGCTTTGCGATAAATTATCTGTGCTAATGCCCGGCTTGATTCCCGCAAACAAAATTCAAACAGCTTGCCTAGTTTCAGAGATAATGGGATCGGCGATTTCCATTAGCGGCGATATTATGACGTCAACTTTTTTTCTAGGAAGAATTTCCAAAATCGGAGATGGTTACTGCCTGCGCGTGGACTTTCTGCATATACATACATGGAAAGTTTCATGAAGATCCGATGAAAACTCTGGGTTGTGAAACAAAAAATGTCAAAAAATAGGAATGACGTCATAAAAATTGATATGACGTCATAGTGATGCATCATATGTGCGGTAATTCATCTCTGCTAATGCCCTGTTTGATTCCCGCAAACAGAATTCAAAAAGCTTGCCTAGTTTCAGAGATAATTTTTTAGGGGATTTCCATTAGCGGAGATATTTTGACGTCATAACTTTTTTTTTCTCGGAGGAATTTTCAAAATCGGAGATCGTTACTGTCTGCGCGGAGTATTTTTACATATATACGCCAAGTTTCAGGAAGTTTCGATGAAAACTGTAGGCTGTGAAACAAAAAAGTCCACAAGAACAACAACGTGAGTAAGACTTAAGGATCCTCCACGAGGATCTAAAAACAATGCAATCTTCCAAATAGCTACATAATATCCTAGACTAAGCATGCAACGTCGCTCGGCACGGTATCCCGCCGTAGCCCAAAACCGCTTCACTCGTGCTCCGTTTCCGCTCCCCGCATGCCACACCCCCTCGCCAGGGGCTGCGGTTTACAGCTCACGTAACATCGCCAAGTGGCTTAAGCACTCAAGCAAGCAATCCAACGAACCAGTTCACAAGGAACGGCCATCTTGGCAAGTGATAGTAAGCTGATAGGTAATGGGACACATCCGCAAAAATCAAAACATCACTGGTTTCTTGAAAATTTCAGATTTCACTTCAGATTATTTAGTCCATGTGATCCGATCCTTAAAACCAAAACCATATTTTCATGACACACTTTAATTTGTCCGTGACAGGTCATCGTGGAAAATCACCAAGGCTTTTTCAAGTGGCCAAAAAAGGCGAATTAAGACCCCTGCAAAGGGAGAGCTGAGCAAGGGGCTGACCAAGGATGAAGCCTTGATAAAATTAAATAATGTAGTTAATTATACTGTATTCAAAAGGGGTGTTTAAATTAACCCAAACACCCAGCTTTCATTCATGCACTGCTTTATTGGTATCCATGCAAAGGTTCAGGCTGCTCGGTTTCATGGTTTTGGAGTTATGGAGGAGACGCACACACTGACATTTATTAGTATAGACTACATTTACAAACACCTTGAAATGTATTCCAAACACAGGGGAAAAGTTGGAGATGCAGTTTGTTGTCAAAGCATTACCAAAAGCAATTCAAACAGAACAACAAAAAAAAAAAAAATGCAAAATATTTCCTCAAGTGTGTGGGATAATATGGTTCTCGTAAAAGGGTTCACCAAATGTATTTTGAAGAATAATAGTGTTCTACCGTTCTTCACGATGATAAATCAGCAAAGAGATCAGGATTACTTAAATTCACAAGGAGTTACAAATTCATCCGTGTGACATCCTTCGGGGCCCATGTGATGTCACAGATTTCTACCATGTCACAGATATTTCAATAAGAATGTCTGAACTGTGGAATAATAAACAAACAGATTGAGCGAGAGAGGTTACTCCACTCGCTTGAACCTCACTTTACCAAGTTGGATAAAATACAACCAAACATTGTGGAATCACCAACCTCTGAGATAGAGTGGCACCTTATCAAGGAGGCACAGAAAATCGGAAACATGGTGGAAAATTACGATAAAATGTTGAAAAACAACATCGTCAAAAACATGAAAAGCATGTTTTTCAAAAAGTAATAATAAAGAATTGTTCAAAGAATGTTCAATCATCCACAACCCAGTGTTATACCCACACATGTTGACTGATAATGTAAATTATCATCGTTTTGGCGTCGGACAAATCAAATGCAAGAGTGATATAATTGCCGTGTTTGAACTGTGCGACTGTTTGTGAAACCTGGAAACAGAGTAATTATCACTCTTGTATTTAATTTGTATTACACCAAAACAAATTGATTTCCAATTGCGACCAGTTTGCTCTCTACTGCGTGCAATCTTTGATGTTGGGGAAAAAATAATGACGAAGCAAATGCTTTGCTGCACAAAGAACACTTGTAGGGCTTCTCTCTTGTATGTATTCTTTGATGTTTGGAAAAATATAATGGAGAATCAAATGCCTCGCCGCACAAAGAACAATTGTAAGGCTTCTCTCTTGTGTGTACTCTTTGATGATTCCTTAAACGTGTTGATTGAACAAAGGCTTTAGGACACAGGGAACACTTGTAGGGCTTCTCTCTCGTGTGTATTCTTTGATGTTTCCTTAAATTTGATGATTGCATAAAAGCTTTAGGACACAAAGGACACTTGTAAGGCTTCTCTCTTGTGTGTATTATTTGATGTTTCTTCAAATTTGATGATTGAATAAAATCTTTAGGACACAAAGAACACTTGTAAGGCTTCTCTCCCGTGTGAATTCTTTGATGTTTCCTTAAATTTGATGATTGAATAAAGGCTTTAGGACACATCGAACACTTGTGTGGCTTCTCTCCTGTGTGTATTCTTAGATGATTGTGTAAATCGGATGAGCGAGTTAACTCCCTGCTGCACACAGGACACTTGTATGGCTTATCTGCTGTGTGTGTTCGGAAATGATTTTTCAAATCGGAGATATAAGCGTAAGTCTTCCTGCACACCGAACACTTGTGTGACTTCGCTTGTGTGTGTGTTTTTTGATGATTTTTTAAATTTGATGATTGAATAAACTCTTTAGGACACACGGAACACTTGTAAGGCTTCTCCCCGGTGTGTGTTCTTTGATGAACGTGTAAATGCGATGATTGAGCAAAATCCTTGCTGCACATGGAACACGTGAATGGCTTCTCACCCGTATGGATTGTTTGATGCACTTTTAAAGATGACAACGTTGTAAATGATTTGCCACACACGGAACACCTGTGTGGTCCCAGACTTCCTTGGATATTCTTGAGGGTCTCTGTACAACGTTTACAAGACTCGCTGCTGAATGTGTCAGTTTCATGAGTAACAGTCTGTGTCAAGTGACGATTAAAAACTTGTGTGTTGAACGACTGGGAACAGTTGGAACAAGAATCCGGTTTCATTTGTTTCTCTGTAAAGACAAGTCACAAAAATCATTAACAATTCACACCAAGTTGTCCATATTTGATAAGTATATCACAAATTAATTGAAACATTCTCCATATCTCGATACTCCACTCCAGGGAGAGAGTCCAGTTGGGATTCAAAATGGAAGAATTTTGGAACTGAAATTTGGAACTTAGCTTCGTTACTCAACAACAGTTCGATCATAATACACTATCCAGAACGATGGAACAATCAGAGGTTTGTCTGACGAATATCAGCTTCTCTGTGCTTCCGGTGGCAGTTAGCATACATACATCAATATTCTATTGAATCCATCCATTGCTATGCCCCTCTACCAATCGCTCATCCTTCAGATAGGCAGGCAGCATCCTCTTCCTGCTCTTCACACTTTGACAAAATCACGAGCTGGTCAACACTTGGAATATGTCTTTCAATCCTGACAAATGTCACATTCTCTCCGAAAGGAATGCATGGCAAACCTTCCCATCTCCTTTCTTAACAATCCTCTTGAGGAAGTTCAGTCACTCAAACTCCTGGGCCAGACTGGCTATCAGCCATGATCTTTCCTCCAAAGCCTGTTGCGAACTGAGCATCCTCCAACGTACAAAGTCCTTCCTTGGAGCATCTGCATGCTTGGTGTTGGCTTAATGGTTAGGGTGGTGATCTTGCGATCCTCGGATCCTGAGTTCAAATCCCCCTCAGCTGTTGAATACCAGGTGAGGTCGACTCTGCCTGCCATCCTTCTGAGGTCGGCAAAATGAGTGCCAGCTTTCCGGTATCCTGTGTCGGAGTGGCGACCCATCCAGAATTGTACCCAGTAGCCAAGGAGACTGCTTCGGCAGCACCAACTATCTGCACAGAGTATGGTCCCGATGGATAGATGGGAACATCTGCAGTCCCATCATATCCATTTGTAAAGCCTTCATCCACAGCTTGGTGGAGTACTGCTCTCCCCATCTGGGCTGGTGCTCCTGCCTCTCACTTTTCTTGGCTTCACACTGTGGAAACCAAAGCATTTAGGATCATTGGTATTTCCCACGATGAGGCTGAGTCTTTGGGTCTCACTCTGTCACTGCTGGCATGTTGGTGGTATTGTTGAAGGATCGGCGGTGGAGGGATTCGCACCCCACTCCGAACACCAAATGTTGAAGATTCGGCGTCACTCAACAGCACCGCCGTCTCAGGGGTTATAACGCCGGCTAGCTTGGCACAGGTCTCGGGTCACGTGCCTCAGATCACGATACCAACATACACCTGGGCCGTACCAGTTGGGGATATAGACCCCGGCTACAGACTGGCTTTGTCAGAGACCGAGGGAAGTCTGCCAGTTCGTAATCATTTTGGTTTTAAATACAAATCGAGCGATTGTTCCTCAGCGCAGCACGAATAAATTCAAGGTGGCAACTTTCATATGAATCAGCCAGATTCATTGGGGACACATCGGGGAAACACGGCACAAGCAAAGCATTCACAAACGTTATCATTCATCTATAACCCCTCTCAACTAGGGAGCTGCGGATACGGGTTTCGAAGGGAGCCCTAGCGAAATAAACCTTAGGCCTGGCAAAACATGCAGACAAGACACAGAGTACTTGGTGGTGCCTCATGGATGAGAGGAAAAGTGTCGAAGGCACGAATGCGGCTCGCGACAAGCCGATGGCGTCAGATTCGAGCACCCAGCTCGAGCATGCAGCGTGGCAAGATGGCGGTGACGGCCTCCTTTTTGTCGGCACCGTTCACGCACCAGCCACGGTGCGTTCAGCCCCTGTAAGGTCGACGGCACAGGAGAGAAAGATCTATGGTGTGTTCCAGCTGGTTTCTCACAAGGTCCAGTATGCGAATCCAGGCCTGGCCCGTACACCAGACTAGGCCAATCCAGGTGTTGGGCTCCGCAGGCAGATCGATGGGATGAAAGACGTGTCGACCCATGTAGGGAGTCAGGACAGTCAGAGGCTCCATGACTGGACTCAGGATGAACCTGTGGATGACCTCAGGCTGGATTCATAACCGAGGAAGAACAGCCGACCAAACCACTCCTCATGAAGCAGATGGCAGACTCACACAGCAGCCAGTTCCTCTTGCCTTTTGGGGCGGGCCCTTTCCGACCGCATCCGCGGACCCGTGATTGGTCCATCGTTCGAGATTGCAGCAGCTCTCCGCCAATGGGTTGCTGACACGTCTTGTTGACCGACTGTCAGGGCGCTGGGTGGGGGCTAGTTAGGAGGGGGGAAGGAAGAAGAAGAATGTGCCTCTTGGTACACCACCACTGTGTGAACATTGCACAGCCTGCTGCACCTCCCGACACACATGTAACGTCCGATTACCAAACAACCTGGCTAAACATGCATTTAAGGGGGGATCTGGGCTAATCCTATATTTAATAACCCACTAAGGGCCCATTTCCACAACAGTATTTCTGTCTTCTACCGTCTCCTCTCTGGTATTTCACCCCCCCTTCTGTCTGTGATCTGTCCCCCCCCCATATTTCTGCAGGGCGCTCAAGGTCTGCCAGCAACCCCCTTCTGGTGAATCTGACAAAATCAAGAATTACTGCTGACCTTCACTCTTTCATTCCTCTTTTTCCCCACCTTTGGAACAAACTCCCACACTCTCTTCAATCCCACTCTTCCCTCAAAGGCCTTCAAAACAGCTGTTCACCACCATCTCATATCTTCTCCATCCAAAACCATGATCTTTTCTACTGTTAATCCACCCCAAACCCATCCATCCATTCATTGGGACCATACTCTACGCAAAGCATTGGTGCTGCCTAAGCAGTCTCTTTGGCTCGTGGGTACAATCCTGGACAGGGTCACCACTCCAACACAGGATACCAGCAAACTGGCACTCATTTTGCCGACCTCGGAAGGATGACAGGCAAAATCAACCTCACCTGTTATTAATTCAACAGCTAAGGGGGATTTGAACTCAGGATCCTGGGATCCCAAACCCACCTCCTTCAAATTCCCTGCTTTCTTTCCTGAAAGTCCCTGTAGTGTCCATCTTGTTTACCCCATGTAAACACCCCATCCTTCTCCCTTCCACAGATCTTCTAATGTCTCTGTTCCCGATTGTTTTGTGCTTCGCTCTCCTGCCCCTCTTGTCTCCTGCTCCCTTTATCATATGTTTTGTGTGTTAGCTCTAATATGAGCCTCGACAATGGATACAAAAAAAGAACCCATTATTGTGCAAGATGTGGAACGAAATTATTTCATTATGAAGGATTGAACAAAACGAGTAAACACAATGCGATCGTTCTACAGAGAGCGAGGATTACCTTTGAGCAGCTGAGCAGCTTTGCTAGGCTCCGTGGGTGAAGAATCACACGGTTCCTGCTTTACATGATCATTACTCAAAGCTTTCTGGGAAGTCTGAAGAAGGTCGTTTTGGAAAGTTTCTGACTTCACTACTTGAGCTTTACCTGCAAACCACGTGAAAACAGTTCATTACAATAAAGGAAGGGATAAACAAGCGAATCTAAACCAAAACTCGCTGCACATGATAGGAAGAAACGCACGGGGTCTCAAACAGGCAAACTAATTTTCCTCCTTTTCCAAAAAGGTCAATAAAGGAGGGGGCTAATGGAAAAAAAAAACTCGTGAATCTGAAAGGGCAGGGTGGTCTGAAATTAGAGGAAGTTCATGATGAAATTGAATTTGGTGTTCTCACTGATGAACAGACCCGGGCGTAGTGGCGTGCGCCTGTAATCCGGCTACTCGGAGGCTTGGGTTGGAGGATCGCTCGAGGACGGGTGCTCTGTGCTGGGCCGCGCTATGAGAGGGTGTAGGGCAGCCCGGAATCATGGCGAAACCCAATCCTTATCCCTGTGTCGTAAGAGGTGACCAGGGTTGCGTCAGGAAGGGCATCCGGCGTAAAACCTGTGCCAAATCAGTATGCGGATCATAATGGATGATCCGCTGTGGCGACCCCTAACGGGAGCAGCCGAAAGGAGAACAACAACGTTCTCACTGATGAACAGCTGAGCGCTTTCCATTGCCTTGTAAAATTCGTTCTGTGAACTTTTAATTTGTGCCGTGGGATTATTATCTCCACTTGACGATGCACCTTCACCGAAAATCAAAAACAAACATTTGCCACGGTCTGGTTAAACAAGGGGTCACTTTTGATCGGCATCTTTTTACTCCGACTTATGCAGGCGGTACCACTCCTCACGAACACTCTAAAACCGGACTTATTCTCTTCATCCAATCCTGGATTATGAGCCCCCATTAGACTTGGTCTGAAATGGGAGCTTATACATTTGGTCTCGAGTTTCATGTCCATGCGTGCGCGTGTGTGCGTCCGCATCCATATCCCGGACACCGATTTTATTCGCACTTCGCAAAAAGACAACAAATGATGGTGTACATTTGCACATCATTTTGTTTCGCGATCAAAGATGACCGACTGGCAGCCACTTCAGTTGAAAAAAACAACAAACTCACGTCGAACATGTCCTCAATCATTTATCTGACATGCAGTTACTGATCTTGTTCAAACGTGGCAAACAGATAAGGAATGATGGCTTACATACGCACGCCATTTTTTTTTTCTGAGATCAGATCCAAGATGGCCGACTGGTGGCCATTTTAGTTGTAAATGAGCGCTACTCCTTTGATCATGTTCTGGATGGCTGCATGTCTGAATTTACCAAGCCTGATCGTCAAACATAGAAATTTTCTTTGAAACTAAGTCTCGATGAGACAGATAGTCCACATAATCCTACATATCAGGCATCACTGTTGGCATGATTGACGGCTTTATGTCTCACCAGATTTGATGGTGAACAGCCAAACACTTTTAATGTTGTTGCCAGATGTGTGGTATGTGTCCTAACAGAAGATACGGGTACAGCTGTTGGCTGTAATCGCAATTGACACCGACGTGGGATCAGTATGCATTGTGGGATGCCCAGTGGCTGTAGCTGGAGCTGGATTTTTGACCCATGAGCTCATAGCAGGGCATGTTAACAGAATGGGGGTTGATGTGCAACCTTGATATGCAGCATTAGAGAAGGAGGATGACTAACCCTAACAATGGTCTGAGCAAACAGAACTTGCCTGTTGGACACAATTTATGTTGATGGATTCTCCATGGATATTGGCCATGCAATGTTGACGGCTGGTGAAAGGGGGTCTGATTGAAATGGCACTGGTGCGAGTGACATAGCTGGGCCAGAGCGTACCCGGGTATGCTGTGGAATATCTTCAATGTAGTCGTCAGACAAAATTACTGGCGACGGAGATGTGGTATTCCTGGATAACAGCATTCCCACCTTCTCTGCCGATGTAGGTAATCCAGGTGTCAAAAAAGTCAAATTCACCCAAACTCAGAGCGCCAGACATCACATCCAAACGGGCTTGAGTTACAGCAGCTTCTTCCTCCCACTTCGGCTGATCGAGTATCAATCGAGTTTCGTCCAATTTACATCCCATGGCAGCTCTGAGAGAAGCCTCGGCTGCTTCTGCTATGGCCTGCAACATGAGCGAAGATCTGGAAGAGTTGAATGAAGCCTGAGAGCCAGTGACAGACAGTGCGACGCGAGTTTGACATGTCGGCTCGTTTCAGCCACAGCAGCGAGACGAGAATGAAATAGTTTTTTTTTTACTATCTTGGAACAGCCATTATTTCATGGTTCTTTAAAAAAAGAAGAATGTTCCAGGCAACCTACCAACACTCGAGGTTTAAATGACTCATAACTTTATTTTAAATCAATCGAACATGACAGTAAAAAAAAAACAAAAACCGTGCTTGTCACATGAGTCCCCAGTCCACACACAAGCAAACAAAAAGGGAAGTGAAACTGCCAAGACTGCTCCAAGGCAGATGATGCCAAACATCGGTGGAACATAAACATGCATTTGTACAATCAAGCTTGGTTCCATCACACACATGACAGATTACATTTGGGACTAGAGGAAAACACACATCTCCCTCTGCTTCATCGCCATCCCCTCATTAAATAGCTTACTCATAGCCATCGCTCCCCGAACCCCACTTCTCTCTGTATCACACCAGCCTGTGCCACATCATCCTGCAGCCACAACCAGCTCATATTTGCCTTAAATCCTCATCAGTGTTCCTCTTCATGGTTTGAATATGTTATTACAGTGTCCCAGCAGCATATTTATTTCGTTTGCACAGGGTATTCCAAAAAGACCCGGAAAACTTTGGTTGTTAATATTGTTGCGGGCCAGGGATCGGGTGAGAAGACCACTGGGGGGAAAGCTATCTTGGCTCCTACCAGACTCCCCGGAATTGTAGGCCGTCGCATACGGATAAGTCCGTGATGCGGCGGGTCGCTTGGACGCCTGAACTGAACGTGGACGCCAATAACTCAACCACGTGACTCAGGGTCCTCCGTCTAGTTAATCCGGTTACCTAAAAATAACCACATGATTTAATTACCGGGGAACACACCCTCGGTACGCCTTGTCCGAACCGGATTACTGTACCGGACCGCATCACTTTACTGGATCGAATGCAGCCGAGCGACACTGCCAAGGACGTACCGTCTAAAAGGAACGGATTGTTGGGAATAAAGTCCCTGCTCAGCTAGGATTCGGACCATGCTGCATCAATGGCGGAAAAGACAAAAACGAGCAGGGAACATTTCTAATAATAATTTATTTACAATGGGGCGAGGAAAGGTTTGTGGTACGATCAATAGATTTATTGGGGTGTGTTGTGTGGAGATAGGGAAGAGAGGTGTGGTGCGCCAATAACAAGCAACTTATGAAAGCGGACGCAGAGCAGACTTAACCCGAAAATAATAATAACAATCTGCAGGCTTACTTATATAGACAGGCACAAGGACACACACAGACACAGAAAACCCGATGAAGGGGAATTGAAGCAAGACAGGAGAGGAGTTGAGGCTATGGTCTCTCGGTACCTTGGTATAATTGATGTGCGGTACCCGAACGCGCCACCAATACGTTTGGAGGGAATGCTCTGTGGCACGGTACCCCCTTGACAGCTGGCGCGTCGTCTCTTGCTTCGGGCAGCTCGCGTTGAGACCGTGGGCGTGAAGGAGGGGTTTGAGTTGGAAGAGTGGAGTCCAGAGCGAGTGTACAGAGTGGTAGGCGGGACTAGGTGAGTGGGTGAAGTCAGCGTCTTGTGAGCAGAGTAGGAGGAAGAGTCCAGCGATGACGACAGAAGGCGGAGTCGAAGACCAGCTTGAGTGGGAGGCGAGACAGAGCAGAGAGAGAGAAGGAGGAGTCCAGCGATGACGACAGAAGGCGGAGTCCAAGACCAGCTTGAGTGGGAGGCGAGACTGGGCAGAGATAAAGAGAAGGATCCGCTCAGAACTTTATAGGCGGCGTGGGGCGGGGGCCACCCCGAAACTCTGTGTTGTCTCCCGAATCGGGCGCTCTGGCCCCGACCCCCTACGCAGCCCAGCTGCGGTGGCCGGAAACCGCAGCATTCCACTTCCGGCAAGGTTACCCCAAGCCGTAAAAATGTCTTGCTCTGACCTCACAACTTGATACGAATCGCCCACACCGAACTCCGCACCATGAATCGCCTTGCTCGAACCCCCGGGGCATGCCCTGACGACCTGCCGAGAGTGGCGTCGGTCCCGCATACCCGCTCGGGCGCCCCGACCAGTGCTGGCCAACGCGCCCACTCCGTGTGGGCCAACATGGCCCGAGCTGTACAACATGCCTCCACCTGATTGCAGCTTTGCTGGCCGTAGAGGCGAGAAGGTAAGATGTTATGGCAAACCCATGCACAGACAACAGTAAGATGTGTCCATTCGTGCCCGGCTCTGTACGATAACAGAGTGTCGCGAGCGGTGCACGGGTCTGCCTTTGAGAGCACGTTCCGTACAACATCTTCCGTTCCGATCCACCATTACGCACGTGGCCAGCGCTCGCCCGATTCTGCTATCCTGTGCGCGGGACGAAACCCGATCGATATAATTCGTCCAGAAATGGGTTGAAAGGAACGTGCCGCTTGCACACTCGCATCCCGCGCAACGTGTCGTGGGGTTGCCTTTCAATTATCGGCCTCGGTACGCGGTCAGTGCAGCGTGGGCGTCATGCTGGGTGTGTTTCCTGTCCATTGGGTGAAAATTACCGCTGCGTGTGCATTTGGCAGGCTGTGTTTTCTACGGAGGGGTGTGGGTGTAGTGCCTGCTTGGCCTTTGCTGAGGACCCATCTCACAGCGCAGGGCACACGTGGCTCAGATTTACCTCAGGAATAATCAGAAAAGAAGAGTAGGAATGACGTTCGAAATGAAATGAAGAAGAAATGATGTAAACAAACCTAGCTTTGAGATCCTCGCAATGCACGCCCCTGTTGTCCCGCTAGATAAAAGTGAAGGGACAATCTACGCGTATATTAATGGAATAACTGTCTTGGGACCACTACCTGTTGGATGCATGCGGTTCCGAGAACCGCAACAATATATTGAGACCCACAAATGATACAATGATACCCTTTGGTTTATATGATGCAGAAACTCAAAATGTTTTGTACACACAATCAATACACTTCAACGTGAGCTCCGTTTGTCATGTGCAGGACATCAAGGCAGTACACGAGTTCTTGCCATGTTCGGATCAACATGTTTGTGTCCACCAGTGCGCATGCAGCTGTGATCCAAGAACGAAGATCCTGCAGATTTGCCACCTTGGTGTTGTGAACAACATCTCTGACAAACCCCCACAGAAAAAATTCAAAATCAAGGGGTGTTGTGTCAGGTGATCATAGGGGCCAGGTGGTTGTATTGGTCCATCTCAGCCAATTCAGCGACCTGGAAATTTTTAATTCAGGATGGCTCAAACGACTTAGGCCCAATGAGGGGGGGGGGGGTGCTATACTGTTGAAAAATGATATCGGATTGCATGTTTTCAATCTGTGTGAAGGAGAATCCTGACAACATGTTCGTGTAAATTGTTGTGGTCACTGTATCCTCCGCAAAGAAAAATGGACCCACCAAGCAGTCATGGCGAAGGTCAGACCACACATTGACCTTTGGACTGTCGTGTATGTGTTCAATGACCATGTGGGGGGCTTTCAGAGCCCCGGATACTCACATTGTGCTGGCTGACCTTCCCCGATACATGAAAGCAAGCTTTGTCTGTGGACATGACCTTTTTTCGGGTAATCTTTGCCATCCTCCATGCAAATGATCATTTCCAAGATCTAGTGGGGAAGTGCATAAGTTCAGAACCTCCCCCTCTCCTGGCGTCGCCGAGCTGTTCGGAGTGAGTGTCGCTGAACTATTTTCCTTGAATAGTGATTTGCATGAAATGGTTATTGATGTGCTGTTTATATGGGAACGTTCCACTCAGTCACGTGCGACTTGATGTGCTTTGGAAGACAGATAGCCCGTGAGATCGGAAGGTAGATCAGTATTTACTTACAGCATCCTGTTTGTCCTTTTCCTTGAGCCTCTCTCCTTCAGGTACTCCAGCAGTCCAGTCAGAAGACCGACGCGACATTGTTCCAGGTCATGTTCGAAACGATGGCACAAACAAATGGAAAAGTAGATGAAAATAAAAGCGGAAATGAGAGAAATGAATGGGAAATTTGATGAAAGCTAAAATGCTACAGGAATGTGGTGGTGGCCTGGACGGACATTGCGCAAGTGTCGATCTCGCTCTGCCCCAGAGTAAAGAGACCATCCATGAGACTAGTGCAGAGAGATACAGGAAAGCCCCGCATTTGTGAAGCAACCCACATGGTGTGTGGGACGGTGCTTGTGGGGGCACGGCTGGTCCCTGCAGGGGTTGAGCATGGGATCGCGAGTCCCGAGCTGTGCGATCCAGCGGATTGATGGGTATAAATGTACAGTGATGGACGAGCATGCACCGGTGAGCAGGTTTGAACCTACGCTGGGAAGCTGGGTTGGTCCTATAACGGAGAGCAAAGACTAGCCCATGTCAGGGACCGGGGTCGAGCCAATGCTTGGGAGCTAGGCTGAGCCTACGCTGGTAAGCAAGATCGTTGAGCCTGTGACGGTGTGTGAGGGTGCATCCGCCGGGGTGTGTGAAAGGTCCAATTGGGACTTGAGGTACACGAGTCAGACCCTTTGGAGGTTGGTTTCCACTGAGGGGAAGGCCCGCTACACATAGAATGTGTTTCAAGGACTGTGGGGCAGGGGGTAAAATAACTTTGGGGCAATTCGAAAATGACAGGCCAATGTAGTGGAATGTCAGACTGAGCACCAATTGAATTAAAATGTGTTTGTTCTACTGGAATAGGAACTGAGAGTCACGGCAGGTGGCCGCTCATGGCAATGAGGAAGGATTGTGAGAGCTGGAGTCTGAAGGCCAGCAGCGGCTGCAGGAAGGGGCAAGAATGGAGAATCATGGAGTCTTCGACCACAGCCAGAATTGGGTACATGGGGCTGGGAAAATTAAATTAAATTAAATTAGGTGCAGTCTCGGAAGGACTTGGTCCTTGGAAATTTACCATCAAGGAAATTGGGAAGCACCACATAGCAGAAGGGCTGCCCTGGCAGGATTTAGATGTGGGGTCAGTATTTATTTGTAGCATCCAGTCTATTATTTTCCTTAAATACGCTTCAAATAAACCCTTTTCTTCATGCCTCTTGCCTTCTCACACGACCCACCGCCAGTTTTTGCTTGCATTTGGACGATCCTCAGGTGGAATGTAAATGGCAATAATAAGTGTCAACACAGTACCGTAAATTCAACATTGCTTCAGTCATTCGCAGAGGTCTTGGGCTTCTAGCTCAGAAAGCCTGCATTAGCCTGCTTATGAGACAATATTCAACTAAACTCAGAAATGCCCAAACGTTTGATGACGTACAATTACAGCACCTCTTTTCTCATTATTTTATGTTGTATAATCGAAGCGTCCATAGTGAATGATAGCGTTAGAAGGGGGAAGTTGCATAAGACCAACATTCCTGAAAACATGTTGTGATCAGCAATAGGAAACGTGTTGACAGTGCTGGTAGTGGGGCAGATAACAGCAATTTTTGAGAGGAATCGTGCAAATGATGATACAAGCATCAAATTTGGCACATTTGTTCTCCAGGGGATTCTAATCAAATCTGCTTGATTGGCCATTTGAAAATCCAAATTTTGAAAGAAAAAAAAAAAAACTTCAAAAAAGTCAAGATCACGAATCAATGTTGGATGCTGGCTGAGATTGGTGAATGTTTCAGAAACATCATCAAAGACGTTCCAAGTCTGCCATGCAGTTTTCTTCCCTTTACCGCAGAAGGCAGACACGACGTCACATCCAGTGAACGCATGAAAGTATGGGATCCCTCGAGCTTTCACAGGCCCTATTGCAGAAACTACCTCATGGACTGGAATCCATCGCGCCTTGGCTCCTTGGCCAAAGGCAATCCACATGTTCTCAAGACCTAGTTCCTGTAAGGATGGCAGTACAGATATTGCTATGACTAGTATGTCCGAGTCATTAGCCTTAATGATAATGAACTTGCTACCATCCGTCGTTGCATCCCTGGCGTGTACAAATATTTGAGTGTCAACTTCTTCATGACAACATGGAGACACAGCATCCAGTGACTTCCTTGTGTTGCTAATGGCATCTTCTCCTTTTGTGACAATGACTGTGCTTGTCGTCTGTGCTTCACACATGTTTTCCGCAAGGAAGTGAAACAGCTCAGTCTTGCTGCTGTCATCTCGAAGAAAGCTTCTCCAGTTACTTGGGGTCTTACTGGTTCCTCTCATTCTTCTTCTGATTCCTTGCCCCCTTTTCGACCTTGCCTCGGACTTCAGACTTGACTTCTTGTGGACATCAAACACTACGTACACCTTCTCGTACCTGGCACCATAGGATTCCACCTTTGGGATGATGTCTTCTTTAGCATAGTCATCAAATATCTTTGAAGTGCGTGGAGGTAGGGCATTGATAAGTGCTGAGCTATCAACGATGACTGCATCTCCCCTTGGTTCTCTGTCTGGGATGTTCACTTGCGCTTCAAGAATTTCAGCCAGCTGTGACTTCAAATTTTTTTGAAGTTTTTATTTTTTTTTTAAATTTTTCATAATTTGGATTTTCAAATGGCCAATCGGGCAGATTTGATCAGAAAGCCCTGCAGAACAGAAATGACAAATTTGATGCTTGTATCATAATTTGCACGATTTTTCTACTATCTACTACACTATGGAGCACATGTGGAGGTTTAAAGAGTTGTGCATAAAACCTCAATGGACACTTTCATTTACAGTTTGTTTCATTAATAAAATCGCTACAACAATTTTAAATTGGATACTGACTTATTATACACCTTGTGTGTGTATAATATATATATATATATATATATATATATATATATATATATATATATATATATATATATATATATATATATATATTTGCGGTTCTGGAAACTGCATGCGTCCAAGGCAATGGCATCCATCATACAGTGGTCCCCAAACAGTTATTTCATTAATATACGTGGAGTTAGACCCTTCCCTCATGTCTAATGGGTCAAACGGGACGAAGTGCATTGTGTGGATCTCATAGTTAGGTCTGATTATATCTCCAACTTCATTCCTACTCTTTTCCTCTTATTCTTGAAATATATCGAAGCAGGCACTGCACTCAGACAGCCGCCTGTAAAAACTGTGGCCATGCCCTTCACTTTAAGAATGCGTCTTCGCAGAAGACCAGTAGAAGAACTAAACAAACACCAACGCTGTACAGGACGCACGAGTCGCATTCTTTTCAACCCAAGTCTCCATCTAATAATTACATCCAATCCTTTCCTTCAATTCATGACACAGATCAGGGTCGGCCCCACGCACACCACCGCCTGTGATAAATAACCGTGAGCACGATGGCAGACACGGGCGCAGCCCCGTAATAATTAAGCACATGTACAATACTTCAATATGGATACAAACAAACACGACATAATAGTGACCGAAGCTTTTCGTGCTGCACTCTTCAGGGTAAGATCGCAGCAAGTGAAGGAGGAAATGAAGGCGCGTGCTTATATACGCAAGTCTCCATTAGGTAGACACTGATTGGTTCAACCGTAATGACATCACGGTTAATTTGAATGCCCATTGGTCGGCTCATCATCTTCACCTCGAGTTCCCATTGGCTGTAGCAGAGTTCGTCGATGATTGACGTTTGCAACCACATCCTGGAGAGAGGGGGGATGGGTTTCCCCGAAGGTCCATTCACCATTTGTTACCGAACTTCCCTTGATCTTTCCATGCTGAAAGAGACACAGAGATCGTACAAATTCCTTTTGACGACATAATATCGGATCGGTGGTAAGGATGAAGGTTGCTTCCAACATACGTAAATGAAACGAGCTCCGACCTCGGCTCAACATCCTGAACATATCTGCATTGTACTGGTCTGCACAGATAGGGTTGGCAACCAGGTGCTGTGCAATGGCAGATGAAGCAGGTACAGTGGCCCGTGGTTGCTGGATATTTCTACATTCTCGCACTGATCGTGTTCGAACCCTCACAATCTTTCTTCGAATCGCCAAGGGGACGTGTTGTTTGATCCGATCAGCCGATCTTAGTGTTGTGCGGCCCATGTACCGAGCTCCACATCGGAGCTTAAACTCATAAATAACATTGCTGGTATGTGAGGTGGGTAGCACATCCTTGTTGACTGACGTCAGCAAACGGCGAGAGGTAAAGATTACTCGGCGTTGCACAGCCAGAAACGTGTCGGATACACTACGTTTGATTTGTACTTAAAACCTTCGTAATGAAGGTTTGTTTGTTTGTCACACCTGACGGTCGCGTCCCTTCTCTGGATAGCCAAGCAGGAGACACACGAACTATCAAGGAGGGATCGTTCAACAGAGCATCCCCCCCAAAACGTAGGGGGTGGCGCGGTCGGTCAATACAAATTAATTAAAAATGAAAAACTGAAATGTCTTGCGTCAATAAGTATTCAACCCCTTTGCTATGACATTCCAACTTGAGTTCAGGTACATCCAATTTCCTGTGATCATCCTTGAGATGTCTCGACAACTTGATTGGAGTCCACCTGTGGCCATTTCAAATGTTTGGACATGATTCAGGAAGAAACACACCTTTATGTATAAGGTCCCACAGTTGACGGTACATGTAAGAGCAGAAACTCCACCATGAAGGTCAAGAAACTGCCCGTAGAACTCGGAGATGGAATTGTGAGGAGGCATAGAGCTACGGAAGAGAATAAAACAATTTCTAGAGTGTTGAAAGTGCCCAAGAGCACAGTGAGCTCCATCATTAGGAAATGTAAATAATATGGAACTACTCAGACTCTTCCTAGAGTTGGCCGCCGACCAAACTTGGCAAGAAAGACCTTGGTCAGGGAGGTCACCAAGAACCCGATGACCACTGACAGAACTACGGTGTTCCTTGGCTGAGATGGGAGAACCTGCTGGAAGGAAAACAGTCTCTGCAGCACTTTACAAATCTCGGCTTTATGGGAGAGTGACCAGACGGAAGCCACTCCTGAGAAAAGGCACATGACAACACACCTGGAGTTTGCAAAAAGGTACGTGAAAGACTCGGAGCATAAGGATTCTGTGGCCTGATGACATGAAAAACTGAACTCTTTCGCCTGAATGCAAAGTACTACATCTGCTGGAAACCGGGCACAGCTCATCACCTATCTAGCACCATCCCAACCGTGAAACATGGTGGTGGCAGCATCATGCTATGGGGATGCTTTTCAGCGGCAGTGACTTGGAGACTTGCAAGGAGAGAGGGAACAATTAATGGAGCCAAATACAGGCAAATCCTTGAGAAGAACCTGCTTCAGAGTGCAAGACACCTTCGACTGCAGTGAAGATTCATGTTCCAACAAGATAATGACCCCAAGCATACAGCCAAATCAACACTGGAATGACTTCAGAACAAGAACATGAAAGCCCTTGAGTGGCCCAGGCAGAGCACAGACTTGAAACCAATTGAGAATCTGTGGAAACGCGCGAAGAATGCGGTTCACCAAGGCTCCCCATCCAATTTGACGGAGCTTGAGCAAATCTGCAAAGAAGAATGGGAGAACATTCCGAAATCCAGATGTGCAAAGCTGATACAGACATACCCAAGAAGACTCGAAGCTGCAATCACTGCGAAAGGCGCTTCTACAAAGTATTGACTCAGGGGGTTGAATACTTATGTATTCAACCCCCTGAGGGGGGGGGGACAATGATGATGTGGTTGAGCCGAATATTTCGACCAATTTATTTCTCATCTAACTGTTTCCATCACAGCCGTCAGTACATGCATGTTCTTTGCTTTTTGTCGAAAAAGTCGAGGCTCGTGGAGGAGCTGGAACATAGAACGGATCAGGACGTAACGGAACAAAAATAAATCGTAGAAAGAAAGGGGAAACACATGAACAGCAGGGTTGAGGAACAAAACAGAGACAAGTAGGGGATGTTGGGAAGAATGATAGGTAGGGGAGGCTGCAATGGGTGAATAAGAAAGATGCAGAAGCAATCTCTCAGGAAGTTTAACCTGAACATCTCAAACAAATATTGTGATGCTTCAATGTACAGAGAGGAATCCGTTATTAATGAGCTGGGTCTTTCAATCACCCTGTGGCCGAAAGGAAAATCCAACAGCAGCATCTCTCCAGATAATAATCTCAGTATGTACAATGTACACGTACAAATTCATGTCTGTAAATGGAACAAGCAGAATGTTGATGTGGTTCAGACCTTTCTCTTGAGACTCAAACTCAGATGAATCATCCTCAAAATCAGATTCCACCTTCACTTTCACAATGGAATCTGAAAAGAAAAAACATCCTTAAAAAAAAAAAAAAGAAAGATCAAAGCTTTGGCATTGTACAGATATGAAGATTTATTATTCTATTTGAATTTTTTTTTTCCAGCTTCCATATCACATACCTGCATATACAGCAGGATAACACACCTGGGATTTTCATTCACAGCAATACTTGATCAACTGGACAGTTACATGAATGTTGGAACACATAACGAGTACCCGATTCACTGCGTCATACAATTCAAGGTTTGGTCATCGAATTTCATCCACCTGTCAGACAGGTAGAGTCCAAACTTGAGTTTATTACAAAGATAAAATACAAGTAATACACAAAACTGTGGGTACGGCTCAGCAATTTACTGCACCCTGTTCTACTCTACTCAACTCTGCTATACTCCTGTGCACTCTACAGGAGTCTACTCAACTCAACACCACACAGACGTGCAAATGGTGACCGGCTCTACCTCTGCTCAGCTCTGCGTTTCGACTTCTGTAATTCACGAACATTCCTAAAAGTCTCTCCCTCTTGGAAACCACTTGTTTATAAAAGATGGTTTTATATCGAGAAAGAACAAGAAACTTCACAATACCGCGAGATCGTCCCATATCCACAACTTCCCATAACACTCACGATCTTTCAATGGGGTTGTAAATCAAACTACAATAATAATACTTATAACTTTTCTTACTCTATCCAACTTTTACAATCAACATCCCACCTAAACAATACACAGTCACATACAGTTATCCCTTGTTATATAATTTAGAAGTTCCACATAATTTTTTGTACACCGTTATGTATTTATGCGGGTTCGGTACCCATTAAACACAGCATCACCCCCCACCCCCTTTTCCAGGATCGGATGATCGGTATTCTATTTTCCGTTATTATTTCCGTTCGGGATTTTTTAATCATGGCTCCCAAGATGAAAAAAACTGTTGCTGGTGGTGAACCAAGTGCATAACTGTTGAGGAAAGTGACATCTTTGTTACAGAAAGTGGAAGTTTTGGATAAGCTTGGATGAGACGAGAGTACCGCCTCACTCAGCGGACATTATGGCATTAACGAGTGTAGTATCAGCCACATAACGAAATGCACAGAAAACATAAGGGGAAGTGAATGCTCCGGTTTTAAGCCACATGGGATGGTGACTGGTAAACATCTCCAGTACATGACTCATGAGTTTTCCGCGAGAGGACTGAGCTCGGAACTTAACCCCTGTGTTTCCAGGATCATAACCCCAGTGTAAAACAGGGGTTTCCTGTATAGTAAACAAGTAATTCCACATTGAAACACAAGAATAATTCACATAAACATCACACTCAACCAACACACTACCCAGCAGTCTCTCGTAAAGAATTTATTACTGTTGTTTGGCAAAACAACATCGCGTTCCCGTAATATCGTGGAGAGTTACAAAGTAGAACTATAACGTGAAGATTGTTGTTGTTCAAACCTTTATCGAGCGAGGAGGACTGGTCCACAAACTCGGATTCCATCTTCACAGGCACAATAAAATCTGAAAATAAAACATCACATTCAAACTCAATTTTAACCTTTTGAACCCTCGCAGCCATGTTACTGGCCGCTATTCAAACCTCCACATACCTGAGTAGCCAGTTCACTGGTCGCTATTCAAACCTCCATATACCCGAGTAGCTGGTTTACTGGCCGCTATTCAAACCTCCACATACCTGAGTAGCCGGTTCACTGGCCGCTATTCAAACCTCCACATACCTGAGTAGCCGGTTTACTGGACGCTATTCAAACCTCCACATACCTGAGTAGCTGGTTTACTGGACGCTATTCAAACCTCCATATACCTGAGTAGCCGGTTCACTGGCCGCTATTCAAACCTCCACATACCTGAGTAGCCGGTTCACTGGACGCTATTCAAACCTCCACATACCTGAGTAGCCGGTTCACTGGCTGCTATTCAAACCTCCATATACCTGAGTAGCCGGTTCACTGGCCGCTATTCAAACCTCCATATACCTGTGTAGCCAGTTTATTGGCCGCTATTCAAACCTCCATATACCTGAGTAGCTGGTTTACTGGACGCTATTCAAACCTCCATATACCTGTGTAGCCGGTTCACTGGCCGCTATTCAAACCTCCACATACCTGAGTAGCCAGTTTACTGGCCGCTTTTCAAACCTCCATATAGCTGTGTAGCCGGTTCACTGGCCGCTATTCAAACGTCCAGATACCTGTGTAGCCGGTTTACTGGCCGCTATTCAAACCTCCAAATACCCGAGTTGTCGGATTTTTCTCCAGGGAGCCCAGGGTGGGGGAACCGAAAGTTCAAGGAGCTCATGGTTGAAAGGGTTAAGGAACATTTATAAACAAACTCGTTACCACAATGCATGTTCAACAAGTATATGATTTTCAAACTCCAATAAACACTTATTTGAAAAAGTAAATCCAATGATCTTCCCCCATTGGTCAATGCTTTCCAAAACGAGCAGTTCACGTTACCTTTGAACATTATTCACTCTTCATACATGATTAACACAAAACCCACTGGTTTGTTCAAACAAAGACAAACAATAGAACACTACAAGATATGGTGTATAATGTTTGGTTAATATTTTTTATCTCCTTTTGAAATCCTGATCATGTCCCTTTCGACTATCTCCCTTACCTGCTGCTCACCTTACCTCCTCTTATGCTTTGTCAGATCTCTTCACCGTTTCCATTGGTGTGTGGCAAGGTTGTATCTTTTCCCTTCTGCTATTTGAAATACCATGGTTAGAGATTTTGTTTTGAAACAAACGGGAGCATGTAAGAAAGGGATTCAATGGTCAAAGAACAATCTTGGAGATTTTGACTTTGCAGATGATATTTGCTTGTTGAATATGTCAGTGCTTGAGACGCAAGCGGAGACAGACGGCCTAGGAAGAACGAGAAAGGTGGGATCGATTGTGAACCCGTCAAAAACGGACGTCATGATGATTAACGACACCTCAAAAGCAACACTGAAGGTGATGCCCTAAAAGATGAACAAGTTTATATACTTCGTCAGCACGACGAGCCAAAATGGAGATCGTTTGATCAAAATCGAGACAAGAATTGGAAAAGCCAACAGTGTTTTCCAGAGACTGGCAATGTTATGGAAAAGCAAAAACCTGACTGAACACAAAGCTTAAAATATTTAACAGCAATGTCATGTGTCCTCTTGTATGGGTCAGAAACGTGGAGAACAAATAAAAGTATTGAAGGAAATTGAAAAGGTTTTCAATACGGACACTCTCGTCGTGTTCTCAATGTCAAGTGTTCATATTTTATGACTTTATGAGCAATGATGAATTTATTGAAAGATCAGGTACTGAAGCTGTGAATACAACCAACCATCAAGAGAGGGTGATGGACATATTGTTGCGGAGCCGGGTATCGGCTGCGAGCATGACCGCTAGGTGGAGCCGTAAGGTCGACTCTACTGAACACCCGGAATCTAGATCGTACCTTTTGGAAAACTCCGAGGGTACGGGTCCCTTACCGGATCGTGAATCGTCAATAATTCCACTACGTGGTACAGGGTAATTTGCCAATCTTCAAAATACCTAGAGATCCACATGGCGAGTTACCGAGTATTCACACCCTCGACGGCCCTCGTACGAGTCGAGCCGTTAGCGTGCCCGACCCGTGCGCAACCCGAGCGGATGGTTGCCGAAGTCCTGGCGGTCCAAATGTACATTTACAGCGGCAACAGCCTTTGTAATTCAGGCCTAAGTCACATTTGCTCTACGGCGAGGATACGGTGGCTGTACGCCCTCTGAATTGACAGAAACGTGCGGCGGCCGCAGAGTTTCTGCGGTGGCCTCAGGGTGGCCCTACGCCTTTTGGCTATATTTTACAGGCCGTAGGGTCGCCGTGGAATTATAGCGCGGAGTTATAACTCTTTTCATTTCTACGTTCGCCATAGCAATTCGACAAGCCGAAACAAAAGAACTGGTAAAAAAAAAAAGAACCCACTCGTTACCGTCCGTCTGGGCGGACGTTCGCCTTAGGGCCCCCCTACGGTCCCCCTGCAGTCGCCTTGCGGGCACCTTGCATCTGCCTTGAAAATTCTATGGCCGCCGCAGGAACGCCCTAAGGTCACAGTGCGACATCAAATCAAAGACCGTATGGCACCCCCACGTTTTCGGTCCCCACAATTTATAAATACGCCGTGCGGCTCCCCGAAAAATAAAAACATATGTGACTGCTACATTGTGTGACCGTGGAAATACTGCGGCCGCCCTATAATTGCTAGTGGCCGTAGATTTTGGAGACCCCACGGACGCCGTGGCAAATGTGACTTTGGCCTCACCAACACACGCCATGCTAAGCCAATGGAAGAAACACAGAAACAAGCCGATACATTTAACAAATGTATTTATTTATAATGGGGGAAAGGGGGGAGCGCGCAAGAAGCAGAGTTATCCGACTATAGAGATGCAAGTATTATATGTACAGCAAAGAGCACTTAAACAATTCCTACTTACAGACGGGCCCACCGACACACACACACACACACACACACACACACACACACACACACACACACACACACACACACACACACACACACACACACACACACACGGACCTGTCCACCTCGTGTGTTTCGGCTGACACGGGTGAACCAGGTCAGCGTCGAGATGCGATGATAGAATCCAGAGCTCCCTTCAGCGCTCGTACCAGCAACCAAAACTCTCCTCTGTATCTCAAACTGTCGAGAAGGCAGGAGGTTTCACTGCCACTTCTCAAAGTCTTTGAGTTGAACGTCAAAGCGAGGACTGATAACTCCACATTCGTTCAACCTGCCCGCCAGATTGACCACAACCTTGCCTGCTCGATGGTCATCAACTATCTCAAAAACCCTCTCTGGTTCACCGACAGAGAGAGACGGCGCACAACCGACTCGCGGTTCTTGTGGAGGAAGGATCTCTCCTCGTCCGATCGTGCCGCAACCTTATTCACCCTTGTCCGGGGGGGGGGGAGGGGCCGCCTCCATCCTCCCCACTCTCCCTCACTGGACGGTTTTGGCGCGCAGAATCGCTCGTCGCCCTGTCATTGGTCAAAACGAGCGGCAAGTCCGTCGATTGGCCCGGGGGCGTGGTGATATCACACGGACCGCCTTTCTCACCGTCGCGGGGTCTGATTTGCTGAGCGGTGGCCACCTCACTCGTAGCACGCTGATTGGTCAAGGGACGCCGCGAGGCTCCTCCTTGAACTCCACCAACCATGGTGTCGGCCAGAGCGAGGTGAAGGTGAGGGTGATGCTGGTGTTGTAAAATATAAAAGAAAACCCTGACTATCAAAGTAACTTCGCAGCGCATGTACATTCAATTACCCATTAAACAAGGGGCGGGGAGCTATCTATCCACATTTACTTATCGAAAGAACTGAGCTATAGGACCTGTATGTTGAGTGCTTATAGCTTCCAGATTCGTAACAATATCTCGGGTACGTGCAGATAATGTCTATAAACAAAGTTCCAAAAGAATCCTGGCATAAGAAGGCAAATTGAAAATGAAAGTGGGGGTGCCCAGAAGGGACCCTGAGACATACTATAATGGAGGATGTCAGAACCATCGGAATCAACCCAGATGAGAGAGAAGACATGGCCCAAGACCATACCAGATGGCGTCGGAAGATTTCCGCCTTGAGTGCCTGACGGCACAGGGACACAGTCGGTCAGATCACAACATTGTGTGTTCACGTATTCTTTCCAGAGTTAGCGTTCAGGAAAGTAGAATAGGGCTATTATATTTCAAGAAGGCAAACTTTGAGGGTGAAAGGACAGTTATGTGCAATAGTTTGGGACAAATTAACAGGGGAGCAATCAGCATCAGAGAAATGGGCCACATTCAAGGTATAAATGTACAATGTACAAGGTATGTTCCAGTCAGGTGTAAATCCTGAGGCAGAAAGAGACCAAAGTGGTTGAAGATGGAGGTAAGGAGTGCTGTTGAGGATTAGTAGAACGAATTTATGAAGTTTTCTAATAAAGGGACTGGAATTGGATGCGTGTTAGTAGAGGTGTAAACAGTGGCTTGTTAAGAATATAACTCGGCAAGTCAAAAGGCAATGTGAGAAGCATAAGGCCAAAGATATTAAACACATTACTAAGGGATTGTACACCTATTGCCTCTTCGCTGTCGAGCCTGGGGTTGAATCCCGACCCAAGTGTTACTGTCATGCCGGTGTTTCACAGGCAGGGTGGTTCATCAATGTGTGTGCGGTTCCTCAGATGGACGTTGAACTGGGCGTTCCCATCTGCCGGCATTCAGTGGTGGACGTGAAAGATCTCACAGTGTCCTTCGCGAAGAGTAGGTGAACTGTTGCCGCCATCCTCATTCAATTACAAATTCCGTCCCTGACATCCTTTGTTAGAGTGTCGACCCCACCAGAGTTGCAGCCTTGTAACTACTTTGGCAGAATCATCGCTTGGTATAGGGTGTAGTTTATCATGATGATAAGCCTGGTGTTGGCTTAGCGGTTAGGGTGGTGGCTTGGGATCCTCGGGTCCTGAGTCTGAGGCCCGTTGGTCCTGAATTAACACCAGGGGGTTGACTCAGCCTGTCATCCTTCCGAGGTTGGCGAAATGAGCACGAGTGTACTTGTAATAGGGGCACTGCATCAGCGACATAGCCACGCCCCTAACCAATGATGCAACCAGCAGCCCAAAAAGGCAGCACACAATGGGATCACAATGATGAGGATTTATCTAAATCGTTCCCCATCTGATCCATCAATAACAACAAATGTCTGTGTGTGTCAGTCAGTGTGTGTGTGTGTGTGTGTGTGTGTGTGTGTGTGTGTGTGTGTGTGTGTGTGTGTGTGTGTGTGTGTGTGTGTGTGTGTGTGTGTCTCCTCCATAACTCCACAACCATGAAACCTCGTGGTCTCAAATTTTGCAAGCATACCAAGGGAACTCCAAGGGATTGCATGAATAAATATTGGGTGTTTGGGTAAATTTAAACACCCCTTTTGATGATAATTAACGGCTTACCTTCCTGAAAGGTTTATCCTTGGTCAGCCCAACATTGTCTCACAGGGGTCATGGCCACCATTTTGATTCAGCCTATTCAAGCATGTCTTGCCTTGGAAAAATGATCTATTCTCACAGACTAATTAAAGTATATAACCAAAATATTATTTGGATTTGAGAATCGGATCTCATGGACTAAATAAGTGTCGACTCCTAAAAGGTACCCGGCTTTGCCAGGCAACGTCGGGTCCCTTCTCCCTACCACTCCTCCTCCTTCATCTCACCCCACCCCCTGCTTCCTCCAACCTCACCCCCTCCCTCTGGACTGCCACCCCACCCCTTCCCCTCCCTCCGGACTCCCAAACCACCCCTTCCCCAATCCCCTCCCTCCGAAACAACCCCACCTCCTCTTCCCTCCCATCTCTCCTCCCATTCCACCCCTACCCCTCCATCATCTCACCGCTTCCCCTCCTCCACCACTCCACCCCTTTCTCACTGCTCTCGCCGGATCACAGTCGATCCTGTCCGAGCAGGAAAGCATATGTTCACTCACAAAACATGGCAACAAACTCACATACATGGATCAGGAACATAGCACAACATTACACAGGCCTCACTCACTTAAAATGCATTTTCCCTCTTAAAAAGTCAATTTTCATTCAATTTTCTCAGGATTTCTTTCACTCGAGTCTTAAGCGATGTCAGGGGATGTGAAAATGATATTAAATGACGAGTCAGAGTCGAGATGAAGCCGCGAGGGAGGCAGAAAGTGCAAGCATTGTAAACTTCCATTTAACAAAACAAAATTCTTTCCAGAGTTACACAACGCTGTTTTTAAAACAATACACATTGAAGGGAAAGCATGGTGATTGCGAACTATGTGCAACACTTACCACAGCACAAAAATGGCAAACCTATTATTTAGTTCGGTTATAATTGCGGGTGGACTCAGGCCAGCTGTGCAGCCAATGGGTGGAAGACCAAGCTCGGCTAATTAGATATGCTGGCCTTCGCCGGTGTTATGCATCACGTGGTTGCTGTTAGCCAATCGGATTGTATATGAATGAAAAAAAAAAAAGAGTGAAAAGGAAGCTTTTAAGGCTGAGGTGGTGGATGAAAATACCTTGGGACAACCCCGGGTGGGACATGATCTGTTTGCTGGTTGTGGTGGTTGCCGGCCCAACGGTCTTTGCAAAAAAAAAAAACTAACATACAGACAGACAGACAAATTTTATTTATTATATCTACATGAATAATTTGGAGAGTGGGGTTGAGGGTCGGCTTCCTAAATCTTCAGATGACACAAAGGTTGGAGGTGATGGAGATAGCAGAGTGGGTGAGGGAGAGGTGATCAGATTCAGGAAAGTCTCGATATTTTAATAGATTGGCGGATGAAGTTTAACATGAAGAGATGTAAAGGTGCTCGGGATGGGTTAGAGTAATAAATATAAAGATTATATTATGGAGGGGGCAATCTTGGAGCGTGCCACACAGAAGAGGACGTGGAGGGGTATGCTTGGTGTTGGCCTAAATAGTTAGGGTGGTGGGTGTGGGATCCTCGGATCCCGAGTTCAAATCCCGCTCGGCCGTTTAATTAATACCAGATGGGATTAACTCAGCCTGGCATCCTTCTGAGGTCGGCAAAATGAGTACCAGTTGCTGGGGTGATTGAACCATTCGAGTATCCTGTGTCGGAGTGGCGACCCGTCCAGGATTGCGCCCAATAGCCAGGAGACTGCTTCGGCAGCACCGACGCTCTGCACAGAGTATGGTCTCGATGGATGGATGGATGGATGGATGGATGTGGGGGTGACACCTCTGCACCAGTCAGGACTGGTTGTTGTTTTGATATGTACGTACAGGGGGGCGCTCTTGAGCAAAGCTCTCTTTGCGTGCTGGCAAAGTGTGTATGAACGCACTGAAAAAGGGTGTGCGGAACGGGAGAAATTAAGAGGATTGTGGGGAAGAGATAAGGAGAGAGAAATAATGAGGGAGAGAGTTACAAATGGATTTTGAACCTATTACAGATATACAACTCATTTCCCTGTCCACTGATCCGAAGGAAAGGCAATATTGTTGTTGATTTGGTAGCGCTTAACAGCACTGCCTTCTCACGGATTATATCGCTGGCTAGTTCGGCACAGGTCTCGGGTCACGCGCCTAAGATCACGATACCAAAGTACCCCTGTGCCTTGCCAGTTGGGGATATACCCCGCGGCTACAGACTGGGTTTGATCAGAGACCGAGCGAAGTCTGCCGCAATCCGTAGCCAGTTTGGTTTTAAATACAAATCGAGCGATTGTTCTTCAGCACGACACGAATAAATTCAGTGCGGCAAATTTCGTACGAGTCAGCCAGATTTAATGGGGAAACCGGAGAACACGACACAAGCAAAGCATTCGCGATAATTTTATAATTCATCTATAACCCGTCCTTATCTAGGGAGCTACGGATAAGGGTTTCGCAGGGGGGCCCTAACAAAATAAGCCTTAGGCCTGGACAACATGCATAGAAGACACGGAGTACTTGGTGGTGCCTCATGGAGGAGAGGAAAGGTGTGGAAGGCACGAATGCGGCTCGTGACAAGCCGCTGTTGCCGGATTTGAGTGCCCAGACCGAGCACGCAGCGTGGCAAAATGGCGGCGACGTACTCCTATGGGCACAGCCCACGCATGCAGCATCAGTGCGTCCAGCCCCTGTGAGGTCGACGGCACAAGAGAGTGAGATCTATGGTGTGTTCCAGCTGGTTTTTCACAAGGTCCAGTATGCAAAACCAGGCCTCGCATGTACACCAGATTAGGCTAAATCTGGGTGTTGGACTCTGCAGGTGGATCGATGGGATCACAAGACGTGGTCGAGCTGTGCAGGGAGTAAGGACAGTCAGAGGCTTTGTGGTTGGATTCAGGATGAACCTGGGGATGACCTGCATGTTGGATCCATGGCCAAGGAGGAACAGCTGGTCAAGTGACTCCTCATAAAGCCGATGGCAGACAGCAAAAGCAGTTCCTCTCGCCTTTCGGGGTGGGCTTTTCGGACCACTTCCGTGGACGCGTGATTGGTCCATCTCCTAATTTGCAGCAGCTCTCCGCCAATGGGTTGCTGGCACGTCTTATTGACTGGCTCTGTCAGGGCGCTGGGTGGGGGCTGGTTGAGAGGGGGGAAGGAAAAAGAAGGGGCCTCTCGGTACACCACCACTGTATGAACACTGGACCGCCTGCTACACCTTCCGACACATATGTAACGTTCGATTACAAAACAACCTGGGTAAACATGCATTTAAGGGGGGGGGGGATCTGGGCTAATCCTATATTTAATAACCCACTAAGGGCCCATTTCCGCAACAATATAATCTATCAAAACAAAATACTGCTGATATATCGAAACTTCAGAGTTCCTTTACAGTACATGTTGGATGTAACTCCCCACCCTATGTCTTCCAAAACCGCAACAATATATTTTAACCATAAAGAGCGACTTTCAACAATGACTGATCTCACGCCTTTTCATCACTGTCCTCAAACCGATCACCATCCCCACTCCTCGAACAGATCACCATCCCCACTCCTCGAACCGATCACCATCCCCACTCCATGAACCGATCACCATCCCCACTCCTCGAACCGATCACCATCCCCACTCCTCGAACCGATCACCATCCCCACTCCACGAACCGATCACCATCCCCACTCCTCGAACCGATCACCATCCCCACTCCTCGAACCGGTCACCATCCCCACTCCTCGAACCGATCACCATCCCCACTCCTCGAACCGATCACCATCCCCACTCCTCGTCCCGATCACCATCCCCTCTCCTCGAACCGATCACCATCCCCACTCCTCGAACCCATCACCATCCCCACTCCTCGAACCGATCACCATCTCCACTCCTCGAACCCATCACCATCCCCACTCCTCGAACCCATCACCATCCCCACTCCTCGAACCCATCACCATCCCCACTCCTCGAACCGACCACCATCCCCACTCCCCGAACCGATCACCATCCCCACTCCCCGAACCGATCACCATCCCCACTCCCCGAACCGATCACCATCCCCACTCCCCGAACCGATCACCATCCCCACTCCCCGAACCGATCACCATCCCCACTCCCCGAACCGATCACCATCCCCACTCCCCGAACCGATCACCATCCCCACTCCCCGAACCGATCACCATCCCCACTCCTCGAACCGGTCACCATCCCCACTCCTCGAACCGATCACCATCCCCACTCCTCGAACCGATCACCATCCCCACTCCTCGAACCGATCACCATCCCCACTCCTCGAACTGATCACCATCCCCACTCCTCGAACCGATCACCATCCCCACTCCCACTCCTCGAACCCTCCCCACTCCCACACAATCACCCCGCTCCCTCCCCCCACAAAATCCCAAATGAAATTAAATCGTTTTGACGGATTTATTTAATCTGGCACTGATGTGCTCCATGATGGGCTGAATGTCCTCCTCCTGGGTCCAATTTCCTCGTGAATTACTCTCTGACTGGTGGTGGACCCCCTACCTCAAACCGTCCGAACTCTCATCATCTTCACCTTCAGGTTCACGTCCCCTGATCCTATCAACATCTGCTGTGATAATAAAACCAACTCTTCCACACTCATTTTTCCTCAAACAAGGAAACCATTAAACTTCTCCTCAAACTCAATTAACGAATCGGCTCTCAGGAATCAAAATCACCGCTCGAGCTCCGATTACAACTCCTCAAACTCGTCCACTAACGAATCTGCTCTCAGGAATCAAAATTACCGTTCAAGCTCCGATTACAACTCCTCAAACTCGTCCAGTAACGAATCTGCTCTCAGGAATCAAAATCACCGCTCGAGCTCCGATTACAACTCCTCAAACTCGTCCAGTGACGAATCTGCTCTCAGGAATCAAAATCACCGCTCGAGCTCCGATTACAACTCCTCAAACTCGTCCAGTGACGAATCTGCTCTCAGGAATCAAAATCACCGCTCGAGCTCCGATTACAACTCCTCAAACTCGTCCAGTGACGAATCTGCTCTCAGGAATCAAAATCACCGCTCGAGCTCCGATTACAATGAACAAAATCCTTTCACCAGTTCAGGACATCGATACGGGTCGTGTACGAGGGGGACCCGACCCGGACATCGTGGGATTCTCCACAGAAATTATTTACTTACATCGTGCACAGCACGGACCTCGCACGGGAACAAGAACAGCACGTACCGGGTCCGAACTCCTCATCCTCGAGTGGACCGACCACGTTCATTCCATCGGAGATAATCGTGGATCCAGGACCAGGAGGGTTCACCTCGTGTTCCTCACCGGAGAGATCTCGGTTCATCGCACACAGTGTGGTAGAGAAGAGTACAGCAGAGTAGAGTACAGTCCCGAACAGTTCAAGGTGGGCGAACAACAATGTCCGAATGAAGACCCTTTGCTCCACGATCTCCTGAACTCCTTTAACTGCACACGACACAATTCCAAGTCGCAGATTCGCCACAAATCTAAGATTATTGAACATCATTCCAGGTTTTGTTACATGAAAAGAAGGCGAGCTATCGCCGGCACCCTGAACAAATACATTTCAACCTGCAGAGGGCATTGCATCAGCGGCACAACAGCGCCATCGGCAATAATGCTACCCCGCAGCTTTGTGCTGCACTCGGAATAAGAAGAAAAGTAAAAAGAAGAAGAGTAATAATAATAAGAAGAAGAGTAATAAGAAGAAGAAGAGGCGGTGGTTGGTCCAGGTGTTTCACCTTGATTGACCTGCATCGATACAATTTGGTAAATCAGATAAAAACACAAGGGTTTCCCTCATCGTCACACTCCACCGTGTTCCTGTTAGTCTGTCTGTTCGTCTTGATGAGTCATGGAGGGATTTCCACGGAGTCAAGTTGAACAAGATGTGAAGCAGGAGAGCAAGCCCAGAGAGGAGAGCAGTACTCCAGCCAAGAGGAGAGAGAGAAAGAGAAAGAGAGAGAGAGAGAGAGAGAGAGAGAGAGAGAGAGAGAGAGAGAGAGAGAGAGAGAGAGAGAGAGAGAGAGAGAGAGAGAGAGAGAGAGAGCAGCACTCCAGCATAGAGGAGAGAGAGCAGCACTCCAGCCGAGAGGAGAGAGAGAGCAGTACTCCAGCCGAGAGGAGAGAGAGAGCAGTACTCCAGCCGAGAGGAGAGAGAGAGCAGTACTCCAGCCGAGAGGAGAGAGAGAGCAGTACTCCAGCCGAGAGGAGAGAGAGCAGTACTCCAGCCGAGAGGAGAGAGAGCAGTACTCCAGCCTTTTGGAGAATCATGCCACATATCGCTTGTGGCCCTATCTCTTAATGGTGAGGAATCGCTTTAAAAATTATTGTAGCCGGATCCGGACCTTCACCAAAATCTAATCAGTTCGTCCTTGTCACACACCCAACCCTAACACCAAATTTCATCCGAATTCATCCACAGCTTCTTGAGATATTCTGTATACAAACAAACAGACAAATAAACAAGCAGTCATAGACTGGTACTTACAAAATCGTCAACTTGACCTCTGACCTTGTCTAATAAAAGCTGTCTCTCAAGAAGGTAGCGACGCAAACCTGAAGTTTCTACGATGATTCTGTACCAAACCATCAAAAATCGAATGTTTTGGATGTTTGACCTCACTGTGACCTTGACCTTTGACTGATTGTGACCAAAATCTAATCAGCACTAGCCATCACCCTCCTGAATCACGTGGTGTAATTTGACATTGGTAGCTTCTTCCGTTCTCGAGTTATCGTGCCGACAAACAAACAAACAAACAAACGGAAGTCATCAATATACTTACGAAATCTTTAGATTTCGTAAGTAACAAACAAATAAACCAATGTCACCCGCAGGGTGACCCGTATCTTGCCCAAAGTTGACCACGTGTGACTTCTTTAAGGTCACACTGAGGTGAACAGAGCTGCTATCCACCAGGAGTGACTCCTTGAGGAATATCTGCCTACGAGAGATTCCGATGAGAATCGTTCTACAGAGTAACCATGAAAAATATTCTTTTGCCTCATAACGTCACCAAATGACGTCATAATGTCTCAAGCTTGACATATCTAGAAAGCACTCATCGAGGTGTTCAATTTGAGGTACTACACGAAATGGTTCTTAAAACTTGAAAATTTGACCTTGGGGTCAAATATGTTTGACCTAAGGTGCTAACCATCAAGGTCAAGGCCAATCGCCACCAAAAATTAATCAGCTGAGTGCCAGACCATGAACTATATTCCCATGAAGTTTGAAGACGATCCGATCAAAATTGCTCAAAAAATAAGGGTTTCGTCGACTACCCTGATTTGCGACAAAGTGACCTTGACCTTTGACTTTGACCTTCAAAATTTTGTGCACTGAAAGGGACCTCTATAGGCCTCTGATATGCGAAGTTACAAAAATTTCCGATGATAACTGTGCTCTGCAGAATTTTTTTATACGTGATTACAGACCAAAAAATAAAAAAATAAAAAACATATGAAGGTCAAGGCCAATCGCCACCAAAAATTAATCAGCTGAGCGCCAGACCATGAACTATATTCCCATGAAGTTTGAAGACGATCCGATCAAAATTACTCAAAAAATAAGGGTTTCGTCGACTCCGCTGATTTGCGCCAAAGTGACCTTGACCTTTGACCTTGACCTTCAAAATTATATGCACTGAAAGGGACCTCTATAGGCCTCTGATATGTGAAGTTACAAAAATTTCCAATGATAACTATGCTCTGCAGAATTTTTTATACGTGCTGACAGACCAAAAAATAAAAAAAAATAAAAAAAATAAAAAACATATGAAGGTCAAGTCAGATCGCCACCAAAAATTAATCAGCTGAGCGCCAGACCATGAACTATATTCCCATGAAGTTTGAAGACGATCCGATCAAAATTACTCAAAAAATAAGGGTTTCGTCGACTCCCCTGATTTGCGACAAAGTGACCTTGACCTTTGACCTTGACCTTCAAAATTTTGTGCACTGAAAGGGACCTCTATAGGCCTCTGATATGCGAAGTTACAAAAATTTCCGATGATAACTGTGCTCTGCAGAATTTTTTAGATGTGAATACAGACCAAAAAAAACAAAAAAAAAAAACATAGAAGCTGACCAACATATCTTGCAAAAACTTCGTTTTGGCAAGATAACAAGCACACAAGCACACACAAACAAACACACACAAACAAACAAACAAACAAACACACAAACAGAGGACAGAAGTCATCAACATACTTACGAAATCTTTAGATTTCGTAAGTAAAAAACACACAAACAAACAAACAGAAACGGAAGTGATCAATTTACTTACGAAATCCAAAGATTTCGTAAGTAACAAGAAGACGACGTCGTGCAGAGCACGATACTTGCAAAATCCATAAAACAAATTTGACCTCAAAAATAATTGGTGATTGAATTCATTGACCTGATATGTATATATAAATATATATATATATATATATATATATATATATATATATATATATATATATATATATATATATATATATATATATATATATATATATATATATATATATATATATATATATATATATATATATATATATATATATATATATATATTACACACACACACTTCAAATTTCAAGTCAATTGGATGAAAATTGAGAATTTTCTAAATACCACCTCAGTTGTTGACCTTGGGCCTTGTTGACCTTTTGGTCCATGTTGACCTCAAAAATAATTGGTTCGTTGAATTCAGTGACTTGAAATATCAATCTTCTTCAAATTTCAAATGAATCAGATGAAAATTGAAAATTTTGGAAAGTCGGCCTGTGTTGACCTTTTGGCCAACGTTGACCTCAAAAATAATTGGTGGTTGAATTAAATGACCTGATATGCAAATTATTTTCAAATTTCAAGTCAATCGAATGAAAAATGAGGATTTTAGAAATACCAGCTTAGGTGTTGACCTTGGGCCCAGGTTGACCTTTTGACCTCAAAAACAATAGGCTTCTTCCTTGTGACAAACCCTACCTAACCATGTGGTGAAGATTCGTGAAGATCGATTTAAAATAATTGTGACCTGTCCGCGATTGACAGACAAACAAACAGACAGACAGAATAACAAAATCAACGAACCAAAGTAATTGAAAAATCTTCGATGTTGCAAGTCACAAACAAACACACGAAGATGAAGAAGGCGTCGGGCAGAGTATGACACTTGCAAAATCCACCCCCCCCCCTTTTTCTCCAAATGTTGCCATAATTACATCAAATTATCCATTTCATTGAGATTAAAATTGACAATCTTAATCAAAGCTCAAGTCAATCAGATTGAAATTGATTTTAGAAGTTTGACCTTTGACTTTTTTGGCCACAAAAATAGTTGGTTTTCCCAACTCAGTAATGCAATATGAAATTGCTGTTTAACCTCCAAGTCAGTGCGATGAAAAATGACGATTGTAGAAATCTGACCTCAAGATAATCTTTGACCTCAAAATCAAGAGCCTTCTCAGTTGAGACTACCTCTGCAACTTGGTGAAGTTTCGTGAAAGTGGGTTTTAATTTGTGACCTGTAAGCGATTGACAGACAGATAGACAGAATAACAAAATCGGTTATTAAACCAATATACTTGAAAAATCTTCGATTTTGTAAGTAACAAACCAGAAGGACACTCGGTGGAACGCACGCCTCCGCCAAGCTGATGAGTTTACGTTTTGTATCCCACTGATAGGCTAGATCTGGATTCGGATCTGAGCTAAAATTTCATCGGTTTGTTCTCATCACCCAACCAACTCATCAACCAAGTTTCATCTGATCCCTCCATAACGTTTTCCATATCCTGCTAAATGTCGTTTTAACCCGATCTCTCCAAAGTGAAGAATCACTTAAACCATTCTCGGATCCGTTCCGGATTCCGATATTCACCAAAATATATAATCAATTCTTATTACATTCCCAACCTGCCCACCAAGTTTCGTCCGAATACGTCCACAACTTGGGATATTTTGTTCACAAACAAACAGATTTGTCCTGTTTGTTTGGAGACGGGGACGGACCTTCGGTGGATGGAGGTAATTATTGAAAAGATTTATTATACCTTCAGAGTCATTTCCACGAAACTATTACAGACACTGTTCCTTGGAATTATAGATGATTTTTTGAAAGAAGAGATTTTAAGATAATTTTATTCAAAGGAATTATAAAAGATGAAATTCACAGTCGTATTAGAAAATGAAGCCCCATCCCGAACCCCGCAAATTAATACCCAACCCGAACACCCCAAACACCACCCGAATCAAGATCATAAATCATTTTTACACGAAAATTGTATTTTTTTTTTTAACAGTTTAATAACAACACAAGGTGAATAAAGTGTTTCAGCTCAACAAAGTTGTTTTTTCCCCCTTTTCTTCCAGTTCTATCTTGATTATGAAGTTTCAATTCTTCGAAATGTGAAGAAGTAGAAATGGGGACGGAGATATATCGAACACGTCTCAAGAACCCACAGGTCTTCCCAGCACCTTCTTGATGTTGCTGAAAAATAATAAATAAATACATTACTTTTATAATTTAGAATTAATTAATTTTTAATCAACTCAGATTACCTTTCATGAAGCACCATCCAACAAAGAACGACATCGATACGTTTATAACCCAGAGAGTCTTCTTGGTGGAACCCACTTTCCAAGTCTCCAAGATATAACCCACCTTCCAAGTCTCCAAGGAAGAACTCTTTTCCTGATTTTCCTGAATTTCCCGAGTCTCCAAGGTAGGTCCCACATTGTGAGCCATCTCGGCAGATCTCTTTTCCTCATTTTCCCGAATTTTGTGAGTCTCCAAGGTAGAACTGGTATGTTGGTTCATCAAGGTAGAACTCATAAGCTGGGTCTTGGTTGTTCTAAAGGTCTCAAAACAACTTTCTCATCATCGTCGATGTTCGATTCCAAAATATCGATTTGGAGGTGTAAATCAGCACAGGTAGCAGAGAGAGGTTACCTGCTTGATGGACTCATTCAAATTATTAAATTCTATTCACTCCGAATTATTAAGTTCTCGTCATGATATTTTGAACAAGGAAGCAACAGATTGACAAATGGACACAAAAAAGGGTGCAAGTGATTAAATAAGGTCGACGGAAGGTTTAAGTACCTGGAGTTCTGGAGACAGGTGTTTATTTGAATAATCTTGGATCGGCCATCTGTAACAGCCTGATGTTTCGTTTTAAATTCTTCGAGAGCTTGTACGATGGAGTGATGATCGATCCACTGCCAAACATCGTATCCTCGTATCCGGCGGCCAATACTACAACTTCTTCCTCTGCACACATCAACAAAAGGGAGTCAAAACCACTCAATGGCATTGTCATCACAATCTCCATCATTATCATATCTTCCAACACAATCCTGGAAATACTGGACTGTATTCTCTCAATAGCTTTCTTCATCTCGGTTCAATTTTTCTTTTCTTTTGCCTTCAATTTCACATCTTCATTTTCTTCATCACAAACTCCCACTGGATTGGCATTAAAGGTTTTCACACAATTCATTTTAATGATCATCCAGGTGAACACACTGACTTTTATACGGATACATTAACACTCAAAACAGACTTCCACCAATTGGAAGATATGTTTGGTCTTGTCTGGATTCGAGTTCAGCAAAATATTCATTTGTTATCAACACGTGTGAGACACAGACAAAATAGGACACAATGGAGGTGAAGGACGTGAAGTTCAGACAAAGTTGGAATAATTTGTAATGTAAGGTAAGAATCTTGACAACTTACGTTCCAACCGGTTCGATGGTTTGATGTGAGGAGGTGGAGGAGGGAGTGAGCGTCTCTTCTGAGGGTCCTTTGGAAAAACAATAAAAATATGAAAGATTAAATATATTAATATATTTATCAGTTTGATGACTTGTTCAAGAAACAACAGAAGGAAATGCACTGATGGAACAGGTAATCAATGAAAAGGTGAATGAGGTGATCTAATCCAATCGAGGGAGACAAAGTTCTTGTTATTTATCCTGCGTGGAGATGACCATGCCAATCAGGTACCTTTTCACCAAAATTATAATTACAATTAACTCCACAATTAAGGATATTATGATTATAATTGTTAGACAATCTACAGCAATGTCTGTAAAAGAAAAAACGCCAAAATTTATTTCAATTTAATGTCTTGATCTTGGTGTTGGTTGTGTCTGCACCCAGTGTGTTCACCCCATATAGTTACAATTCATCCACGAGAGGGTGTAGTTGGAGATTAAATCATGGCCATGTTAGAAACCTTGGTCACTATCATCGTTCTGGGTAAAATTTACCATTGCACTGCGTGGCGCGCCATTCCACAACACACATCTGTAACGGAGTCCCACCAGGCACTCCTGGCCCATCTCAGATTGGAATCCAGTTCCACATCTGAAAACAATCTCAAGCACCTGAAAGATGCTGGAAAGCTGCTCTTGCTACGGTTATACCAACCGAAGGAGGAGAAACAATGGAATTTCCTTTTATAAGTGAGTCGTCGTGGAGCCATCTGATTTGTATGTGCTGAATGTGGAACACACAGTCCAGTTGGTGAATCTAAGCCTACGGTTCACCCCAAGTGCCCCAAAGTATTGAACAGTGCTCACCTGTTGAAGTACCTGTGTATGTTGTGGTCCCTGAACATCGTGCTGCTTCTGCTGTTGCAGCTGCCTGTGCTCACAAATCGTCTTCTGCTTTTCCTTCAGCCCCTCAACAATGTGTTGTTTGTGTTGTTGGTGCTGCAGTGAGTCATCACGGTGAGGATTCAGTTGCTGCTGGAGGACAACACTGTACCGTTTCTGCTGCTGCAGTTCGTCATGATGTCGAGGCTCCAATTTGGGTGGCAGCCAATCGACAACGTTCTGGTTCTGTTGGAACCTTCCTTCACGGTGAGGTTTCTGACGCATTCTGAGGGGCGTCACTTCAATTTCCACACTCTTGTTCACCGCGTGCCTCTGCTGCTTCTGTTGTTTTTTTAAGAAGAGCTTTTCCTTTTTTTTCAGAAGCTGTCCCTCTTCTTCCTGTTTCTTCGGATTCAATTTCCAAAGAGCATTTGGCACAGTTGGTTCGTCCAAATCCTTAAACGGTTTGTTGAGGACCTGATCAATGACCGTGTGTTCTTCTTTTCCAGGACTGATCTCAACTTCCTCCCTTTTCCACTCCTTTACCTGATTACTTTGCTTCTCCTTTTCATTTCCTGAGCGACGTTTCCGTACAAGAAGCTTTGTTTTCTCACCTGGAGTGTTTGTAGGATTCCCCCCGACAAACACCTGGGAATTTTCTCCCTGAAAATGTGCTTGGCGTTTTGCTCGTTTGCGTCCTTCGTAATTCCGTATCCCGAACAGGTCTTTTCCTTTCCTCTCCTGTTCGTTTTTATCACAATGCTTCACTTCATGTTTATCTTTCTGCAGTTCTTCTTGTCGTTTCTTCCGTTCTTCTTCCTTCTTTTGCCATAAATCTTTTTTCAATTTGAGTTCCTTGTCCTTTTCCTTCAACTTCTGTTGTCTTTCCTTCACTAATTTCTCTCTTTGTTTCAGGTTTCCTTCGTTTTTCAGCAACTTGTTCTTTCCTTTCTTCGGTTTTTCTTTCTCTGTGAGTAAAACCTTCTCTCGATCTTTTCGATCTTCTTCCTGTTCTTTGTAACCAAAGTCTTGGTTTCCCGTCATATCCATTTCTCCTTGAATCTGCTGAACTTCCTCCATGTTAACGTGTTCGTTTTCCTGATCCTGAAGCTCCTTAACCAATGGAAGTTGGGATTTTAATTCTTCCTTTGGTTTTCTTTTTCCAACACATTGTAAACTGTAAGATAAAAACAAACATACTCAGTTCAAGCTAAAATGAAGTTCTTCATAACATGTGAAGTATTGAATGCATGGTTTTATAAAACATCAACACACATGATACATGAGAGTAGCAATACCATCGGACACGTGATCCGGAGCGTGCACATGTAACTTAAACAAGGTTCAAAGGATGGGTGTGGAACGATGAACCCAAAACATAAAAACAAGTAAATATTTATCATCATCATCATCCTCATCAGATTCCTTTAAACTCCTTTTCCCATATTTTACGAGGTTTGTCCATTGATGGAACATCTCCATTCACATCTTCTTTTTCATCTCCTTGTTCACACGTTCCTGCCATGTTTCCCATCTCCCTCAATTCCATCTTTCCTGTCCTTGGCACATCCTTGTTTGTTGGGATTCCTCTTCACTCTCTCCATTTATTCCAAGATAATTTTATCCTCGTCCTTCCAGCCATTGCTGCTCTTCCGTTGACGTCCAACTTGTCTCCTAAATATCAAATGTTTCATCGTTTCATTTCCACTCCCAATCCCACATCTTCCTGTATTACACTGTGATCAACCTGTGTCGTTCCTTTTAAACCTACCAGATTCAAACTACCCTTCACACAACTACAGTTACTGTGGCACTACCTTTCACCAACAGCAGGGTGCCCAGTGGTCCCACATTTCCCACATTTTGCAAAATGTGTCCCACATTTTTGAAAAAATCCCACATTTCCCACATTTCCCACATTTTTGTCAGACCTTTAAAAATTGTAATGGCTACAGCAGAAATTTTAGCATTGTTAAGCCCAAAAATCTGATAGGGTTTTGCACCCCTGGCCTCTGGAGCATTTTTTTAGGTGTAATTTAATGAACTTTCAATCTTTCTGCTGTGGTTATAAATATAAATAATTGATGGATATCATGGTTATTATAAAATAACACATTTCTCTTCATCATCATGTTCACCGTGTCTGTGATGGGTTTTTTTTTAATGCTGAAAGTGTAAGACAACACCATATTGTGATTGCGTATTTATAAACGGCTATTAAAAGATGTACCATTTGAGGTACTTATTTGGAATACTGGTAACGCTGGTACATGTAATGTTAACATTCACAACAATTTAACTTGCATATAAGGTGTTTTTTTTCCCCTTTCATGATACGTGTATATTGGATTGTTGCTTGGCATATACATGTATATACAATTCCTTAACCGATTTGCTTTCCTGCTTACAGGTGTAGCTGTAGAATCTGTTTTACAAGCAAGAGAACATATTATTAATTCATCAAAATGCCATGACATACAACAAAATTTAATGAAAATTGGATGAATAGTGTGGACAAGAATGGGCATGCGCTTAGCCAGTGGGTACAAAAGAAATCAGACCAGGAAGCTCATTGTGCGTTATGCAAGAAAGACATTGATATTAGCAATGGTGGTGTTTATCAACTGCAAAGACATGCTGAAGGAACAAAGCACATTAGAGTGGCTAAAACTGCAATTGCATCTGGACAGTCGAAGCTGAAAATTGGGTCAGGTGGGGTATATTTGTCACAAGCATTGACCTCTGGAGCATCCCAAAAATGGACTCTTTCACACCAGGACAAAGTTACAAAAGCAGAAGCTATATGGGTCATGAAAGTTGCACAAGACAATTTATCTTTTAGATCATGTGATAAGATAGCTGAAACATTTCAAGAAATGTTCGCCGACAGTGATGTTGCAAGGGATGTGAAACTTAACTTTAGTAAAGTCTCATATGTAGTCTCACATGGACTTGGTTCTTTCTTTCATGAAGATCTTGTTACAAAGATTAGGAACACGTCTACATTTTATGCCATCTTGTTAGATGAAACCACTAATGACCAGATGAAAAAGCAACTAGATATCCATATTCGTTTTTGGACTGATGGATTGATTGACACACGCTACCTGAAGTCAAAGATGTTGGGTCATGCAACAGCTCAAATTCTGAGGGACACCATTTCAGACGCATTGGAAGAAGATGGTCTTGATTTAAGACCTCTACTGGCAAAGAGACGTACCCCATTCTTGGACAGTTTGTGAAAGTTGTTTTGGCCATATCACATGGACAGGCTGATGTTGAAAGGGGTTTTTCACTGAACAAATATACAGTCACTTCACAGAGGACCCATCTGAGTGAAAATGCTGTGAATGGTTTGAGAACCATAAAAGATGCGGTGACCCATAATTGAAAGGGTGAACCATGCCAAGTTCTTGTTACCAAATCGATGCTGGAGAGTGTGCGCAAAGCAGATGGAGAAACAGAAGCTAAAAAAAGAAGCTGAAGAAAAAGAGCAGCAAAAAGCAAAGGATCACATGGAGCTCCAAAAGACTGAGGAGAAAAAAAAAAACTCAGGGAACAGAAGGACAAACTTCAACGAGACCTGAAAAGAGCTGATAAACTTGTGGCTGCAGCGAATGAACGTCTGAAGAAAGCTCTGGCATCAACATGTCAAAGAATGGTAGAAATTTGTGCAGCTCAGGCCCTCCTTGAATCAGGACATAATAAGCTGTCACAAACCAATTCCAGCTTGGAAAAATTGGAAAAAAAATAACTGTCTCAGTGTCGAAAAAGAAAATTGTAATGTGGGTGATCAGTGTGATCTGCCTCTCAGGTTAGGGTGATGGTGTTAGTGGTGATGGGAAATAAATGGAAACAGTCCTAATGTTTTTTTTGTTTGAAGGAGTTAATCTGTTAAATCATAAACCATGTAAATAAGTTTCATTGTAATAAAGTTTTTTTCATGGGTGCTATGATGACTTTGCTTTGTTCAGCCATTGAACCTGGCATCATGTATGGTATCACATTTATATATTATGTTCTTTTGCATATGAATAGGGCTATTTTCACTTTGTAGCATTAAAGCCCTCACCGAAGTAAGACAGATTTATTTTCACATGTTATTTATAATTCAATGTTAGGGAAATGATTTTATGATTTTTTTTTTCTCCATAATAGTAATACTGTTTATATTTTATGTTCTAAAGCCCACTTGGCACTGATAGTTGTACTCTAGAATGTAACCAGTTTGAGTTATAACATCTTAAATAAAAAACTAAAGTGTTTTGAAAGTCCAATATTAATATGTATTATATTTGCATAGTGTACACTCCTGAATTTGTGCATTTTAATTAAGATTACATATACTGTTATATACTGAACATGTACAATAGTATAAAGGCTTTCATCAATGCTAACCTAATCATGAGGTATACATGATATTTATGCAACCATAGGCTATACATGTACTAAGTAAGATGATGCAACCATACAGACACTATATTGCTTCATGTAGTATTGTAGTTATTATGTATATTTTTTAATTGAAATAGGTGGATATAGGATGTTTACTGCTTATAATGTTGATACCATACAATCTGAGCACCCTAATTAGTTTGATAGCTTTAACTGCATTCAAATTTTGAAATCCCACATTTTCCCACAAAAAATCCCACATTTTTTTTGGCAGCCACTGGGCACACTGCAACAGAGCACTGAATCGAGTTTGCCCCCAAACACCTTTGTCATATCGATCACGTGACCGACCACTCGACACTTTCGTTGTTTTCTTTACCATTAATCATAAACTTGGTCTTGGAACTTAGAATTGGGGCAAACACTAACACCGAGGAACAAAAACAAGGAGATGCCTTTGTGAAGACTTAAAATCATGTAAGAAGAAGAAAACCCAATCTGATCTCCTTTGAAATGTTCAAACCTTATGGTGAGTGTTTAACGGTTCCCATGATCTGGTTCACCCTGCTGTCACTGGACCAGACATTCGTTTATCAGAATTGATTATTTGTAAGAATTCAATGTGAACTTGTTTCTAATCTCTGAGCTATCTTGTCCCTTTGGATGAACACATTATAATAGTGATGAAAGTCACTCGTGTTCCTTACCAGTGAATGCAGCACTTCTTTTTGTGAGATGTCTTTCTGAACCAACGTGATGGTTCACGTGAAATGACACCGACGAACAATAGCAACACAATCGCTACGACGACAATGTCAAGAACACTGTCCATCATTCCCTGATCCCCAGGATCATTCTGGAAAATCTGTGGACATGGACAAGGGCAGGGACAGGAGAAGTGTTCATTACATTTTAAAAAACAACAAAAAACATTCATCAAAACAGTTTTATGATCAATAATAGTGTGTGTGTGTGTGTGTGTGTGTGTGTGTGTGTGTGTGTGTGTGTGTGTGTGTGTGTGTGTGTGTGTGTATGTGTGTGTCCTCCATAATTCCAAAACCATAAACCTTGAAACCTGAATCTTTGTACACACGAAGAAAACTCCAAGGAAGTGCACGACTGAAAATTGGGTGTTGGGGTTAATTAAAACACCCCTTTTGAAGATAATTAATGGACTTATTAATTATATCCTTTATCAGGCGAATCCTCGGCCACCTCGCTCTCTGGGGTCTGAAGCCGCCATGTTATTTTGGCCTGCTTCACCATACCCTAACTTGGAACAGGCCACAACAATTTCTAAACAATTAAGTTTTTTTTCACTTTCGTCATTCATATTATCAAATGCCTGTTCATCACAGCTCCGAATCACCAGGTACATTGCAATGCTTACAAATGCCTGGGGATGCCAGCGTTTATGGCTTTATTTAATTTCCGCACATGCCATAACCTCGAGTATCTCTTAAACTAAACCTAATTACAAAATTTAAGCTCCACAATTGAACTTAGCAGCAGTTCTGACGTTAAAAAAAATGTTCATTTGTCCAATTCGGACATATTTAATATTTTAGGTGTCTCCGGGAGGTGTATTTAAATATGATGGTTCATTCACCCAAGCGGGCTGTTCCTCATCAACAGTTTTGATGGAATGGTTTAGCCACTTGGCAAGAGTTCTACAATATTCAGTCACTAAATACTATACACCGATTGACTTTAACAATGTTCAGGGGCCACTCGCCTGCCATGGACCCGCGTTGTTTTGTGGTCACTTCAGCATAGATAAATACCAATAAAAAACAAATGTTTGGTGAACATCACAGCATGATAGCCCGAGAGGGACGCACGCTTGCTCGAACCTGTATCGCCTAGAGTTGAATCCCGACCCAGCGATAAACTGTCACCCCGGAGTTTCACAGGTAGAATGATTCATCAGTGTGTGTGCCGTCAACTTGGACATCACATACTGTATGCAAGAATCCACACCGCCCTCCTCCCCCCCCCCCACCTCTCCTTCCCTCCCCACCCCTTCCCATATCTCTCCGAACATATTTGGATGGTGGTTAAGCCCAGATGGTGGTTATCTCTGCACATATCCAAATGGTGGTTATGTCCGGACTGACCCTCCCCTCACACTGCCTTACCTTCCCCCACCCCTCCTCATTCCCCCACTCCTTCCTTCCTCCTCTCTCTCTCTCTCTCTCTCTCTATATATATATATATATATCCTCTCTCCTCTTTCTCTCCCCCTTTAATATCCCTAACAGCGAAGTGAAGGGTTGTGTTTGCGAGTTGAAAATAAGATTTGATTTTCTCACAAAAGGTTCATGAAAAAGTTCAGTTTTAAATGAAGTTTTAATTACAAATGGGAGTTCAGACCCAACTTTGAGAAGCATTTTCTAGGTATTTGTTTCCAGCCCATGACCAATGAGTGTAATGTGTGGATCTAGTCCCATGGAAGTTTATTCTGAAGATGAACACGACCATGAAGGAGAGTTTTATCTTTTAGAGAGAAACTCAAACTTTGTGTCGTGGGGAAAGTTCACCTGCAGTATCAAAGCAAACATTATCTCACAACAAAGAGTTTACACAACTGAAAGGATAAACCAGGAAGTAGAAATGTGGGATTTAAACTGGGCACCGACACACAATGGCCTACTCCTTTTTAAAGGCTGCTCCTGAAATATTTACTTTCACCAAGAATTGGTCGTTAGGACAGCCAGCTTGATTTGTTCTCTGAAAGGATGGGATGAAAAGCTGACCGTTCCATGATGAAGCACTACCCGACAGATTATAGTGGAATCTGATTACATTGTGAATCAAACTCAGATCAGTGAAAACAAAATGGCGCTCGCACCGACCCTGGAAGAACATGAAAATAAATTCCTGTTTAACCACCTGAACAAGTCCCAACTTGTGTCCTTTTATCTGAACTTTGGTTGAGCTAGTTATCTCTTACAACCTCCACTTAGTTCCTGGGGTGGTCGAGATATTCTACTACCGAGGATGAGCAAGTCCATAAAGAGAATCCACATCTCTGGTGCACGCTAACCCACCAACTGGTGATTCAACGCTCTGATTTTCATTGTTTGACGTCACAATGATCAGTGACCACGCCCCCTACTTGTGTCACCTTTTCCGTTGTTCTCGTTGGAATTCCCATTGTTAATTGTCATCACTAACAATCAATGCTCAACTTTGACCACGCCCACTATTTTACATCACTTCTTGTGTCTTTAATTATTAAACTCTTTCCAGGGTATCTCCAAAGTACAGGAAAGGACAATCAAGTTAAATTTAACAATTAAGGGAAATTACTGTGAGCTTATCAATCAGACAGGAAATACAATTTAAATTCTCTGTACCACCACCACCACCACGACCGCTCCAATCAACACAACCACAATCACTATCAGCACTACTCTCACAACAACCATCACTCCAATAACCAAACACCACTCTCATCAGCGTTCTGTCGATCCCTCATCTGCACCACACCACACTACAGTGACCACCACACCACCGCATCACGTCCATCAGATGCTATATTCAGAACAAGAAAGTTGTTTTGGTGAAACGTTTTACATTTCAATCACACTTGTTACATTCACCATCACATCTTTGTAGTCGAATCCAAAACGAGAAGTTTCACCTGGAATACACCACCTGTTCACTCTCCCATCCCACCACAAAAAGGTACAGTATTTCACAATCTCCCAACAAAACAACTCTTATTCTATTCATTGTCTACCTTTCCTGATTACATCATCATTTACAATCTCCACTTACCTCCTGGGGTGGTCGGGATGCTCCATTACCAAGGACTAGTAAGATCGAGATGAAGAACAACATCTCTGATGATCTCTAACACTCGAACTGACGAGCTGATGGTTCAACGATCTGCTTTCTGTTGGTCTATTGTCCGTGACGTCACAATGCACTGTGGCCACGCCCCCTACTACACGTCATACTTTTTAATATCTCAGTAAACTCATTATTTTGTGAAAGTAAACTCACCCGAGTTTGTTAAACTTATTACTCGAACATCATGAACAAAGAGAGGGAAAAGTGTCGTTTTGTTATAAAATGACGTCATGACGGTTTAAGTGGAATGTTTCGAGGTGAAACCCGACGGGGTTGGGTTTTTAACTGTTACATCTCAAAATATTATTATAATTAAAAACCACATTCAGGTCTTTGTTTATTACTGAAAAATCAATATGATCAGATTAAAAATAAATTATTTATTTTTTCTGATTGTGTGGACCTTTAAAATAAAGTAAATAATGTTGGAGGATGGTGAATATCAATATTATTCCCACCATGGTCAGGATGGTCAGTAAGCATCTGAGTTCGTGGTGATTCACACCTGATATATCATCTCAGGTAAATGTTTACTTTCTTGTATGTCGGGGCTGGAACAGACAACTACACGAGTAGTCGATTTACCTGTGAAGGAGCAGGGGGTACTCCAATCAGGTCAGTGTGAATCCCATCAGGTAACACCCGCTGTTTATCATAGTACACAGGTAGCTCCAGGTTTACCTGTCTGCAGGTGATCATTACACCATCACACATTCGGAAATCTCTGTTTTCAGCCCGATCTCTGGTTCACTCCAAAGCAGGTTTATGGTGACCCCAGGAGAGGGTGTTGTGTCTTTGTGACCTTCCTTTCACTGATTGTTTACACTTCGTATCATCCATACAGTCACACTTGGAACAAAGGGAGATAGGGCATTCACCCACAAATTCTGGCTTGAAGACCCTGGGAGGATGTTCACTCCATTTGTCACAGGCAAGCCAGTTATTGTGGTCCTGGATGAACTTATACTGAAGCTGGGGGTGGACAACGTCATCCAGTGAGCAGGTGGACAACTCAACATACAGACAATCAGTGTCCATTTTGATGAGCTCATCCTCCTTGCGATCAATGTACCACGCGTTGGACACAAAGTCTGACCAGCGATAGCCAAGGATTCTCCAAAGAGATCTGCTAATGAAGGAGTTAAATCTCCATCTCAGATCCCTGGTCAGAGTCCAAGTCTCACATCCATAGAGCAAGACTGGAAGCACCATGGACTTCAAGACTCTCAGACTTCATATTCCTGCATCGGCGCCAACAGCGCCACACCCCACGATTCAGGGAATCCATGACACCCCAGGCCCTTCCCAAATGTCTGTTGACATCTGGCTCACAACCTGCTGGGACATGAATATCACCAAGAATCTCTCTGTGGCCTCAAAATCCTCACCAGAAACAGGTTCAGACAAGATGGCAGCATCCAAGATGTGATTGAAAGCCTGGATCTTAGTTTTGATCCGGGAAACCCACTGACTCCTCGTTCAGTGGCCGGAGGGCCCCTTTATGGATATCCAGTGTCTCCACAAATGTCTCCACAATGCACCATAGCTTCATCTCTGTGACATCCTCACCAGAATACAGTCAATACTAGTGTTAAAAAGTGTGGGGGCCAGTACACACTCCTGACACAAGGCTACAGTCAATTGTTGACCTCTTTGCTCAAGCAGATGGTGTTGAACCCTCTCAAGAATTGGCCGAGCAAAGACCTTGCCTGGCACTGAGAGCAGCATCACCCCTCAGTAGATGTTGCAGTCTTGGTGATCACCATCCTCTTTCCAGAGAGGGACAAGAAGGCCTCTCTTCCAGTTGGTTGGGTGATGCCTGTGTTTCACACAGAGAACAGAACTGCATGCAGCGACATGAGTCCAGCATTTCCACCAGCCTTGAGAAGTTCAGCATGAATTGCACAGCTCATAGGAGCTTTACCCCATTTCAACCGGTTCACCACAGCCCGTGTTTCCACAAACGAAGGTGGTTCACAGTTGATTGGAGGGTCAGCAATAGGAATAGTAACACCCCTGACATCCACATCAATAGCTGGTGGGTCAGCCGAGTACAGACACTCAAAGTAACCGGCCCAGCAGGCCTTCACTTTGGAATCCTATGTCAAGAGCCCACCACCCTCTGCTCTAACTGCAGTACACCGAGGGACAGGCTAGCAGCAATGGAATGCACAAATTATTCTGTAAGAAGGATGAGAATCACACGACCATGGGTGATGCTCTTCCCTTTTACAGATTCTTCACCCAAAGGATTCCTTGTCCGCCCTCAGCGCACGTATAGTTTTTTGCCTCAACTCCCTGAGCATCTCAGCTCTGCCAATAAGCCTGGCCCTGTGACTGGTCAATGGTGACCAATGTCCCTTGGAAGACAAAGTTGTTTGCCTGACGGTGGGTTCCAAGGCATCCACAAGCAACATCAAGGATGGTGGTCTTCAAGCCACTCCACAACTCTTCAGGATCTCCCCAAAACACCCAGACCCACCAAATCCCCACTCAGCCTATTCGCAAACTCCTCAGTTACCCTCTTTCCCGGAACTTGTCAACATCCAGTCAAGGCTCAGATGGTACCATTCTCCTGGATTTGGGCTGCAACGAGAGTTGCTGCAACAAGCCTGTGGGCAGTGTTGAGGAACTGAGCACTCCAGTGGACCCTGCAATTCTGAATCATCCTCCAGCGACCATCAATGAGCACATGGTCAATCTCCTTTGCCACACCGCCTGCGTTGGAATACCAAAGTCCAGCGATGAGCCATGAAGCAGCCACCGTCAGTCCACAAATTATTGCAAAGTCAAGGAACTTAGTGATATTCTGGTTCACATTTCCAGACCCATCAAGACAAACACATGTCTCATAACCATCCCTATCAGTTCCAGTCGATGCATTGAAATCCCCCAAGACAAGAAGAGTATCTCGCCTGGGACACTGATCCACCACAGACTCAAGCGTGGCATGTAATGCGTCCTTCACAGTGAGATCACTCACCCTCAGTCTGAGCACGTACAGACATCAGGGAAATAACACCCAAGGAGTGACGAATCCTCAGTCTTATGGTATGCTCGTTGACCAGTGTTACCTCAATTATCATTGGAGGAAGCTTATTGGACACAGCTCTAGGAACTCCTTGGACGTGGTAACCATCAGAGCGACCAGACCAATAGGAGGTGTAACCATCCGCCATAATCTCATCACTAATCCGATCTACGAACCTCAGAAGTTCCACTTTCTGCACATTCCTTCATCTTTTCGACACTCAATATAATCGTGTGAACCGTAGAAAAAGTTACGTTTAATGCTTTTTCTTAAATAAATACACCTGGTTATAAAAATTGGTAATTTGTTAAAATTTTAAGATTTCTCTCCAGATTTTGATACTTATTGAGTTCACAAGATCTGATTCTAAAATCAGATATCATAATTTGATTACAGATTTTAATTCGTCCGTGAGAGTCGATCATGTTTACAAATCAAGGGATGTTTGAACAGGACAATCAAAATTGCGACTAAAGACTCGAGCAAGGTGACAGTGGGTTGACCAAGGATGATGCCTTGCTCAAGGATAATTAAATAAGGCCATTAATTATCTTCAAAAGGGGTGTTTAAATTAACCGAAACACAATTTTCAATAATGCACTCCCTTGGAGTTCCCTTTGTGTGTATGCAAAGCTTTAGGCTGCAAGGTTTCATGGTTTTGGAATTATGGAGACACTTACTCGTAGAGATTACGTGGCCTTTCTCATTCTGCCCTCTCCTTTGACAACCGGAATCCCCTCTTGTGAGGGACCAGCTGCACTGTGTTCTCCAACAGAAATAATTAGAAATGGAACAAGCCCCCTCTCATCTTCCTTTTCACCATTCATTTCTCAGTTATAAATTGTCAGAGTGAGGCACTGTTCACATGTTACATCATCACTCAAAGCAAATCCAGCAGCAATATGTCAGTTTAAATCTCTGACCAGGTATAGTAGATCAAGCCTCACCAGTCAATCCATGAAACTGCTCCAAATCAAACAAAAAATTCCTAGAGAATTGCTTTATATTTGTTCTCATGGAACCCCACTGGGTGTAATCCAGCAACTCAGAGGGTAGGGTTGGGGGATCACTTGAGTATGGGTCCTGCACTGCACCATACCAACAGATGGTACAAAGCAGCCCAGGTGTTCTGGGGGCACCCAACCCTCATTGTCAGGGCATTTCAGTGACTTGCTCTGGGTATCATGTAAAATGTAAATACATACATACCAATGTATGTTTTTACATAAACATAGTACAGAAAACAGAAAGAGAATTAAATAAATAAAAAAAAGATAAAAGAGCCAAACAAAATAATTATCTTGAGCACCAAGCACCACAGCAGAAAACTTTATTCAATTGCGCACCAACGAAGTACAGATAAGAAAGTACCACATGGTGGTGCATCGCCAAGATCTCTCTCTCTGTTCCATCCATGATGAAGGTTCAATGAGAAACCGAATAAAGCACAAACAACTCCTTCAATTTTGGGAGGATTGTTGAGGCAGGTAACACTTAAGAGCCGATGAAACAGCAAATTGACCTTTGCAGTCACGTAACAATCGTCACATGAAGTACAAGGTGGCTTAGAGTTCTCAAACCATGCAAGAGAGATGAAACGGTAGTTGTGGACACAATCTGCCTTCAAACCAGCTTTTGTGACCATAAGCTTAAACGAACCAATGACGACATTAAATTAAAGGTAAAAACCAAGGCATCACGAAATAAGGTGAGTTTGAGGTGTGAATGATGGAGTCTTGTGGTCTGCTGGATTGGCCGACGCCTCGTA